>NC_083354.1:105416885-105745635 GCF_030254825.1 Meriones unguiculatus | reverse complement strand
ATACTACTCAGCAATTAAAAACAAAGAAATCATGAAAATTGCAGGCAAATGGTGGGACCTAGAAAAGATCATCCTGAGTGAGGTATCCCAGAAGCAGAAAGACACACATGCTATATACCCACTTATAAGTGGATACTAGACTTATAAGATAGGATAAACATACTAAAATCTGTACACCTAAGGAAGCTAAACAAGAAAGAGGACCCGCAGTAAGATGATCAATCCTCACTCAAAAAGAGAAATGGGATGGACATTGAAAGTAGGAGAGAACAAGAAAGAGGACAAGAGCCTACCATAGAGCACCTCTGAAAGACTCTACCTAGCAGTGTATCAATGCAGATGCTAAGACTCATAACCAATCTTTAGGAAAAGTGCAGGGAATCATAAGAAAGAAGGGAGACTTAGTAAGAACTGGAGAGGACAGGAGCTACACAAGGACCAAATATATCTGGAAACAGAGGTCTTTTCTGAGACTGATTCTCCAACCTAGGACCATGCATGTATATAACCTAAAACCCCTGCTCGGACATAGCCCATGGCAGCTCAGTATCCAAGTGGGTTTTCCCTAGTAAGGGGAACAGGGACTGTCTCTAACATGAACTCAGTGGCTAGCTCTTTGACCTCCTCCTTTCCTTCTCCCACCTCCCTGTAGGAGGAACAACCTAGCTAGGCCACAGAGGAGGACGTTGCAGCCAGTCCTGGTGAGACCTCATAAGCTAGGGTCAGATGGAAGGGAAGGAAGACCTCTCCAATTAGCGGATTTAGAGAGGGGCAGGGAGGAGATGAGGGAGGGAGAGTGGGATTGGGAGGGAACTAGGGAGGGGGCTACAGCTGGGATACAAAGTAAATAAACAGTAATTAATATAAAAATAAAATAATTTTAAAAATGTATTCAATTTGTATCCTGGCTGTGGCCTCTTCCCTTATCCCCTCCAAATCCCACCCTCCTTCCCTCATCTCCTCCCTCCCCAAGTCCACTGATCCTCCTCCTCCTCCTCCATCTAACCCTAGCTTATCAGGCCTCATCAGGACTGGCTGCATTGTCTTCCTCTGTTGCCTGGTAAGGCTGCACCCCTTTCCCCCCAGGCAGAGGAGATCAGAGAAACTGCCACTGAGTTCATGCCAGAGCAAACCCCTGGTCCCCTTACTAAGGACCTCACTTGGAGACTGAGTCTATGGGCTACATCTGAGCCAGAGTTTTGGGTCCTCTCCATGCATTGTCTTTGGTTGGGGTATCATTCTCTTCAGGGCTACCAGGGGTCAGTTTTTGTTGTTGTGGTGGTTTGTTTGTTTGTTTGTTTTTGCATAATCTTGCTCTAAATCATAGAAAATAATGAGCCAAAAAAATATGAATACTTTTCTCATCCCTGCTTTTGTCAGATAAACAAGGACAGGCAACATCAAGGCTCTTATTCATAGCCCCAAATTTTCTTTTTTTTAAATTATTTAATTTTTTGTTTTTTATTAATTACAGTTTATTAATTTGTATTCCCCCTGCAGCTCCCTCTCTCTTCCCCCTTCTCCAGTTTTTCGTGTTTTTGTTTGTTTGTTTGTTTTGTTTTTCTTTGTTTTGTTCTGGCTCTGTCAGATGCCTTTTGGAGCTCCTGTCCCCTCGAGATCTTCCTATCTCCCCCTTCTTTCATAAGAGTCCCTGTACTCTGCCCTCAGTGGAGGAATGGAACAGAAATTGTGGTACATTTACACAATGGAATACTACTCAGCTATTAAAAACAAGGAAATCATGAAATTAGCAGGCAAATGGTAGAAACTAGAAAAGATCATCTTGAGTGAGATAACCCAGAAACAGAAAAGCACACATGGTATATACTCACTTATAAGTGGATATTAGACATATAATATAGGATAAACATATAGGATAAAATCTATACTCCTAAAGAAAATAAACAACAAGGAAGTTCTAGGGAAAGATGCTCAATCCTCATGCAGAAGGAAAAATGCCATAGACATTGGAAGCAAGAGAAGACAGGAAACAGGACAGGAGCCTAACATAGTCAGCCTCTGAAAGACTCTAGTGATCAGGGTATTGAAGCAGAAGTTAAAAACTTAATGACTTTCAAAATCTATTGAAGAATAGTTACTTGTTATAGCCTACTATTGTATTAATTACTCAAGAGCTGAGTAATTTGTTTCAGACTTTGCAAGGTGATTTGAACTTAAACATTCCTAGACAGTTCACATCTGAAGCTGAGTAAGAGTTGACTCAGGGAGAGCAAAAATTACAGGATGCACGTGTGGATTACCTAGATCCCAAATTTAACTGTGTTCCAGTCATCATACTTTCTAACAATTACCCTACTGAATTCATTATGCAAAGACGAGATGTTATTTTAGAGTGGATCTTCATAGCACACAGAGAAAAAAAAAAACCTAAAAACTTACATTGAAAAAGTTTCTGATGTAGTTGTCAAAGGAAGAATAAGACTGTCAATTATCATGGACACACTGGCAGAAATCATAGTACCTCACACTAATGCTGAAATTACCTCATTATGAGTAATTAATGAAGATTTGCAAAGAGCTTCTAACAATTATTTGGGAGGAATTATTAACAAATATTCCAAAAGGACCCTAGTACATGAAAGGATATAATTGAATACACCCCACCTACATTTCATGCCGATGCAAATAAATCGGTAATGGCAGGTTATATTTCAGGAAATATAAGTAATGTAACTCAAAGCCTATATGTTTCCATTCAAATATCAGAGATATATGTGTTTTTTTATGGTTTTATAAAAAAGAAAGCAAAAAAAAGACTGATAATATATCTACGTTTCTATTAAAATAAAATCATTTTGTGTATTATAAAATAAAACATATTATAGGGGTACCATACAATCCAATAAGTCAAGCAATTATAGAAATATCTAATTGTACCTTAAAAGAGATTACTTAATAAACAGACAGCAAATAAGTATTTCCAGAAATAAACTGAATAGTGCTTTATTAATTTTGAATTTTTTGAATGCCAATGAGGCTAAACCAACAAGTACTGGGCTGTAGAAAAAATCTACTGAATTGGATCAACCTGTATACTTTAAAAATATTTTTACATCAGAATAGAAGTCAGAGAATGTGTTCTGTTGGGGAAGAGATTTTTGTCTACATTTCACAGGCGATGAAAGATTATGCATTAAATACAAAAATAATAAAGATCTTATCTGAATACGAAAAGCTTCCATAGAGTCAGTCTACAAGGGGGTTCCCTAGTAAGGGGAGCCGGGTCTGTCTCTGGCATGAACTCAGTGGCAGGCTCTCTGATCAATGTACCCCTCCCACCCCGGGAGGGGTTGCAACCTAGCCAGAGCACAGAGGAAGACAATGCAGCCAGTCCGATAAGACCTGATAGACTAGAGTCAGATAGAAAAGGAGGAGGAGGATCTCCCCTGTCAGTGGACTAGGGGAAGAAGACAGAGGAAGGGTGGGATTGGGAGGAGATGGGGGAGAGGAGCCATGGCCAAGGTACAAAGTGAATAAACTGTAATAAATAATAATAATTAAAAAAAAATAAAAGGTTCTACCTGAAAGGATGATACAAAAAAACTTATCTGTCCTGCATGGACACAGCTCAACAAAGTATCTGAAAAAGGGCAGTTCATTCATCAGACTGGCAGACTAGAAAACCCTGATACTAAAATGGACATGTACTGAAGGACAGATGATCAGAAATACAGTTATAAAGAATCATGATACTAACAGATCTTCATAAGGACATTTAAGCTATTAAATTTATGGGACTGATAATTGTTTCTGATGTAATGGTGCACTTATGTACAATTTTTAGCTTACACTGAAAGGAGGAAGATGTAGCATAATTTTTATACAGCAACATGGCTGCTTTAGCAAAAAAATCACATCCAAAGACCTTCTAGGTCTATGTAACCTGGCTGGCATGCAGTCCAGCCCTGGATTACAGTATGAAGTTGCTGGAATACAGAAACATCTTTACTACAAACCATTATTCCCAAACAATGAAGATAAGGTTAGTTTATGGAAGGAAGCACCCATGTGTGAAAGTGATGTCTAATTGAGGGACAGACAAAGTGACAAATCAGAGAAAGATCTGACAGTATGAGTCAGAGATAGGATACTTTCAACTCTCAGGAGAACAGGACAGGAGTGTAGCCCAGGGAGAGAGGTGTTTTCACCAAGTGCTGATTACTGGGACAGTTTTATAGAGAAACGTTAGAGATTGAACAATCTAGAGATGGGTGAAAACAGAAAGAACCAGGAAATGAGAAGGAGCCAGAGATTAAAACGTATTGCGAGAATTAATTTGAGGCCAGGCAGAGAGAAATTCAGTCAGAAGACAAAGAAGCCAGTTTGAATCAGTCAGGTTGGAGCATTTAGGCTGAAACTGCTGACTTGAACCAGCCAGGAAAACATCAAAAAGAGCTAGAAAGACTTGAGAATGGCTCTTATATCATCTAATCATCTGAGGAAATAAAAATCATTACACTGCAAAATTCCCAGAATAGAATTTGTGACATTATAACAAGAGGAAGAGAGACTTGCTTAGCTTGTTATAATGTAGCTGGAAAGTCCTCAACAGAGGCTGGCACCATGGTCATGGGCATCCTAGCCTCCAAACCCACGAGCATATCTATATGATATGTGTCTATATGAGGCACCCAATCCCAGCCATGTAAAAATGCCACGCCTTTAGATAGTGAGTGAACTGTTGTAATATCTTAGCTAAGAGGACAGTATACATGATCAGACTAAACACTTTCTAAGTGAGCAAAGCCCATTGTCTATTAACCACAAGTTTACTATGACATCTGTTGCTGAGAGACATAATTATTTTATGATCATCTAATGGGGCATTACATTGTGATAGTGCTTTCATTTTATTCCAACATATATTTGAAGGGATTTTATTATTTTCTTATTAAAATGTTGATTTGTTTGTAAATAACGTAAGATCATATGCTCAGTGGAATATGTGAATCTATACATATGTACATATATGTAAATGTGCATATATGTGTGTGTGCTTTTCCAACCAAATGAAACAAACATTCAACACAATGATTCCAAATTGCATTAAAAAAGCAATATAGTATATTTCTATAAACAATCATATAATATGGAAATATAATTTTTAAAATAATCTATCATCAAATTAATAAATGATCACATATGATAATAAATAATCAAATTTGATAATCTAAAGAAAGTCTTCTGATTGAATAAGACAAACTGTCCTTTAAAATAATACTTACTGATAACTTTATAGTTCAAATACATTTGAAAAAGTATCTCTTTTACCCTCTTTCAAAGTCTGTTTTATTAATTTAATTAATTAATTGTAATTTATTCACTTTGTATCCCCATTGCAGCCACCTCCCTCATCTCCTCCCAGTCTCAGCCACCCTCCATCTTCTCCCCCTTTCACTAGTCCACTGATGGGGAGGACCTCCTCCCCCTCTATCTGACCCTAGCCTATCAGGTCTCATCAGGACTGGCTACATCATCTTCTGTGGCCTGGCAAGGCAGCATCCCCTAGGGGGAGGTAAACAAAGAGCCAGCCACTGAGCTCATGTCAGAGACAGCCCCTGTACCCTTTACTAGGGATTGAGTAGACTATAGGCTTTCTTTGAACCCTGGGTCTAGGTCCTCTTGATGCATGGTCCTTGTTTGGAGTATCCACCTCTGCAGGTCCCCCTGGGTCCCAGGTATTTTGGCTCTGTTGTTCTCCTTGTAGAATTAGTAAAAGTATTTTTTTTTAACCTGGTGCAATTGTTGTCTTAAAGGCTCATTGTCTCTGTCTGCTCACCTAGCCCAAGCTCTGAAAGCTTTTAGCCCCCATACAATCTAATCTAGGCCTAGAAAGTTTGCTGCCTCTGGGACTTACTGCCGAATAAGCTTACCTTTCCCAGTCATTCTGAACTCTTGCTGTCTGGTTTAACTCTGCTATTCTGGAACAAATTCCTTACCTAATTGATTAATTTAGTCTGGCTTTTCTGGGCCTCTGAATTTCTCTGCTTGGCCTTATACTAACTTTGGCAATATGTTCTAATCTTCTAACTCATTCTCACTCTCTGGCTTATTTTGTCTTTGCCTGTGTCTAGCTTCTTCTCTCTTCACCTTGTCTCTGTATTACTCTTCTGGTAAAAACTACGTCTGACCTGTTTCTTGTTTTCTCCTACTTCCAATGTCCATCCCATTTGTCTTTCTAAGTTAGGATTGATCATCTTACCCCAGAACCTCCTTGTTGTTTAGCTTCTTTAGGTGTACAGATTTTAGTATGTTTATCCTATCTTATAGGTCTAGTGTCCACTTATGAATGAGTATATACTATGTGTGTCTTTCTGCTTCCAGGATACCTCACTCAGGATGATCTTTTCTAGGTCCTACCATTTTCGTGCAAATTTCATGATTTCCTTGTTTTTAAGTGCTGAGTAGTATTCCATTGTGTTAATGTACCACAGTTTCTCTATCCATTCCTTGGTAGAAGGACATCTGGGTTGTTTCCAGGTTCTGGCTATTATGAATAAAGCTGCTACAAACATGGTTGAACACTACCATAGAGAGCCTCTGAACGACTCTACCTATCAGTGTATCAGAACAGATGCTGAGACTCATAATCAAACCTTGGACAGAGTTCAGGAAATCATATGAAAGAAGGGGGAGTTAGTAAGACCTGGAGAAGAGAGGAGCGGCACAAGGACCAAATATATCTGGGCATAGGGGTCTTGTCTGAGACTGATTCTCCAACCAAGGACCATATATATATATATATAACCTAGAATCCCTGCTCAGATGTAGGCCATGGCAGCTCAGCATCCAAGTGGGTTTCCCTAGTAAGGGGAACAGGGACTGTCTCTGACATGAACTCATTGGCAGGTTCTTTGACCTCACCACCCCACCCCATCCCCGAGGAACAGCCTTGCTAGGCCACAGAGGAGGGCATTGCAACCATCCTTGAAGAGACCTGATAAAGCAGGGCCAGATGGAAGGGGAAGAGGACCTCCCCTATCAGTGGACTTAGAGAGGGGCAGGGAGGAGATGAAGGAGGGAGGGTAGGATTGGGAAAGAATGAGGGGAGGGGGCTACAGCTGGGATACAAAGAAAATAACCTGTAATTAATATATAAAAATAAAAAATATATAAAAACAAAAAACTACGTCTGAGTTCCACAAACTGCAGTTCCATGAACTCCACTGCACTGTCTTTCAACTCATTGACTCAGCTGAATTGCCTGAGGGAGAATTGACTAGAACTCAGAGATCTGCACACCTTAGTCTCTTGAGTGTTGGGATTGAAGGAGTATACCACCACACCCACACCTAAACTTTTCTTTACTTGAAAATCACTCTAAATTGCATTGGCCTTCAACTCCTGAACACACTTGAGATGTGTTTGCCTCTGTCTCCTGGGATTAAAGTTGTGTCTACATTCCAGCTGTATGACAAAGAACTAGAAGGCCTTTGGATGTGGTTTCTTACCAGAGCAGACATGTTCTGATTTAAAATTCCTTTACACAGGTTTACCATGGACACATCATTATTGTGAGGTTACAATGTAGTGTGTGTGTGTGTGTGTGTGTGTGTGTGTGTGTGTGTTTGTGTGTGTAAAATCAAACTTATTGAGTTGAGTGAACTAAATATATGTGAATGTCTTAGTTGCATGTCTTACTCCTATGGTAACATATATAACAAGGCAACAGAAGGAAGAGAGTTACCATTTTAGTAACTATTTCAGCCCATAGTTTAAGGGATCCAGTTCATCATGCAGTTTTCAAGCTTTAATAAAGATCCAGGTTATTTATTTACAATAGGGTCAGATACAATTGGTATGATGAAGAAGACATTTTACAAAATTATGGCATGATATGTGAATTCTTATAAACCCTGGCAAAAAAAAAAGACTATTATTTATTTTCTAGCGCACAAGCATTTGTCCTTATCCTAACCTTCACTTTACAGAACAATTTGCTGCTGAAGAAAACAAATGAATTATGGCTCTAGTTCAATTTAGGATAGACACCTATCATGGTAAATGATACTGTACTTGGAGTTAGTAAGCTTTGTGAATCTTGATGTTTTCTGTACTACCACCAAAAATACTGTATCTGTATAACTAATAAAAGAATGATAACAGAGTGAACTGGGAACATACCACACTGCCTTCTATAAAAGCAATGATTGAACAGTTACAAATGAACCAAGAATTATATTTCCTTTTATTAAGTCTGAAAAAAAAAGTGTAGTCTCTTCCAAAGACAGCTTGAAAGTATTTGCAGCAGGTGATTATTTGCGATGCTTTATCAAGGATTGGTCTAATATTATTCAAGGCCACCAATTAAATAAGCCCTTCAATGATTTGATATTGCAAGCCTACTAATCCATTATTTTATTTCTCATTAAATTCATAAAATCCTAAATAGATTTTAAGGAATTTTAAAAACCCTGAAATAAATACCACAAATGCAATTATCAAAAAGAAGAACAATAATAATTCTCATTTGGGTAATAAAGTATAAATGCTTTCATGGAGAATAATTACAACAATAAAACCATGTGTTCGATGTATTGGGAAAGGTCTGAATGCCACTTACATTGTTACCACCGCTAGCATGGCTGGCTCTTGGTCTATTGTTGTCAAACAAGACATCGGATGGCTTATTTACTAATTCATTGCACATAGTTCACACAGAAGTAGTAATTAAACATCACTTAGAGAATACTCAAAATTCACACAAAACATAACCAAACCAAAACAATCATCAATAAAAATGGAATCCTAAATATCCAACTATAAATAGCAGCACTAAAGGGAAGAAATTTCATCTAAAGAAATCATTGTAATATTGAAAAAATAGACAATTTTATTGAAAAGTTTATTCACGTATTTTATTATACAGAGTAACTATTTTTCTATGGAAAACATCCCAACATAGAGAATTAGGACAGGGATTAGACTAGATTCATTCACAGAGGAAGGATGTTTATACAAAGGGCAATGGTAATGGCTTTGAGGGTGTTTCCAAGCTTTTCTGTTTCCATTAACACGTCACTTACTCACCCTTCGTTTACAGATAGTCACTGTTTTAAATGAGTTAGTTTATTTTATCCAAATGTGTTTTTCTGTAAATAATTCTATAATAAACCATGTGGGAGCCAAGACTTGATGTAAGCTTCACAGGTTTATTTTAAATTCTCACGATGACTGGATGACATCAACACATCAACACAGACATAAAACAGGTGAATTCAATGGAAAAAAATCAATGTTCAGTCTCACCTTACATATTTAGTAGGTATCTGCAAGAGCCATCAGAGTTCACTAACTGAAGAACTGAATCCACTTATATACAGTCACAGAGGAAGGACTGCTTCTTATGCAGTCACTTTCTCTGCCAAAGTGGCACTAGCTGGAGATCTCTTCGGGGAGGTTCTCTCAGGAATGCCTTGTGTACCAATATCCTTGAAAAAGTAAAGAAGAGAATTGCACAGGAGAAAGGTGAAATTCCATCTGGGTACCTAAGGCTTTGTGCCTGCTACACAGGATGCCCTGGAATTGGTAGGGGTCCCCAAAGTTAGCAGGAGTCCACGTAAGACAGCTGAGCTCTTGAGTTTATGATTTCACGGATTTGTGCAGATGCTCCCTGCATCAAAAACAAACAAACAAACAAACAAACAAACAACTCCCCTAGGCAAAACAAGTACCCCAAACAGCTGTGAAGTTGAACCCTTCAAGGCTGAAGGGAAGGTGTGGTGCTTAGCATCTATGCTGGACAAAATGCTCTGCCATTTTGCCAACAGGACTTCCCTGGAGGTGGGTCCAGGAATGATCATTAGACACTTGTGTCAACTCAGCGTTTCTAAATTATAGATACTTACAAGTTCCTTCCTTTTTCCAGTCTTCCTTCCTCTTTTTGGCCTCATCTGACTCTAATTTCATATTGCAGAGGGCAGAAACTATGAAGAGTATCTCTAAATTCACAATTCTTCAGTGCAAGGCATGTCAAATAAATTAAACCCAACAGTATTATTATAAAGAGTTCCTCCATAAAGCATCCTTTCTTAGGCCTAAATTATGTCTCACAGATGGCTCCAAAGGGAAGGAGGTGAGAATTATTGTACATTTTGTTTTGAATTGAAGTCATTTTATTTTTCAAAAATCTTAGTGCCAAGTTCTTTTAAATCTATTGACATAAATGTGTGTTCACTTCTATGTTTTTTTTGAAACTAGATGCTGAAAATTAAATATTATGTGAAAGTTTAGTCCACTAAAATATGTTTAATGTTTTAAACATAACACCAAATCTTGAGAATAAAATACTATTTGCAAAGTAGCTTCTCCCCAAATTCTTGAAAGGAAAAAAGCACAGTATCACGAAGGGCTAAATATAAACATAAACTCACATTAGTATTCTGTTACATATAAATTATCACTTTATGAAACTCTCTAAATAATTATTTAATAGGTTTCTAAATTACAAAAGCATCAATAGACCGTGCATTGTTTTAACTAACAGCGTTCTTTCCAAAGCCATGTTGAATTACAGGAGACTAATTTGTATAACAGGAGAAAAATATCATATAACATTCATAACTTTGAACTTTGCACATAAATATTAATGAAAAATCTCCTTCCTCCATTCAGAGAAAGCCAATATTTGCTTTAATGCTACTCACTTAGAAAGCAGGGCATCATCATGTCAACCTCATCAACCAAAGTGTTTATTAAACTCACAGGCAATGTTTTTTCTCTAGGTTCATCTAGTGCCAGGCTCAAAGGTTTATCACCATGGCAGAGTGTTGTGTGGGTAAAATAGATAAAGCAGAGTCTAGTTCATATATCACAGATACTGTACAAGGTACAGAGCTTGTAGTATATACACTTCAGGGCCTGGGCCACGCTAGCCAGAGATGAAGATACTTACACATATATGGTTCTTTAAAATGTGCCTTCTAGAGAAATTACTAACCTAGAATTCACTGAATAGAAGGTGATTGGCTGCAGTGTTCACTTGTAAGTCAGCTGATCCAGTCCCCAAAACCAAGAAAAATTTGATTCATGGACTATTTCAATTTAATATTATCTCTCTACCCCTCCAGGTATTACCACCCTTCTTGTCTTACAAAGATTTCTCTATCATTGTCTGTGATTTATTCAGATACTGTGATTTATTTTCTATTTTACTCCTGTCACTTTCTAAGATGACTTCTATCTTCTGCTCACCACCACTCACTTTGTTGTAGAATCATCATACAACCAACAGTCTGCATACCCATCTCACGATCACACAACAGCAATAGGTACTCAATATCTTTTCCTAACTTTCTAAATTTTCCTGAAGTCTATCCTGATAACATTCTTCCTCTATTCTTAAGGTACCTACACTACTCTTCCCTTACATACAACTGATTATCAATTTTTTTAAAGATTTATTTATTTAATTTATGTATATGAGCACTCTGTTTTCAAAGCACACTAGAAGAGGAAATCAGATTGCGTTACAGATGGCTGTGAGCCATCATGTGGTTGCTGGGAATTGAACTCAGGACCTCTGGAAGAGCAGTTGGTGCTCTGAACCACTGAGCCATCTTCCCAACCCCTGATTATCAGTTTTAACATTAAGAAAGAAGGGGGAGATACGAAGACCTGGAGGGGACAGGAGCTCCACGAGGAGAGCAACAGAACCAAAAAATCTGGGCACAAGGGTCTTTTCTGAGACTGATACTCCAACCAAGGAACATGCATGGAGATTTCCTAAAATCCCTGCTCAGACATAACCCATGGCAGCTCAGTCTCCAAGTGGGTTCCCTAGTAAGGGGAAGAGGGACTGTCTCTGATATGGACTTACTGTCTGGCTTTTTGATCACCTCCCCCTAATGGGGGAGTAGCCTTGCCAGGTCACAGAGGAAGACAGAGAAACCAGTCCTGATGAGACCTGATAAGCTAGGGTCAAATGGAAGGGGAGGAGGTCCTCCTCTATCAGTGGACTAGGAAGGCACATGGGAGGATATGAGAGAGGGAGGGAAGGATTGGGAGGGGATGAGGAAGAGATTACAGCTGGGATACAAAGTGAATACAAAGAAAAGAAAAGAAAAGAAAAGGAAAGGAAAGGAAAGGAAAGAAAGAAAGAAAGAAAGAAAGAAAGAAAGAAAGAAAGAAAGAAAAAGCAATCATGGCTTGGTGTAAATACTGTTTTTATTTCCTCAGATGTAGAAATAAGATGGGAGCCATACCCACATTTTGGGAATACACAGGTTGGGCTGAGCCCAAAGTGTTTCTAACTATTCCTATGCCTACATCTTGAAGGTTATTGCCTCTGTACGATCTAATCTTCTGTAAGCCTGGCCATTGAAAGCCTCTGCTAAGCTTGGCCTAGAATGTTTTCAGCCTCCAGGACTTACTGCTCAATAAGCTCACACTTTTTGGTTTCTTTTGTATTCTGGCCGGTTCAAATCCTTTCTAAGCTGACTGTTTCAAACTAGCTTCTATCTGCTTCTCACTGAATTGCACTTTTGGAAAAACTGCCTCTAAACTCCACAAACTGAACTCCATGAACTCAACTGTACTCAACTAAACTGCATTAAACTGCACCTAACTTTACTGTACTCTTGAAAACTACTGTACTGTCTCCATGAACTCTCCTGCTCTCTAGCTCTACCTGCTCTTAAGTAGCTTTTCTTTCTCATCTGTTCTCATGAAAGTTGGACATTTCCTATATCTGACTCATTCTGTCACATCTTTCTCTGATGCATCACTTTGTCTGCCACTCAATTAGATGTCAATATTTGGGACTAAAGATGTATACTAAATTCCAGCTAGAGGAATAAAGAGGATGTATTCCAGCAAGAAAGAATAAGGAAATGTACGAAGGGCCTGACTGTATTCCAGCAGGATCACACAGACCTAGGTCTTTGTATGTGATCCCTTGCCAGAGCATCCATGTTGCTGGATTAAAATTCCTCTGCAGATTGAAGTTATCTTCTTCACACCACCCCATTCAGAAATCTATTTCTTTCTTTCTTTGTCATTCTCTTTTTCTGCTTCAACAGAAGGTGTAATACTCCTTTGCTGTGTGCTCTGAGTTTTTCCCTTCAGCCTTTTCAAGACTCTTGCTGCTCTTCAACTCATAATGTGGTTTCTTCCCCTCAATGTGTGGCTTTTTACTTACCTCTAGCTCATTCTCATTGTTCCCTTTAACATGCAAGAAAGCCATAAAGCACCATGTTCATTAATAAATAATCAAGGAAACTTTCTGATACTTCTACATCTTATACCTACCAAATACTAACTTATTAACATTTTATTTAGGGTCCTTTCATTTGCTTAGTATGTTTAGATGTACAGATTTTAGTGGGTTTATTCTATTTTGAATGTTTAAATGAGTGAGTATATACCGTGTGTGTCTTTTTGCTTCTGGGACAACTCACTCAGGATGATCCTTTCCAGGTCCCACCATTTACCTGTAAATTTCATGATTTCTTTATTTTTCATTGCTGAGTAATACTCCATTGTATAGATGTACCACAGTTTCTGCATCCATTCTTCAGTTGAGGGGCATCTGGGCTGTTTCCAGCTTCCGGCTATTACAAATAAAGCTGCTACAAACATGGTTGAGCAAATGTCCTTTTTGTGTACTTGAGCCTCTTTTGGGTATATGCCTAGGAGTGGTATGGCTGGATCTTGAGGAAGCACTATTCCTATTTGTCTGAGAAAGGGCCAGATTGATTTCCAGAGTGGTTGTACAAGTTTACATTCCCACCAGCAGTGGAGAAGGGTTCCCCTTTCTCCACAACCTCTCCAGCATGTGTTGTCACTTGAGTTTTTTATCTTGGCCATTCTGATGGGTGTAAGGTGACTAAAATGTTCAATCCCCATCCTGAAAGGCAAAGAGGATGGACATCAGAAGAAGAAGAAAACAGGAAACAACCTAGGAACCTGTTACAGAGGGCCTCTGAAAGCCAGAAGAAGAAAACAGGAAACAACCTAGGAATCTGCCACAGAGGGCCTCTGAAAGCCTCTGCCGTGCAGACTGTCAAAGCAGATGCTGAGCCTGATGGCCAACTGACGGGCAGAGTGAATTGAATTTTATGTAAGAAGTGGGAAATAGTAAGAGCTGGAGAGTACAGGAACTCCACAAGGAGAGCAACAGAACAAGAAAATTTGAACACAGGGAACTCCCCGGGGACTCATACTCCAACTAAGGACTATTCATGGAGATAACCTAGAACCCTGACAATGCAGCCACTTCTGATGAGAACTGATAGACTAAGATCACAAAGGAGAGGAGAACCTCTCCTATCAGTGGACTTGGAGAGGGGCATGCATGCAGAAAGGGGGATAGGGTAGAACCAGGAGGGGAGGAGGGAGGGACTTATGGGGGGATACAAAATGAATAAAGTGTAATTAATAAAAGTTAAATAAAAAAAATAAGATCCTCTGGAAAACCAAAAAAAAAAAAAAAAAAAAAAAAAAACTAGCTTATGTTTCTGTCAAAGCAAAGTCTCTGAAATCTTATCACTTCTGATCCACCAAACATATCTTTCTCCTTGTGGCGATGTGAATAAGAATGGCCCCTACAGGAAGGTTCATATATTTAAATGCTTGTTTACTAGGGAATGAAACTGTTTGAAAGGATTACAAGGTTTAGGAGGTATGGTCTTGTTGGAGGAGATCTGTCAGTTGGGGTGGCCCTTGAGGTTTCAAAAGCCTGTGCCAGACTCAGTCTGACTCTGCTTACAGATTAAGATGTAGTTCTCAGCTACTATTCCAGTGCCATGGTTTGCCACCTTAATCCCTACCATGATGAGAATGGACTGAAACTCTAAACATAGCTCTGTCTAGAGATCTGTCTGCCTCCCAGTTTTGCCTCTCCCACTTACCGTGTGTCTACAGCCATGGCCCTTGTTGTTCTGTGAGAGCTGTGCCAGTAGTAGCGGTAGACAATAGAAGCCGTTGATTTTCTTATTTTAAGTCCACTCAATTTGCCTCCCAGTCCAGGTCTGCCTGCAGAGGCTGTATTTTTTTTGTCTCTCTTAGACAGTATTTGACCTGGGATTTTTTAGGTTTTGAGTTTGGGTTGTATCGCTGAGAGCTTATTTCAACCCACACACAAAACTATGATAAAGTATGATTTAAAGGGTGTGAATACTTAAATTATTGGGGTGCCATTTTTTTAGTAAATAAAAAAATGAGTGTTGGGCTATATATTATTTATTATTAGCCCTAAGATTATCTTGGCATTATTATCTAACCTGATATTACAAATAATAAGACACAGGCACTTGTTAGATTTTATAAGTGCCTTATTTACCTTATGTTAGGCACATATTTCACTTACACTGTCTCAACAAACTTACCATCCATCTCCCAGCCCCCATTCACTTTAATCTTTTCTTTATGGACTACTTTCTATCCACAATCCCATGGTACTTGCTTGTATTTTTCCTCTGGGCCTTTTCATGCCATTACTGGAGTCCTTCCTCTCAGCCCATGGAGATTTTTCTCCACACTAACCCCTCCTGGCATCTTCCTTCCTCTTCTCTTCCTGACCATTTGTTTTGATTCTCCACAAAAGCCCAGGTACCCTAGCCATGCCTACCCTGCCTAGGTGTAAGCTGTTTAATCAACCAATCAAATATAATGACTTAGGCAGGTTTACACAACAAGGATAGGTTTAAGTGAGAATGTGTTCTTCTGATCAGATGCAATATTTTGGGGGCCAGTAGCACTCATCAGACCAACCTCTAACACCTAAGGTTTCATGTCCCTGAAACTGGACCCAGGTGTGGGGGGCTGCAGAGACTGATGCATCAATAAAAGACCTTGCATACATAGGACCTAGACTGCCCTACTCAGATGTAGCCCACAGACAGCTCAATATCCCTGTGGTTCTTTAGTAAGGGGAGAAGAAACAGTCTCTGACATGAACTTGGTTGCCTGATCCTTGATCACTTCTCCCTGATGGGGCGACCTTGCCAACCCACAGAGGAAAAGGACCCAGGCAGTCCTGATCAGATCTGATAGGCTAGGGTCAGACAGTAGGGATGGAGGACTTCCCCTTTCAGTGGACTAAGGGAAAGGGATAGGAGAGGAAAAAGAGAGGGAAGGTGGAACCTGTAGGAGATGAGGGATGAGGCTACAAACGGGATTCAAAATTAATAAAATGTAAATAATAATAATAATAGAAGAAGCTTCAGCAATGGGCAGATGGATATAGATACTCTGAGTTAGAGTGGCAAGCCAGGCCAAAGGAGACCAGGAATGTAGAAATTGCAGTTCCACAAAGCCTTGAGTGAGGTGGCTGCAGACACCCTTGAGGGAAGGCCGATAATGGTATAAGCGCCAATAATAGCCCTCCTTGGGGCTGATTAGTGCTCCACTCTGTGGTCTTTGCATTTTCCTACTAATTTGAAAATGTGATTCCAAAAGATCCCTGGTATCCTTAGCTCTTTAAAGGGAAGGATGAAACAAAAGTGAGAGACTCCCCAAGTACAAACTTCTGAGGAATCTAACGTGCTCATAGTCGCTTGACCTTCTGACTCCAAAAGTGAAAACTTTGAGATAACCATTAATATATTAACTGAATAATATATGGTTGTGAACACTGAACATTCTAAATATATTCCTGTAAAAGTTTTTAGCCTTGTATGCCAGCAATGGAAATTTCAAAATCAATGGAAATCTAAATAGTACACATAATTATATCAATACTCAGTGTGTAAGGAATCCAACCATCAGCATTTCTTCTTTCACCTATTAAAAAAAACTCATGTCCAGGTCCCAGCTTCTTTAACTAAGTGAGCCAGGGTAGAAGGTCTCCAACAGCTCTTCTAATTTTGTGATTTTTTTTCCCTTTCAATATTTACTGAAGAAGTTATTTCTGAGTTAATTAAGCCACAAAGGATAGAACCAGAATTCAAAAGCATCCAACTTGAAATAAAATAGCATTCAGTTCAAATAGGAAAATACAATATATGCATGTCTTTTTGACAATGTTGTCTCTGGCTGCATAAACTTATTTTTTATTAACTATGTGTTCATCTATATTTTCTTCAGTCCTTTAAAGTATTATTTCACATCCCAGAGAAGTTACAAGACTACCTTGTCCTCTGAAAATAAGCAGTTTGTTTGTTTGGTTTGGTTTTGGTTTTGCTTTAAGCTCTTTCCAACTTCAGTGCTTCATAAAGTAAATGCTGCTGTTCATGCATGTCAAGTAGACATTTCCCAGAGCTACACGATCAATAGGACATTATAGTTAAACAACAATAATAACAGTAACAACCAACAAAGCTCCACTGGCTGAAATGGGTTAAAAAAAATCTACCAAACCCCAACTTTCCCTAGGACTTCAGATTTTAAAATGTATTGTTGATAAATAGTTTCAACTCAAAAATAATAAGCCATGTCTTGTCTCTATCATATCCAGTTCTCCATTGCTGACTTTAAAACTGCCCAGCAGAATGTTACACCGTAGAACAGAACTAGACGTGCTCTCTCTTCTTCACCCAAAAAGGACGGAAAATAAATTTTATGATGTCAAAAAAAATTAAAAGCATTTGAAATATTTTTCTTCTAAGTTGACAGAAATCGATGATATCCAGATGAAAGGCATCAAAGTCAGCTAGCAAAGCAAGACAGAGTGAAATGCAGCTAATGTACCTAAAATTGTAAAATTGTTTGTGAAAGTGCCCTTCTTAGTATATCAAAATGCAGTTTTCGAGGTAGAATAGTTGGAGCATGGCTCTGTGCTCTGCACTGTGTGTACAATAAAGCAAGAAAATTAATCCCTTCCCCAATGACCTCTAGAAATGAAAAGCCATTATCCTAATAATATTTGTACTTAGGTCGTGATGCTTCTGCTCTGAATTTGAATGCCATGAAATGATTATATAAAGTCATTGATGGGGACATATGTGCAGATAATTACATAAATAATCCTCTTTATGCAGGTGTAAGGTGACTTCTTACAGCAAGTACAAACGAGTGTTACCCTAATAAATCTCATAATGATTTTCTTTGCTGCTGAGACATGCTGATCCAGAAAGATCATTAGAGATGTTTGCCTTTCCTCAGGGATCCAGGGATAGAATGTGATGACTAGAAGCCTTGCAAACTCAAGACCATTGTCAGAAGCCGATTCTCAAATTATAAGCACATGAACATCCTGGACAAGGTGTGTGTAATACAGAATTTCCTTCCTACCTGCTCTCTCAGCTACCATCCTTCAAACTCTACTCATGTTCCCACACTCTCAAGTTTATATCCTCTTTTTCTTGGCTTATTGTTGATACATAGAGCTTTAAGCACCTCTTTTCTCTGATCAGGAAGATAATCTGCAAACTTATAAATACTGGTTTCAGTATTCTTATGTGTATCCTTACAAACGGGACGGACTTTTGGAACCCCAATACTAAACTGGCATGCTGACTTGCTCAAGTAACCATTTCGTTTCCCTGTAGCCATGAGAACTGTTCTTAAAGGAAAAATTCTGTATGTTATTCATACACTTATTAAAAAAACTGTATCCTGTTCCCTTCAGTTTCTTCTCTAAGCCTGTTCAAATTTAATTAAAATATTATTGAACCATCCCTCATTTTCACCTTCATTTTACCCTTCCAAGGCTCACTCCTCTCTGTCCCAAATTTGCAGCCTCCTCTTTAAGGACTGTTACATATACATGTAGATGAGCAAACATATAAACAAAACCTGCTGAGTCCCCTTTGTCTTGCCTGCCTGTATATGTTTCTAAAGATGTCCACTTTCTTTAACTTCTGCTTTCCCTTACTGTTTCAAGTTACTGCTATACTTTCAATGGTCTGTAACACCTGTCGTACAAGCAACCAGTCATTCCCTTAAAGTTCAGGATCATTCCTAGTTCTTATGTCCTTGGCGTCTATTTAGCATTTTCCATCTAATTCTTGTGATTTCTTAAAACTCTCTCACAATCTACTTTTGGGGTCACTCAATGGCTTTTATTCATCTTGGGGTGGTGGTGTCTGTTTTATTCATATTTGTTAGGAAAGCAATCTGCCACTGACCTGCACTTCCATTCCTGAAGGGTTTCTTTTGTTTGGTTGCTTTGTTTCTTTTGTTCTGTTTTCTTTGTTTTGTTGCTATTGTTTTGGACAACATAATAACTCTTCAGTTTCAGCTGCTCTTGAGTACATTATGTAGCCCTGGATGGCCTTAAGCTCACATTCTACCTGCCCCAGCCTCTTGATTTTAATTCTTTGTTACCTGGGCTGTGTTGACAGTTATTAGTTAGATGAATGAATGTATGTTCGAGTTTTTTTTCCACTATATAATGCACCTTGGCCACCTGATGCACACCTACAGTTTAAACTTCCATCTTTATAGATGATGATTAACTCTCTTAATTTGTCTTCTACGGTAAGAAAATATTCTTCTTATCCAATTTATTATACAATATCCAATTTTTTTCTATGGGATTGGAAAACATAGGTTTTTGGAAACATAGGTTTTTATTTTCATTTAATAATGCTAAAAAAGGAGAGAGAGAGAAAGGCAGAAAGGTTATGAGAAGGTAGGCAGTTGAGTTCTTGAACATAGGAATCAAGCAAAGCATTTTAATAGTGAATGGGTTTACATAGAGTTAGTCCACCATGCCCTTAGGCACTGACAATGCTCAGAATGTCAGCTAATTATAAAGCAAATTCAAGAAAATAATTTTTGCTGTAGCATTTAACTGTCTTTCCTCTAAGGTATATGCAATGTTTCTGGCAACATTAAGTTTTAGACTCAGTTTGCAACTGTTTGTGTACCTTATTCATATAAAAAATACAAATTGTAGTGAAAGGTACTTTAAAACACCCAGACTTTGTTTCTAGTAGTAACCTAGTGAATTCTTAGGAAATATATACCAATGAATATATGGGTTTTCATCACATTTGATCTACAAGTCAAATAAGGCCAACAACATGGCTTAGCAGGTAAAGGTGCTTGCGGCCAGCACCTTTAACTTAACCAGAGTTTGACCTATAAGACACAGGTGGTGGAGGGAGTAAAACAACTCCTACAATTTGTTCTCTGACCTCAACAATGCACATGATCACACAAATAAATAAAAACATACTATATTTGGCAGTTTACTGTTCAAGTGGGAAGAGGGACTGCCTCTGACATAATCTGATTGGCCTGCTCTTTGATCACCTCCTCCTGAGGGGGGAGCAGGCTTACCAGGCCACAGAAGATGACAATGCAGCCACTTCTGACGTGATCTGATAGTCTAAGATCAGAAGGAAGGAGAGGAGGACCTCCCTTATCAGTGGACTAGGGGAGGGGCATGCATGAAGAAGTGGGAGAAAGGGTGGGACTGGGAGGGGAGGAGGGAGGAGCTTATGGGGGGATACAAAGTGAATAAAGTGTAATTAATAAAATAAAATTAAATTTAAAAAATCAAATGAAATCTATTCTAGCAGAAGAAAAATATTCTCATGTATGCTGGATTTTAAAAGATACTATCTGTAACAGCAAAAAACAAAGAGATAAATTCTAGTTTGAACATATACTCTAAAGAAACTAACATTTCTTATACTAAAAATACAACAAAGTTTGGTGAGCACATGTATTTAGTCATGTGAAGTTTATAGCAATTTCTGGTCCAGATGAAAGATATTTTCAGAGTGATGAGGCAGGAACATGAGTTCCTATATAGTCTGTGTTAACAGTGCATTTTCAATTATCGAAAAAAAAAATTCTTACATAGTGAGAAATTTAGTAGAGTTATTTTGGTCATGATCACTCCATGACTGCAAATATATTATAAAATAACTTCATAATAAGAACTGAGGAACCCTGTCTCTGAAAAAACAATAAAACAACAATAACAAAAACCTGAAGGATCAGATCTAAAGATTATAGAAAAACTTAAATAATATTAAAGTACTTTAGCTCTTGGATAAAAGTTTTCCTTTGATAAGACATTACAAAATTTCTCAGTAACTTATTTTAAAGACATTTTTATCTATAGGTATACCATTTTATATACACATAGTTAACAAATTTTTATTTATCTTATATAAAATGTAAGATACATGGAACTTTAGAGATATGAAAAACTTTTTAAGTAGTACCTCAAACTCTTGACTTTGAAAGAGAGAAATCTAACATAGAAATAGGGTAACTTCTTTTTTTTCCTTTTATCAAACATAGATTCTTTCATCATACTATATAATCTGAATATAGTTTCCCCTCCCTCTACTCCTCCCAGTGTGCCTCTCCACCTTCTCTTCCATCCTCATCTGTTTCATTTCTGTCTCTCATTAGAAAACAAAAGGCTTCTAGGAGATAACAAATATATATATATTATATATATAAATATATATTATATATATATATAATAACACAAAAATACATCAAAGGTGAACAAGATAAGCCAATAGAAAAATTTAAGAACTTCTAGAGAAGGCACACGAATCAGAGACTCATTTCCACGTTACAGAGTTCCATAAAAGCTAACTCCCCAAAGCCAAGCAGAACAAGATCTAGAAGAGTTACAGAGGAACATAAGGGAATTCATAATTCGAAATAAAAGATACTTTTAATGTGGCCTTTGAAGCAGACATTTTCTCTGAGTTTTAATTTTTGTGTTTCTCCCACTGTATGCGTGTGGTCACCAGTCCATAGTCCACAAGAGTCTATTGCAATCGACCTTGTAATACTTTTCATCTCACTTAGACACGGCTACATCTATCAGAATCCAGACAAGATTTAAGCTGAAAACGTCAGAACAAAAAGATAAAAGGAACCATGGAATCTGCATG
Organism: Meriones unguiculatus; assembly: GCF_030254825.1. Taxonomy (NCBI): domain Eukaryota; kingdom Metazoa; phylum Chordata; class Mammalia; order Rodentia; family Muridae; genus Meriones; species Meriones unguiculatus. Next base: position 105,723,862 of record NC_083354.1, on the reverse strand, counting down.
AGCTCCTTGAGAAAAGCTGTTATGTGACTGGATTGCCTCATTATATCTGGGTCCTTACAAAGGTATGTGAAGAATAGTATTCTATGGTTGAACAGGTACAGTTGGATATCTCTGTCACTCACAGATTAGTCTAGCTCATTCATTAGGCCAGCTATTTGAAAACACCCCCACACACGTGTGTGTATATGTGTATACACCTATACTCCACACATACACACATATCAAATTTATTAATAAAAATAAATACATTTTTAGTTTCCTTAAAAATATAAATTGCACTTGGAAGGAAGAAGCAGGTAGATTTTTGTGACTCTGAGACCAGTTTGGTCTTCATGGTGTGTTTCAGGACAGTCAGTACTGCATAGTGAGACCCTGTCTCAAATATAAACCTGTATGTAAATGTAATATATGTAAAAGTTTGCTCACATGAGGTGACTAATACAATCACAGCTACGGAGATAAATCACAGCTGTGGGATTTCATTCACACTCCTTAGTGGAAGCTGGAGAAGATTAATCAAACTATTCTAAAAAAAACACTCAAAATACATTTCCTGCAGTCTACATATAGAATAATGCTTGCTTTCCAATATGCTCAGTGTAGAACAAATCATAATTGTGTAATGTTTTAAGGTTGAGATTGTCCTAACTTTGGGATTGTGTGTGTAAGTAAATGAATGTTGTGAAAGATGTACCCATGCCTATCTATATCTAAAGCTATAGACTGTATATATTAATTATAACTTATAATGATGAATTTCATATTCTTACAAAAAATTCAGTGAATGCACTGAATTAAGATGCCACTAAAGGTGTGTATTGCCAAAATGTTGGTTTGACGTTTTCATTGCTAAAGCAGTCACACTAGCAATAATTTTGTTAATGGAGGGAACAGAGAGAAAATGCCAGCAGTCCTTCCTACTCACCCTTTAAATCCATTCTGTGATTCCTATTGCAGGATGCTACACCAAAGCTAAAGAGGGAAAAGGACAGATGGCGAGGCAGAATGCAACATAAGTTTGGAGAGTATCCACTGAGAGGCAAATGCTTTATAATTGGTAAATACTATAATGAAGTATGTTAATTCACATTGGAAGGATTTAGGAATCAAGGGCCATCTGTGTGATACAAACTTCACCAATAAAGCTGTTTTCCCATCTGGGTTATCAAAGGATCAAACTGTGATTCAAGCACATTTCAATACAAAGCCATATGTTGAAAAGCCTCTCACTTCTAAGGGGCGGTAGGATGTTTAGTCAGCATATTCCCAGACATAACAGAGAAGACGCTGACAAGCCACTCCTCCTAACTTCATACTTTGATTCTCTGTGACTAACCTCATGTATGCTGCTCCTTTAGAAGCTCCATTTCATCAGAGGCCCTGTTGAAAGTTTTTACAGTGACAGCCTTCATTCACCGCTTCTGTTTATAGAGGAGGAGGACCGAATCTGTGTGCTCTCTGGCTTGCCACCTCTTCCTTCCTTCTGTTCCATTTTAAGCATTTCTGGAGGCTAGAGGTTCTATACCTTGCTTTCTTTGGGACTTAAGGAACCCACATATAAGTGTCTCCTGAAACAGAACATTTCTAGCCCAGGGATTGTAACTAATTATGCAAAACAAGTGTCCCTGCATTGATGCACATTTTTATGTACAACATGCTATCTTGTGGTGACTATTTTTCTTATTTATGAAAAACATAAACCCAATTTATGGGGATGAATTGAAAGGCCCAATTAACTTACATTTAGTGATACAACAGATTGATGGACTTAAAGCAATCTGTACTCTTGGCACCCTCAAATTTCTTGCATCAGTCACCAGATCATGATTTACTAATAAGGTTTCAGGGCTGGCAAAATAGCACAATTCTAACCATGTATTAATATTTAATTTGGCATTTTAAATGTACCTAAAAAAAGACCCTAGAACTGATGACAGGCTCCTAAGTTGTGAATTTCATTAAAAGGGAATCAAGATGGTCTGCAGTGATTTCATAAGAAAAAAACCAGGAAAGTAAATATGTTTTCATGTCTCTACACAGACATCACAGAGCTGGGGTTCTCATTTTTCTTAAAGGTACTAATTGTGCATTTTAGATGTTTTATTGAAGAATCACAAGATTGAGTCTGATACCTGGCTGCAAAATTCACAATTAGAGGACGGTGAATGCATCTTGGTTAATAAATTTTATATTAGACAATTTGTTCCTAAAATAATTCATTGGCACAAAATATTGCTAAATGAGAGGTGATACAGCCTATAAATCATTTGAATCACCTTGTTACTTGCTTTTTAAGTAACTGAATGTGCTCTGAAGTAATAAGTTGAAGAAAGCTCTTGGTGGATACATGAGTTTGCTTTGCAACCTTATTTCCAAAGGTCTGAGATTATCATTAATGCCAAATTCCAGAGGAGTCCAGATCTATCTCAAAGGAGAAAGTACAACAGAAGAGAAAATACCCTTGCCTACAAATGTCATTGGACTCATGTAATTACCATATTTAACGTGTACAATTGGCACACAAAATAGATCTTGAGGTGCTCCATGTTTGAGAAAAATATACAGTCATTTCTGAAAGATGTTCTTGCAAAAACAGGATGCCACCTGTAATAAAGAATGTTTATTAGCACACAAATGGGGATTATTAATGATATTGCTTATCTATGGAACAAAATACAGAAGACAACTTATTAGCAAAAAGATAAATTGCTTTAAGAAATCTCTATGTGATGCTAGGCTTTGGTGTTTTAAAAAAAGCTTTTATTTGCACAAACTGATGCCTTTATAATCCATTTAAAATAATATACTTGCCACTAGGTGGCTATTTCTGATCAGATCATTTTACCATTTTAATTACATTTTTAATATCCTGGCTGCATAAACAAAGATAAATTACGAACCCTGCACAATCCACTGCTAGCTCAGGCACAGCCAGTAATAATATCAGCTTTTGTTTGTGCCTCCTCTAATTAGATTCTGAAGCCTAGGCTTTGTCAATCAATAATTTTAATTTTAGAATTGCCTTTTGATCTTACATTTCATGTTTGTTTGGGAAAATGATCAGTAGGACAAAGCTGATAATTTATGCAGAAACAATCTCTCCTCAGTGCTCCAAGCACATCCCTCCCATCACTACCAGCCTGCCGACTGAGCCTGACACCGGTCTAATTAGCATGCAGATATGTGTCGCCTCATTGGCAATTCAAATTGCTTTTTTATAATGTACCTCAAATTGTGCTACTCAAACATTGTATTTGATTTCCAAAGCCCCCTGGGCATCCCATAATGTCTCCCTTCATCCTGGGTATGAGGCATTTATTGAACAGTCTGCTGTCTTTTCGAAAACACCCAAACACTCTATCCTGGGGACAACGCCTTCTCCCCTGGATTCCTTGTGCCACATCTGTAGGTTTTGAGATGATAGGTGCTCTCATGAGGTGCTTCTCCCACGTGGTTGTTGTGTAGAGGGCTTCAGCCTTATGCCACTCATTTTTTAAGTGGGGGAGGAGGGCTGGTGAGCACACATTAATATGCGGCGCATAACCACATCTCTGAATGCCAGTCTTCCATTCTTCATTAAACAAAAATGACCGGATTGCAGAGGTTGCTTTCCTCTCTCCCCACTTTCATGGACACACACCCTCACAGTTGCTTTCACAGCACACAGGCATGCATGCACCCTCATTCATACGCACCTTTGCACCTATCCAAGATAGCATATCAGCACGCCGTTGTCACTATTGAGTTATGTGTGAAAGTTGCCTGCTGCACACATGACAAATAAAAGGATTCCAGCATACACTGGGGCTTTTTTTTTTTTTTTCAACCATGCAGCAACAAGTGGCAGAATCAATGGTGTACAGTTATTCAGCAATGTAATTCATTTCACTGGCTTTGGCTTCTAGCCAGATCCGCCATCTGTCTCCAGCTCTCCCTCTCCCCGTCTCTCCCTCTCCCTCTCTTTCGCTTGAATTTGTCTTACATTTCGTAATGTTACGTGCCTGCCATCCTTATCCTGTGCCAGAGGTACACTGCCAGCCTCACTCCCATTCCGGAGTGGAGTTCTCTGACTTCAGTGGCCCTTGGGATATTCCACATCAATGCCATGGGAAGACAAGGGTAAGCAAAAAGCGAAAGGAGTAATGCACCAGTAATAATTATTATAATTATAATATTGTGGGATCCAATTGTTCCTGCTTTTGCCTTTTATCCAATGCCTGGAGACGAGTCTGCATCAGCCAGGAAGTTTCCTTGCTTCGTTAGAATATCTTCGTTTTCTTTATCATACGCTGGCACACCACGCCAGTACACCACTCCATGGAATGCCTGCTGTTGGACACTTGGAGAGCTCTGCCACCAAGCAACCTCCTGCATTGGAAATCGGGACTCCTCCAGGATCTTATGTGTGCTTGCTGTTTGAAGCTGCAGAAAAGTGAATAATCAATTAAGTATTGATTTCTTGTAAGATTTGGTAAATTTCAAAGGCAAGACAAAGAGGATGGCTTAAGGAAACACTGCGGGGACTTGGCGTAAATTAGACAACTAACGGAGATGCAGAATAAAATAACACCTCAACTGAAGATTTCCTTGGAAGAATTAGCACTAGCTATTGGAAGACAATGGTGGATTTAATCAAAACAGCAGGCATGCAAGAATTTCACTCGTGAACCAGAAAAAGGAGCTAATTATAACCATCTTTTTAATGGAGCTAATTTGACTGAATGGATGCAAATTGTGCTTTACTTATGGATGAAGAAGCAAGCCTTTCTGCATGATCTTGGGATCATCTTATCTGCTCAGCTTTGCAGCTCCTGTCCTCTTCCGTACATTTTTATTTCCAGAGAAGGTATTTATATGTAAACAACAGCTAACCATGCAAAAGATTCATCGGGACAATATACTATGGTATCTGAGCTATAATCATCATTTTACAGTCTCTCAGGATTTTCTCTAACTTGGGGATTTCATAACCTTTGTGTGCAATGAGCGATGGTAATAAATGAATGGTGGTAAACTGTTGTGATTTTTTTCAATGTGTATTTTATTAATCTTAGCTTTTTTTTAACATGTTGATTCTTGATTATTTGGCAATAAATCCATAATGAAAGGAAGGGGGTTGTTGGGTGGGGTGCTATCAGGCTTTTGCTGTCTTTTTAGTGATCTGAATGTGGGAATGTGTAAGGTTCTACCAACCCATGGCTCTGCTATTATATAAGAATGATAAAATTTTTGACAATTTGAAGAATTGGTTTTAAAAAGGGAACAATGTGTTGTAATCAGTAAGAGAAGAACTGTTGTGTTTTCTCTCTGGATGGAATGTTCTTGACTGATTAACTCCTCTGCTGCTGAAAAGAAGTAAATATCTTACGACTAGCAACCAGAAGAGGTTGTAGGGACAGCGCTTTGTGTCTGCACATGCCCACATTTCAAGCTGGATGCCTGTTAAACATTTGCTTCCATTTCTATTATTTTCCCTTTTCTATTTTTCTTCTTTTCATCGTTTCTGTCTTGCAATCTACATTCTCTGAGCAACCATAGGAACCAAGTTACATTAAGCTTCAACACAAAGACCTTGTAGGAATAATGAATCCTCATTTGCATAGACATTTGTATTCAGATTTGCCAGGCTATAAACTTGGCAGATCAAGCGGAATATTAAGTAGAGGCTTCCGCGGTAAATTGTGGCTCTTGAAATTGCTAAGTACTCTCTCCTCCTCCGTTCCACACCCCCCTCCCTCTGTCACGGCAGGTGAAGTCTTCTTAAGAAGTGGATTGGCTCCTTCATCTCTCAGTGTGTGATGTCAGGTTCAAGCGATAGCAGGTGTTCTAGTCAAAGGTACAATATGAACAGTGAGCGGAGCTTTATCTCTGGAGGCCAGAGATAAGAGAAGGGTTTTTAAATAGTGAAAGTGTTGGCATAATTAAGCATCATATATAAATTAATGTTTTAGTATTTTTCTGGTATGTTCAAAAGTTAGAATCGGTGTTTTAAATCTTCTAAAGGATAAAAGATAAGAGAGTGAAGACAGCTCTTTAGTGCTCATATGGTTGAGTTGTGCCATTCTGAGTCATCCTTGGTGACCTGCTCATGCCATTCTTGAAATGTTTTAAACGCCTTATTACAGTAAGACATGGATGAACTTGTGCAATTCTTCATTTTGCATGGTTCTGAAATTAAAAAAAAAAAAGAATGGAAATGATTATGGCTACTTCTAGCGAAGTTACTAGTTTAGAAATATGTTTCACAAGCTCATATCTATCCCACAGCCAAAATCAAAGTGAAAAAAGTGGATGTTCACTGCCGTGTCCTGTCCAGGCAGTGTAGTGCCAAGCAAGTGAATAACTGGGAACGTTTGTGCATGACTAACTTTTTCATAAATGATCAGAGTATTTGAGAATAGTGTAAACAGGGTCAAAATTGATGACATATTAACTACCTCTCACTTCTTGCCTGGACATTTTCCCCCTGTGGAAACTCATCACTGTGGGGAACAATAAGACATGTTAAGAAAATCAATCTTGCAGCAAACATCTAAGAATATTGTACCAGTGGTTTTTCTTTTTAATTCTATTTTCAAAAACATAATGCATAATGTAAATGATGATATGCAGAGTGAGTTTATCATGAAGAGATTCCTTCATGGAATGTGGTAAAGAATTTCAAATTTGCAGGAATTACTCTAAGCCACTGATGTAACTATTTCTTGCAGTACAGGTAAGATTCAATAATATGTGGGGTTTAGTTATCCTTCATAGGCCTAGTTTATCATGTAGAAAAAAAAATATAAACCAAGACATTGGGATAAATTAAAGCTTTGTATTACACAATCTTGCTATTTAGTAAAAATAAATGATTTGATACATTGATAAAATCATTCATATAATGAAAAACTTTATTGCATCAGAAACATTTATCTCATATATATTGTTGTATTAAAAAGTGGAAGTATAATAATTGTCATCAAATTGCCTGCATAGTAGATCCAACTGGACAATATTTGCATGGGCGTCTTCTCCACAGCCCTTAATGAGAGAAGACTGTAATGATGAAGAGCCATCAGTATCTCAACTCAGTGCAAAGGCTATAGGCTCTCACAGCAAACAAAATGTCAATATGTCTTTTTATCCAAATATATTGGTGCTCTCATATAGATCCAAAATTTTGTTTAATATGCTGTAAGTGGCATTATTTACTACTGCGGAAGCAATTGTGGACATTCTCCTTAAGAGGAAAAGTAAGAATATCACCAGCTCCATCCAAGAATATACACAGCTGTTATGTATTCAAGTAGGACTTAGAAAGGAACAGATTTATATTTACACCTTTTATCTGCACTGCCCATCAATTTGAATCTGTCTCCTCTAATACATGCTAATGATTCCGTTGATTAAGCCTCTACATGTACTTACAATGCAGGTTTGGGAATCAGCCACTGATGATCTCTATCAAGAAGAAAGATTACACCATCCTCTCATTTGCCTCTGAACAGCAGGAGTGAGAAGTCTTTACAAAATCATAGTGAGTTTTTCAATATCCACACAGAAAAGCAAGTGTTTTTTAGGTAAAAGTGTAAACGTTTATGAGTTTTGTTCTCATAGAAATGCAAGTGGACATATGTATGTTAAACCAGCCTGTAGGTTTCAACCCACACCATGGGGGTCAGGTATCAGATATACTGTATATCAAATACTGACATTATAATTCATAACAGTAGCAAAATTACTGTGATGAAGTAGCAATGAAATAATTTTATGATTGGGTATCATCACCACATTAAGAACTCTCTTAAAGGGTCACATCATGAGGGAACTTGACAATCACGGCTCTGAACTATAAACCCAAAACTAAAACAAAGTAATTACAACACATCTTTAAGTTGAAGTCACTTTTCTAATGTTGAGAACGAATAAGCAACAGAAAAGAGTGTCTAGGCATGAGTTCACATTAATCCCACTCTAGTTCCATTTCTTCTTTTGAGAATTTTTAAATAGCAATAATTTTTAATTTGATGCAACTATCAAGTTTTTTCCTACCACAACTAAGCAGCCTATGCTCAGTCAAAAGTAAGATTGTTATACACAGAAACAATGCCCAAAGGAGTAGAGGAGGTGAGGCTCAAGCTGGATGCTCTTGTAGATAAATTCGGGTATCAGAGCCTGTGTTCATTATTGTGAGAACTGAGTTTTGCTATATATAAAATCAACAATGAAGCAGCAGTTATTCATATGAAGGTGGCTGCAGACTCTGAGCTGCTCAGGAGGCTCTCAAAGATGGTGCCACATGTGTTATAATCCTCAGAGGTCACAGGTTTTCATAACGTAACCTTCAGAGTCAGCTCAGGGCTTTGGCTTGCACTGAAAAGGAAACAATAGCACAAGATTGATTAAATTTTCATCATTTTCTTCTCGTGAAATTAAAAAGGAGATTTGGAAAGAACTTTTTCCAGCTATTACAAAAAAATTAGAAATGTGCAATAGTTTCCTATCAACTATAAGAGGGTATCAATAAATGATAGACATGAATAAACAGATGGCTAGATAATGAGCAGATAAATGATAGGCATTAAATTTCAAAATAAGCATTTCCTTCACTGATTTAAAAAAATGTAATCATTTCTGCTTAGGAAATATGAGCAATTCATAACTTCAAGTTCATTTAACAATAGAAAATATTTCTATGCTTCAAATGTCATATGTATTTATGAACATGGACCACTCTAAAATATGCTTTCACTATATAAATGGATGTTTGATGTAGATAGTGATCATAAAGGAAAGATATGGAGAAGGAAATGAAAAAAAAAAAACAAATTGCATAGGCTCAAAGAAAAATATCTCGACCCTCATATCATTTGATGTTCTTTTTTCTGATTTTTTATTAAATTTTTATTTTTATATTAATTACAGTTTATTCAATTTGAATCCCAGCTGTATCCCCTTCCCTCATTCCCTCCCAATCCCACCCTCCCTCTCTTATCTTCCCCCATTCCTTTCTCCAGTCCACTGATGGGGAGGTCCTCCTATCTTTCCATCTGAACCTAGCTTATCAAGTCTCATCAGAACTGGCTGCAATGTCCTCCCCTGTGGCCTGGCAAGGCTGGTCCCCTCTCAGGAGAGCAGTGGTTAAAGAGCCAGCCACTGAGTTCATGTCAGAGACAGTCCCTGTTCTCCTTAATAGGGAAACCCACTTGGATACTGAGCTGCCATGGACTACATCCAAGCAGGGTTTCTAGGTTAATTCATGAATGGTCCTTGGTTGGAGTATCAGTCTCAAAAAAGACCCTTGTGCCCAGATAATTTGGTTCTGTTGCTCTCCTTGGGGAGCTCCTGTCCTGTCCAGTTCCCACTATCTCCCCCTTCTTCCACAGGAAACAGAACAGGAGCCAACCGCAGAGGGCCTCTGAAAAAGTCTACCCAGCAGTGTATCAAAGCAGATGCTGAGTCTCTTAACCAAACTTTGATCAGAGTGCAGGGAATCTTTTCTGAATTTTAAATTAAGTTTTAATTGTTATATTTAATACTTAGGTCATTTCAAGACTGGATACAATTGAAGAGATTGTTTGAATGATTTTGCTCAGATCAGGAAGGAACATACACTATCTTGTGATGTCTAAAATGACATAAATTAAATGAAACCATAGTACACTTTATTTTCTATCTTGAGTCCTTTAATATTACTGTTATTTAAAAGAAAGTGTTAAGCAAATGATATGTACTTTATGTTCCAAATGTAACTTTAAGAAAACTTTAAGTAATAACACAATTAGTCTTTTACAGAGTAGATGTTTCTGGTACTTATTTTTAAAAATAAATAAATAAATAAATAAATAAATTAATTCACTGTACATCCCAATTGTGGCCTCTTCCCTCTTCTCCCAGTCCCCCCTTTCCTCTCTCTTACCCTTTCCTCCCTCCCCAATTCTTCAGAAGAAGGTAACCCCCAGAAACCCACCCCAGTTCATCAAGTAGCATCCTTTTTTCCCTGTAGTCTGGCAGGCAGCCCTACCAGGAGGAAGTGATCAAAAAGCAGGCAAGAGAGTCCATGCTGGAGTCAGCCACCTCTCCCCTTACTAGGAAACCCACATGAAGCCTGAGCCATTCATCAGCTACATCTGTGTAGAGAGCCTAGGTCCAATCCATGCATGGTCCTTGGTTGGTATTTCAGTCTCTGCAAGCTCCTCTGGGCCATAGTTAGTTGGCTCTGTTGGTCTTCTTGTGAGGCTCCTGTAATCTCCAGCTCTTTCTATCCTTACCTTTTCACAACACTCCCTATGCTTTGCCAGATGTCTGTTTGGATCTGCTGCTGGGTAGAGCCTCTCAGAGGACAGCTATGCTAACTTCCAGTCTCTGAGCACAGCAGAATATTATTAATAGTGTCAGGGGTTGGCTCTCTTCCATGAGGTGGGTCTCAGGTTGGGCCTGTCATTTGTTGGACATTCCTTCAATCTGTGCTGTCTTTATCCCTGCATATCTTATTGGCAGGATGAATTTGGGATTGAAGTTTTGTGGTGATCACCTCCCTTCACTTGCAGTCCTGTCTAGAGGGTGTCCTCTTCAGTCTCCATGCCCCTGCTTCTAGGAGTTTCAGTTGCAGTCACCCGCCCTCCATAATCTAGCATATAACACTGATTAACATAGCCAAAGAGAACAGCAAAAAAAAGTCTCGATTGACTTCAGAATGATTGCTACTTTCAAATCAAACTAGTCTTCTTCCAAAGTATTTCAGATTTCTGAAGCATGGGAATGGCTTTCTACCCTAAATGATTTCTTATGATTTCAAATATTCAAATAGTTTCTTTTGGGAATTTTTGTGTCTCTCAGCAGAGGGTTTTATACTTTAACAAACATCTGTGTTATTCATTGCTTAATCAACTGCTTACAATAAATATACCATCTTCACTATATTTTGCTTTAAACATCCATTTCAAATAAAAATATCAGCAACTGTCACCTTTATCTTAATGGCCATGAGATCAGTTGAAGATCTTTTTTAAAGATTCACTTAATTCTTTTTCCAAACAACATCACTGAGCCCCAGTTCTGTGCTTGGCACATGGTTCTAGAAGATGAGCCAATGTACAAAATGGAGAAATCCATTCAGGAAAAAAAAATGCAGTTGGGCATATTGTCAAATATCATGGAAAAATGAGGAACAGTACAGAATTCAAATAGCAATTTGAAATATCTCCTAAATACACCAACACAACAGCATAATGTTTCCAGATATCTATTCTTTTAAAATGGGGAGAATTTTTTTTCACTACACATTGTAGGTGTCACTTTTCAACTCTAGTTTTTTCTGCCTCTTTTTTCCTGCTGCACCCCAATCTCTCCTAGTACCCCAACATTGGGTAGGAGAGCAAGGAGGTTACAGGGAAGAAGGTGTGTAGTTCTGTTAGCAACTTCCTGCTGGATAGGGTGCTCAGGTCCCTCAGGGAAAGTCTCATCCTCATTTCAGGACAACTCCAACTCACTCTCACCCACCTGCGTTAAGAGCAACCAGGAGCAGTAGGGGGCGAGCACCAGCAGTTTTTTCCTGGGATCTCCTCTATGCTCTGTGAGCTCTGGCCTTCATTTCCTCTCAGAGTCCTCAGAACTGTCTGCAGCTGGTAAAGAGCCCCTTCTCAGAGCCCACGTGAGGCAAATACTTTCCCGCCGGGCTTTGATTCAGTCCCTCAGAAGTTCATGTGTTGGATCCTATTTTCCAATACGGCAAGGTAGAGAGGTGAGACCTATGGGGAGTTTTGTGGGTCACGAGTGCTCTACCTTCATGAATAGTTTGATGCAAGTTACAAAGCATTTTAAAATGTGAGTTTGGTCTTTCACAATAAGTACTTTTTAGCTCTTTATTTTTTAAAAACTTTTTTTTATTTTAATTTTATTTCATGTGTATTGGTGTTTTGCCTGCATGTGTATCTGTGTGAGGTTGTTGGATCTCCTAGAACAGTGTGAGCTGCCATGTGTGTCCTGGGGGTTAAATACAGGTCTTCTGGAAGAGCAGCTAGTGTTCTTTTTTTTTCAATGTTTTTTTTCTTTATTTAACTTTTATTAATTACACTTTATTCATTTTGTATCCCCCCATAAGCCCCTCCCTCCTCCCCGCCCAGTCCCACCCTCCTCCCCCCCCCCTTTCTGCATGCATGCCCCTCCCCATGTCCACTGATTGGGGAGGTTCTCCTCTCCTTCTTTCTGATCTTAGTCAATCAGTTCTCATCAGAAGTGGCTGCATTGTCAGGGTTCTAGGTTATCTCCATGAATAGTCCTTGGTTGGAGTATGAGTCTCTGGGAAGTTCCCTGTGTTCAAATTTTCTTGTTCTCTTGCTCTCCTTGTGGAGTTCCTGTACTCTCCAGCTCTTACTATTTCCCACTTCTTACATAAAATTCTATTCACTCTGCCCGTCAGTTGGCCATCAGGCTCAGTATCTGCTTTCACAGCCTGCATGGCAGAGGCTTTCAGAGGCCCTCTGTGGCAGGTTCCGAGGTTGTTTCCTGTTTTCTTTTTCTTCTGATGTCCATCCTCTTTGCCTTTCAGGATGGGGATTGAACATTTTAGTTAGGGTCCTCTCTTTTGCTTAGTATGTTTAGATGTACAGATTTTAGTGGGTTTATTCTATGTTGTATGTTTATATGAGTGAGTATATACCAGCTAGTGTTCTTAACCACTGATCCATCTCTCGAGCCCCAATTGTCTACTTTTTACCATGCAATGATAGCAGGGGTGGGATGTTGTACCTCATTGGATCTACGGCCTTGATTGTGGCTTTTCTAGTTTTTAGAACTGTAAGGAATAAATCTATGTTCTCTACAAGTTATGTAGTCTTTGGTATTCTTTAATAGCAACACTAAGATGGAAAGAATGAAAAGTGGGGCTGCAGCTATTACATATTCCTGGAAATATGGAAGTGCCTCTAGAGTAGGGTAATGGATAAATACTGGAAGAGCTTCAAGGACTGGCTACAAAATTTAGAGCCTCATTCAGGATCTGAGGGGGCTCTTTGCCAGCTGCAGATATTTTAAATCTGAGGACTCTGGTAAGGAAATAAATGCCAGGGCCCAGAGAGAGAGAGAAAAGGGGCCTCCCAGGAAGACCAGGTTGGCTGGTGCTTTCCTCTCCCTGGTTGCTTTAGATGCAGTGTGACAAGAAGTTGGAGATCTTCTGAAATGAGGACTGGACTTGCCCCAGGGAACCCAATAACCCTAATGGGGCAGAAAGTAACTCAAGAGAACTACACCCTCTCTCCCCACTAATCTTATCTTTACTTTTCTATTCAGTATTAGGGTGTTAGAGGGGATTGGGGTGGAGCAAGTAGAAAGAATCTTAAAGAAACTAAAATAAAATAGAGTTAAGAAGTAACACCTACAACTTAATGAGTCATTCTTTGCTTTGGACATAGAAGTGTATCTGTTGCTCTGGTGAAATTTTGTTTCAGCTGATAATAAATAACTTAAATTTTTAAAAGAGCTATATGCTCTTATCAGTTCTGGGATATTTACTTTTATCTGTCCAAAGACAAAAACACAATAACACATTTGTTAATTTCTTAAATATGTACCTTAAATTATAAGACACTGGACTTCAATCTTTTGTTAATTCTTGAAATATATTATTTGGATTAGGATGGATATCCATTTTGGCTACAGATATATAATTGGAAAATGGTGGGAAATCTTAGTAGATGTGTTGGTTTTTTTTCAGTTAATTGTAAACATGTTTTGATATACATCAAATGACAACCAGTAGCAGTTTTATAGGAGTTAGATGCATTGTGGAATTCGAAGCCAAATCAATTTCCCCTATGATTAAAAAATCTATTATCGATCCTGCATTTCAATAATCCTTGACTCATGCATAATTTCAGAGCATCACAAATTAGTCTTCTAGAAAATATTGGCTCTCTGAGTCACGTGTATCTCCTAAATACTACACATCTCACTGTAAAGTATGAAAAAGAAAAACAGTAATATTTACTGATGTTATTCTCTTACCAGGCATGTCTTTACTTAGTGGGAATCTCTAATTTCTTTCACTTGACAGATCTGTTATTCCAGACTTTCAAATGGGCTTCTCTACAGGACGGACCCTTTCACCTGAAGCTCAGTTACAGTATTGCTTTTCTTTGAAGTCACCATGATAATCTGCATTTTACCAACCTAACAGAAAAAGCACTTATGAATACTTTTTGTTTTAACATAGTTTTAAGAAGTCAGGCAACTAAGAAGATACTGTAACAAAAACCATTGCATAATTAATTGCTTCTTCTAGGATTAAAGACTGTGTGTTAATATATTTGCTGTATATGAGGAATTCAATGGTTTCTTGTAGTGTTGTGTGATTTCTTCCTTTGTGTTTAGAAACAGACTTCCCTGTTTCACTAGAAGCAAATTTCTATCAAAACAAAACAAACTCCCAAAACAAAACACCAACTAATAAGAGTGCCATTATAGAAGCTGTTTGACTCCAAAAACTGCATGGAAGAATATCCATATTCTTCAATGGCCTGGGCCATAACTTGAGAGTCACTAACTTAGAGGAGCCCAGAGCACAGGCTGACCACTCTCTGACATTCATAACAAGTAAAGCCCATTGAGAATTACTGTACTGTGATAACAACACTTACCCTTTCTAAATTATTTTGCAAATCATTATACAAATTCTGTCAAGAATATTTATATATAGTGTTCTTGTAGCACATATCTTCATTTCTAGCCATATTTGCACACATATATCGATATATATATATATATAATATGTGTATATATGTAGAGACAGAAAGAAAGAGGGAGAATGTACATATAGTTTAATCTTTGCAAAATCTTATATGCTATCTCTATTTTTTTTTTTTTATAACAGGGAATGTTGCAGAAGATCTAACAAACTTTGCAAGGTCACAAGAGCAGTAAATGACAGAACCCAGATTTATACAGGTTTGCTGGTGTTCACTGCTCTCATTTACCTGTGGGTATTCAGTACAGCTCTTTTATAGCTGTCTTAGATTTAAGAAATAATGAGCAAGTCTGGTGATATCAACTTCTTAGCAAGTTTCGACTTAAGCACTTTTAGAATATCGTATGCATGTGTATAAATCGTACATCCAGTCCAAACAGTTTGGCATGAGGTCTCCTTTTACATCAATTTCATCCTAATCTCAAACAGCCCTGCAGTTATAGGCTGTCTATCAACATGCTTAGTTAGTTTCCTTAACTGCTCTATTGATTGATAGCTGATTTCATCATTTTATTATCCAAATTTTTCACTGACCATTTCATGGTCTAGTTATTTCAACCTTCACAATGACCATTTCAATTAAGTCTTGTGACCTAACTGCTTAAAATTCAGCTGTAACTCCACTGGCCAGAAGGGAATCATATAAATTTTAGGTCATCCAAAATTGCAGGAAACAGAGGTTTAATAAATATTTTAAAAACATATGAGGGCTCTTACATAAGATGTTTTTCCAGTATATGTTGCTTTATTAATTTTAATTAAAATATAATCACATTAATTTCTGAAGCTCTGTATTTTAGTTTTGATGCTGAATTAACTGAAAAATCAAGAAAACAATGTGAAGATTTGATTTTCTTGTTAATTTAATGACAGATACTTAATACATGACCTGATTTCCCTTTTCATTTTAATTTAGAATTTTTATATAGAAATAAAACACTTCTTCCTTATCATTCTTTTTTTCAATTTAAATTTACTTTTTTATTTCATTCACTTTACATCCCAATCGTAGAACCCTCCCTTGTCTCCTTCCTCTCTCTTTGCCCTATTCCCCTTCCCTAGTCCTCAGAAAAGGGGGATCCCTCCTCCCCTAAAAACTGACCTCAATCTATCTAGTTTCAGGACTGCCTGCATCCTCTTCCTTTTTTTTTTTTTTTTTTTTTTCCAGAGCTGAGGACCGAACCCAGGGCATTGCGCTTGCTAGGCAAGCGCTCTACCACTGAGCTAAATCCCCAACCCCATCCTCTTCCTCTGTGGCCTGGCAAGGCCACTCCAATAGGAGGACCCTAAGGGTGGATGCTTAATTATCATTCGGAAGCACAAATAGAATAGACACTGGAAGTGGCTAAAGAGAGGGAACAGGACAGGAACCCAGCATGATGTCCTCTGGAAGACTCCACCCAGCAGGGGATCGATGCAGAAGCTGAGACTCATAGCCAAACTTTGAACAGAGTACAGGGAGTCTTATGGAAGAGCCGGGGGAGGGGAGGGGAGACTGGAGGGGACAGGAGCTCCATAAGGACACCAACAAAGCCAACAAATCTGGGCCCAAGGTGGGCTGCTGAGACTGATGGAGAAGACCTACAGGCCCTGCTCTGATGTAGCCCATGGCAGGTCAGACTCTGTGCTTGTTCCCCAGTAAGGGGAGCAGAGGCTGTCTCTGACATGGACTCTGCTGCTTGTTTTTCAATCACTCCTTATTATTCTTAACTTACATTTTTAAATTAATAAGTTCTCTTTTCATATAAGTCTTACTTCAAATTCTATACTGAGAACTTAAAATTAAATCTGTTGTCTAAATTTGCATATGACAATTTTAAGGAACCATCTGCTTTTACCCAATGGATTGTAGAGAATTTTAATCCACTAACATGGTGACACTGGCTGGAATATAGACAAATATTTAATTCCAGGAGACATAGGCAATCAAATCTCTTGAGTTCAAGGCCAGCTTGGAATAGAGCAAGTTGCAAGTAAAGAAAAACTTAGGTCCAGACATGGTGGTACACACCTTTAATTTAGCACTCAGGAGAAAGAAGAATGCAGATCTCAGTTTTAGTCAGTTCTGTCAATTTAGTCAACTTGGGTGAATTGGTGAATTGAGATGCAGTGCTATGGAGTCGAATCCTTGGCAGTTCAGTTCATGGAATTCCGAGGCAGTTTTACTAAAAGAGTTTCACAGAGAGGGGTTGAAGAGAGAGCAACCTAGACACAGGGGAAGACATAACAAACCAAAGAATGACTAATCAGAAGATTAGAACCGAATACCAGAGTTAGCTGGAGGCCAAGCAAAGAAATTCAGTCAGAAACTGAGATCAGTATGTTTGAATCACTCAGCTTAGGAGAGGAGTTTGAGCCAGAACATCTGGGTTGAACCAGCCAGTCATAGTTCAGAAAGACTTAAAAAGGGTAAGCTTATTCAGCAGTAAGTCCCAGAGGCTGAAAACATCCATGGCCTAGGTGAGCAGAGGCAATAAGCCTCCAAGAAGCTTATAAAAGATTCTTTTACACTGAATAAGTTTCTTTAAGTATACATTTTATTGACTATGTTTAAAACCTGTTTTCTTTCAGTAAACACAAACTATTTTTAATATTTAAAATATGATAATGTTAGAGAGGGTAGATAAAGCTTGACTCTTTCTCCAACAGTGAAAACCCATGAAGTATTAGCCGAAAAATCCATAAGAAACATAACTGTCATGGGAGAAAGGAGGTAAGCAAATTGTTAAGTTCTTTCTAATTTCGCAATAATCGAAGTTACAGAAGAAGAGGGTTTTGATTTACAAATGGAATGACACATACCAGCCTTTACATAAATGTGTTCGTTTCTTCAGTCACAGTACATCTAATTACAAGAATTGAAACTTTTATTCTAGAGGCGGCTTTAATGTCACATGACTGTTGTATTTGCTTTGTAATCTAAAATATTTTTCCCATCAGATCTGATAGTGTATCCTATTATTTCCAAGAGTACATTTTAAAAGAAGATGACACATTTAAACAGAATTTGCTGAATGCAAATTTTACTGATCCTGAGAGGTGGTTTGTGTTTTGTGAAATTTTTATGGAAGGAGTACGTAATCAAAGTGTCTCTGGTCTTCTGATGAATATTTGGACAACATCTTAATGATCAACCAATTGTTTTGCCTCCAACACAGCTTAACCCACATTTTGAAGAACTAAAATTAACTGCTTGAGAATGTGGCTGCTCAGGAGAAGACAGGGGACAGGACAGGAGCTTACCACAGACGGCCTCTGAAAAACTCTACTGATGGAGATATCATTGCAGAGGCTGAGAAACTTTGGGCAGAGTGTAGGGAATCTTATGAAAGAAGGGGGAGATAGAAAGACCTGGAGGGGACAGGAGCTCTAAAAGGAGACCAACAGAGAGAGAAAAAAAACTGGGCCCTGGGGGCCATGCAAAGAATGATACCTCAACAAAGGACCATGCAGGGAGAGGACCTAAAATCCCTGCTCAGTTGTATCCCATAACTCAGTCTACAAGTGGGTTCTTCTCTAGAAATAGGAACAGAGGCTGTCTGTGGCATGAATTCAGTGACAGGCTCTCAGATCACTTCCCCCTGGGGGAGGGGAGGTGCAGCCTTGTCAGGCCACAGAGGAGGACAATGCAGCCAGTCCTGATGAGACCTGATAAACTAGGGTCAAATGGAAGGGAAGGAACACCTCCCTAGGGGAGTGGACTAGGGGAGTAGTATAGGGGGAGAAGAGGGAGGATAGGACTGGGAGGAGACAGGGAAGGGGGCACAGCATGGATACAAAATCAATAAATTGTAATAAATAATTAATAAAATTTTTTAAAAAGAAAGCTGTCATACAATAAGCAATCAACAATTTGCAGAGAAGGCTAAGTTGGAGAATACTCAACCACCATCCTTTTTTTTATTATTATTAATTTATATATTCACTTTACATCCCGATTATATCCTCCTGCCTCCTCTCTTTCTGGTCCCACTTTCCCTCCATCTTTCCTCTTTCCTCCAATCCTCTTCTCCTTAGAAACCTGGAGCCTCCTGCACCAACCCACCCCAGCCTATCAAGTCACTTCAGGACTGAATGTATCCTCTATTCCTGTGGCCTAGCAAGGAGGGAATAATAAAAACAAAACAAACAAACAAACAAAAAACAGCCAACAGAGTCCATGTCAGAGACATCCCCTGACCCCAGCTCTCCTTACTAGGGAACCCAAATGACACCTGAGCTGCCTATCAGGTATATATGTGTAGTGGCCTAGGTCCTATGTATGCATGGTCCTTGGTTGCTATTTCAGTCTTTACAAGTCTCTTTGGGCACTGGCAAGTTGGCTCTGTTGGTCTTTTTGTGGAGCTCCTATCCCTTCCAGGTCTTTCTCTACTTTTAAAGTATTATTATTATTTATTACAATATATTTACTTTGTATCCTGGGTGTCTCCTCCTTCCTCATCTCCCTTCTTTTCCCTCCATGTCCCTCCCCTACTCCACTAATAGGGGAGGTCCTCCTCCCCTACTATCTGACCCTAGCCTAAGGAGACTAACAGAGGCAAAATTTCTGGGTCGAGGGGCCCTGCAGAATCTGTCGAATCAACCAAGGACCATGCATGGAGACAATCTAGAGCCCTTGTTCAGATGTAACCCATGGGCAGCTCAGTCTCCATGGGTGTTTCCTAGTAAGGGGAGCAGAGGCAGTCTTTGGCATGAACTCACATGACTGCACTTTGATAACCTAGTTAGGCCACAGAGAAAGAGGATCCAGAAAGTCTCATTGAGACGTTCCAGGTCCTTCTATCCACAAGATTTCCTACACTTTACCCAATGTTTACCTGTGAGTCTCAGCATCTGTTTGGATATGCTACTGTGTGGAACCTCTCAGAGGACAGCTATGCTAGACTCCTGACTGCAAGCATAGCAAAGTATCATTAATAGTGTCAGGAGTTGGTCCTCTCCCGTGGGGTGGCTCTCAGGTTGGACCAGGCATTGCTTGGACCTTCCCTTAATATCTGTTCTACCATTATCTCTGCACATCTTGTAGACAGGGTGTATTCTGGGTCAAAGTTTTTGTGGGTGGGTTGTCCCCTTCTTCCACTAAGATTCTGAACTAGGTTAGAGGGTGTCCTCTCCAGTCCCCATGACTGCTATTGGAGTCTCAGCTCAAGTTACTCCCATATCCTCCTAAGCCTACCCTGTTGTAGGTCTACAGCTTGTCACAGAGATGCCCCTGACCATGGTTTCTCTTCTTTCTCTGCAGGCCCTCTGTCCTCCCACCCACGCTCTCCCAAGTTCTGATCTCCACTCTTATATCTCTCTGTTCTCCCTCTCCTATGTTGTTCCCTCTCTTCAGCTGCTTCAGTTGTCTATTCTTTTTCCCCTTCTGAGTGAGATTTAAGCCTCTTTCCCTGGGGCCTCCTTGTTACTTATCTTCTTTGAGTCTGTGAATTGTAGTATGTTTATCCTGTATTATAGGGTTAAAATCTGCTTATAAGTACATACCATGTGTATTTTTCTGGGTCTGGGTTACCTCACTCAGGATGACCTTTTCTAGTTCCATCTATATGCCTGCAAATTTCATGATTTCTTTGTTTTTAATAGTTGAGTAGTATTCAATTGTAAAAATGTACCATAGGGTTTTTTATTAATTTATTTTTTATTAATTACAGTTCATTCACTTTGTATCCCAGCTGTAGCCCCTTCCCTCGTTCCTTCCCAATCCCATCCTCCATCCCTCATCTCCGTCTATTCCCCTCACCAAGTCCACTGATGGGGGAGGTCCTCCTCCCCTTCCATCTGACCCTAGCCTATCAGGTATTAATAGGACTGGCTGCATTGTCTTCTTCTGTGGCCTGGTAAGGCTGCTTCCCCATCAGGGAGATGTGATCAAAGAGCCAGCCACTAAGTTCATGTCAGAGACAGCTCCTGCTCCCTTTACTAGAGAACCCACTTGGAGACTGAGCTGCCATGGGCTACATCTGTGCAGAGGTTCTAGGTTATCTCCATGCATGGCCCTTGGTTGGAGTATCACTCTCAGAAAAGACTCCTGGGCCCAGATATTTTGGTTTTGTTGCTCTCCTTGTGGAGTTCCTGTCCCCTCCAGGTCTTTCTATATTCCCCTTCTTTCATGAGATTCCCTGCATTCTGCCCAAAGTTTGGCTATGAATCTCATTATCTCCTTTGATACCTTGCTGGGTAGGGTCTTTCAGAGGCCATCTGTGGTAGGCTCCTGTCCTGTTCCCCCTTTTCTCCTTCCTCTGCTGTCTGCAGAATAACACTCTTGGAATATACTCACTTATAATGGAAATTAGGCATATAATATAGAATAGACAGTAAAATCTGTACACCTAAAGAAGCTAAGCAAGAAAAAGGACCCTGTGTAAGATGATCAATCCTCATTCAGAAAGACATACAGGTTTTTTTTTAATCTATTCATCAATTGAGGGATATCTAGGTTGTTTCCAGAGCCTGGCTATTATGAATAAAGCCACTATGAACATAGGTGAGAAAATGTCCTTGTATGGTAGAGCATCTTTTGTGTATATGCCCAGAAGAGGATGGATCTTGAGGAGAGGCTGGATCTTGAGGAATTTTCTCAGAAAATTGGGAATACCTCTACTTCAAGACATTCTTGTTGAGTGGGATTCAATCATCATCAGTCATACAAAAGAAAAAAAAAGAAATTTTTGAAAATGAAAATTGAATCTTCACTGTAGAGTGATGTATGGACATGGTTTAATGGAAATTTTAAATAATGACTATAAAACAGTTTATATTTACAAGTTATGCATACATATGTGCATATATCAAAATAAATAAGGATAGAAGCCATTAATGATCATTATTGGTCCTTATCAGAGGATTGTTTAAATAAATTATTGTTCATCAATACAAGATAATAAAGTGCAACAAATAGTGATGATGACAATGATGATAGGGATTCATTTATCTACATCATAGATATGTTGCATAGTTATGCAGAGAGATGACTGCATATTACCTAGCTCCATGTGGATAAGGACATTCTATTTAAACATTTAAAAAAGTAAAACAGTCAAAGACTGATAACTTCTCACTTGGAAGAAAACCCCACTTAGCTTCTGCCAACTTGACACATTTTAAAGTGCATCAGTGTTAAGATGGAAAATAGTTTAGTTAATGTAAAATAATGATTTATAGATTTGTATAGCACATTTTTATATCCTAATCATTAAAATAAAAATTACCATAGGATCAGCTAACTGTCTTTGCTCATATGGTATAAAACTGAAGAAGGAGCATTTTGCATTGCAAGCTATGAATGCATTTATGTGGGGCAAACAGCCACAAGGTGTTGCTGGAAGCACTGGCAGACAAAATTCCATATGGTTATTTATTGACCTAATGAGAAGTAAAAGGTTATATTATTTATTCAGTGTCAGCATTAAGATGTTTGTGTGTGGTCAGGTTTTCATTCCTATTTAAGTAAAATTCATTGCTGTTTAAAACAAATTTTAAATAATATTTTGGTGTTGGATAAATACAATAAATTGTTACATATATTAAACTCTAAGGTTTTAGATATTAATAATTAGGAAAGAGGGGAGGAAAGAGCTCAGTGACAATGAACTTACCTCACATGAGACCTTGTATTCTACCACCATTACCATAAAAGCCTAAGTGATCAATTGTATTTAAATTGAGTTAACATATATTTTCTCACCAGTTTTCCAAATCCATATTCCAATATTGTATTTCACTACTTATACTTATTACACTTATTATAAACAAATAAGTTCCATCACCTGAACCACTGATTAGTGAACATATTTATCCTTGAATCAGTCAATTGCTTTTATGTTTTCTTGTCCCTGACCCTGGTGCTCATGTCTCTAAAATGTTCACAAAATGCTTATTCTACTATTCTAGCTGCTTCAGCTACTTTTCGATATGACATGATCTGCATAACACTTTAAATAAATATCTTTTCTTATTTTAATGTAAGTTGCTGTCATTGTCCCAAGTAGATAAACAGGAGTACTATGAAAGAAGATGCAATGCTTCTTCCACCTAGTTGTGTGTATGAGGCTTGGTGAGGGGTATAGGTTTTGAGAGGAAAAGTTACTCTGTAGCTCCTGTGGACTTGGAACTCACTGTGTAATCCATGATGACCTCAAGCTAATGGCTTGGCCTTAGGGATTGGATTATAGGTGTGTGCTGCCAGAGGTGGCATATGCTCACTCTTTTATCACTCCATATGTCCTAGCAACCTGCCTATGTGTGTTCATAAAGCATATATTCAGGAGCATCTGATAGACAGCTGGGTCAATACTGCCAGAGAGCTTAACCTCTTGGAAGATTAAAGTCCAGTCAATCTAGACTCTCACCAAAGACAAAAAACAAAATACAACAACAAACCATCACCAACAACAAAAAAAAAGCTACTCCATTTGCCTCAACAAATAGCATACACTTTATTTGAAAAGTTTAAAAGCAATTCCCATCATATCATTTCACTGTTAAAACATTAAATTCTTATCTTTTATTTAATATTTCCATTTTATTTTTAGTTCTCTACTTGTCCATATATGACTTATGTCTCATGTTACTCAGTGTCCTATGAGCTGTGACACACAACAGGATTCATGTTTCACTTGGTCAACAACATTCCTGGTGATTCTCAGAACTTTACAAAATGGCAATGATTACTCTTTGCATCTCTACAAAGTCACCTCAAAGGCGCTAAACTACATTTGAACACTTTGCCTCTTTTGTAATTGATTTTTGTTAAATAATCATTGCATATTAATTTTTTACCAAAGTCACATTGGTATTGGTGACTTTGGTCTATGTGCAAATGGTCTTTGATCTATTGGTATTTAGACAATGTTTCATTGGTCTCTGATTTTGGTGCTATTGTACATTACCTTAAATGTACAAGCCCTCCTGCCTTCCAAATAATCACATTTAAAGCAATGACTCTACCAGACTGTTTTATAATTACCATTGATCCATGCTGAAATGAAAGTAGAGGTATATTATAATCAGTTTTTTAAATAAAGCCTTAAAAATCTTTTATTTATTCTCTACAATAAAATGCTTTAATGATGTGTTTTTGCCAAAGAGGGTAGAAATTGCTTTTCAACTATTACTAAAATATTAGCAGGTACACAATATTATTTATGATTCCATTGAATGCTAAATTTGGGAACTTATAAAGAACTCACATATGGAGAAGTTGTAATAATAAGAACTAGCAGGTAAAAATCAACTATTGTGCTCAAAGGATTGCCCTAAGAACTTTAGGTGTATCAGGTTTTAGTTCATGTCTCAACTCTCTGATAACTGTATAATTACTATTCACACATCATGGATGAAATGATCAGTGTCCTGATTCAGGCCTTAGAGATGGTGCTAATGTGGGAAGCCCTCCAGAAATTTTAGTCCTAACAAGTGCATTAACATGCAACCACTATGAGACTTTTATGTGATTTTTATTTGCTAGCATTAAAAGTGTTTTTAAATTTTCTTTAATTCCATTACCAAAGTTTTCATAAAAGATCTTAATGTTTTGGAATCTTGTACTTGGGACAGTCTGAAGTCATAATAGGTTTCTACTGTGTCTTTGTTACAGAAGCTTCCCTGAAATTCCTTATAGAATTTTCCCACCTCTTGAACTGAATGCTGCTATTTTTATTTGAATATGTAATTTGACAAGTTCAACACCGTACCTGATACTTGTTGACCACGATCACCATCCACACTTTTCCATCTTCCTGCTGCCAAAATCTTACCCCTCTCTTCCCTACAAATGTCTTTCTCAAATTCATGTCTACTCGCTTTATTTTGTGACCCACCGAGTTTAACCAGATAGCTCTGTGAAACTACTGGATCTATCCAGTAGGTCATGGTGGGATCACCACTGAGCAGAAATGAAACAAAATTGTTCTCTTCTTCTCAGAATCTATCAACAGCCAACAATGTGTAGTTTATCAGTAAGGATCAGGGTCCCATGAACCCCATGCCCATCTCTGACTGGTTTTTGGAAAGGCCAGTTTGGTGAGAGATTTAGAGCAAGAAAATGCAATTGTCCTCTGTGAACATGATTTCAGTGTTTATATTGTTTCTACAGAATAGTATTTCCTGGACTTTGCCCCTACATTCTGGCTCTTACATTTACCCCTTTACTTGACAATGTTTCCTGAGTCTTAGAAGGTGTGAAATAATCTCCATGCACTGTCCAAAGTTTGTCTGTGGGTCTAGGAAAGAGGGAGGAAGAGGGAGGGAGGATGTGACCAGGAAGAGATGAGGGAGGGGGCTACAACTGGGATATAAGGTGAATAAACTCTAATAATAATAATAATAATAATAATAATAATTAATAAAATTAATTTAAATGCCCTCAAAAGAAAGGGTAATGTAAATGTCTTCACGGGTGAGCCTTCAACCATCACTTATTTTCAGAGACGTTGGCAAACCGGAGTCTCTAAATTTAACATTACCCACACTAAAAAGAGGCTTCTTTGATTAAGTCTGAGGGTAAACAGAGATAAACAAAGAGATATGAAGGACAGTTTGATGCTCGATTCGCTTAGTTAAATAATAGTAGTTAGTTTTCGAGTTGGGCCTATAATCTCCTCAGGCAGAGGTTGTTATATAGTACCAGGCGTGGATTTTCTCCCATGGAGCAGCTCTCAAATATACTCACAGGACAGTGGTTTACTCCCACATAGTCATGCCACATTTAAACAAGTAAGCACTTCTTGCATGGACAGTTGGTTTTTTGATTTGCAGTGCTCACAAATAGGTAAGATCATTAATTCCTTTTTGTTTCCATCACTTATAGCCCTTTGAAAGCTTGATGAATGTTTGCAACCTACCTCTAGCTTGCTTCCCCTCTATCTTGAATCCAAGATTTTTGTTGTTGTTGTCTTTGGTAATATACTTTTATTTTCTAGTTTATTTTTAAATGGGAGGCAGGGTTAACTAAGAGGTCTAATAAGTGTCTGATTTGTTTTGAGGTCCCCTCTGGGGTGACCCTGATCAAGACAGAAGAGGAATTCTATATGTAGGACTAGGAAATTTTATTTAGTATCCTACTACTTGTAGTAGCAGAATTATGCAACTATGCAAGGAAACTTCTTAAATTTTTTTTTCATTATATTAAAAGATAGTACATTTCTATATGGGTTTTCAAATACTCTTTATTTTGATTAATCAACTCCTACATACACACAAAACACACCTTTCTTCTCAATCCACCCACTTCTTGCTTTGTTTAAGTCTTTCTAGTACTTCAATTCTTTCCTTTCTCCTATCTATATTATACTACCCAGATCCCTGTTTTGTCAAGTTCCCTACAAATTTCACTCCCTTCACAGCTGCATAAAGTACTTTTCTACATTATACCTCACTTCATTATTTCTTCATTACTGATAGACAGCGATGCTCTCTCCATTTCTAGCAATTGAGAAAAGAGCAGAAATGAACTTGAATATGCAAGTATCTCAACAGCATGATATAAGATCTTTTGGGTACAGGCCTAGAAGTGGTACAATGGAGGCATATGGTATTTTTCTTTCTGTTTGTTTTGTTGGAGGTGGTAGTGGCGGTGGTGTTTTTTTGTTCTTTTGTTTGTTTTAAAAAATCCAGACATATTTTCAAAACCACTAGTTTGTATTCCTGCCAAAAATGTAAGTTCTCTCCTTTTCTTTTTTTTATATCCACACTAACATTTTTTATAATCATTCTTGATGATAGTCATTCTGTCAGGAGTTAGATGGAATCTTAAAATAGTGTTAATCTACACTTTCTTGATGACTAAAGATTTCCGACAATTTTTTGAAATTATGTTAATTTCACAATTTCTCTCTTTGGTTTCTTTCTTTCAATCTTTTATAGACCCCCTCTTTCCTCTCTTTAAAATTCATGACCTCCACAGGAAGAAATATATCAGGGCACAGGGGTCTTTCATGAGACTGCTTCTTCAACCAAGGATCATGTATGGATATAACCTAGAACCCCTGCTCAGATATAGCCCATGGTAGCTCAGTATCCAAATGGGTTCTCTAATAAGGGGAACAGGGACTATTTCTGACATGAACTCAATGGTGAGCTCTTTAACCCCCACCCCCACCCCGAGGGAAGAGCAGCCTTGCTAGGCCACAGAAGAGGACATTGCAGCCAGTCTTGAAGAGACTTGATGAACTAGGGTCAGATGGAAGGGGAGGAGGTCCTCACCTATTAGTGGACTTGGAAAGGGGCAGGGAGAAGATGAGGGAGGGAAGGTGAGATTGGAAGGGAGGGAGGGAGGGGGCGACAGCTGGGATATAAAGTAAATAACCTGGGGGGGGAGGGGCAAGATGGCGGCGCCGGCAGGACTCTCATTCTGAGCAGCAGCAGCAGGATCAGCACAGTGACCAGTAATCAGAACTTGCAGCCATAAAACACAGTCATTATGTTTCCCAGGTGAGAGGATACCCCACGGTGGGGGATTCAATCAGCTTTTAACTCACCCAGCTAAACCACGGAAGAGATCCCGATTCTGCCAGACGCTTGGCTGCCAGCTGCCAGCCCCAGCCCCAGCCCAGAGCCACAAGCCAGTGTCTCTGGTCACGGTCCCAGACTGAACCATGCGCACCACACTATCAGAGACTGGAATTTTCAGTCGAGAGATAACCCCAGGGTACAGGAAACGACTGGGACCGGCCTTAGGTCACCCAGACATCCCCTGGAAAAGACTCGGGTTCCACGGGCACCCCAGGAGCCAGCCTGGAGCCAGAGCCAGGGACCCAGGTTCCTGCACAGAGCCCTGCCTGCCTGTGCGCCTGATTCGCCACCTGAGATAGAACTGTGGGCACCAGGGCACCAGCGAATGAGTTTCACTGTCTGGTGCAAACACACAGGGAGGGAAACAGCTGGTCTGATCTAAGAGCACTCAGCTGACACCCCCAGCCTGAAAAGGTCCCCGGAAAATTACCCAGCTTAGGGAGGCACCCAGGCTCCCAAAGGCCGCAAAGGCAGACACAGGTAGTTTCTGCGCACCAGACAGCTGGCGGAGACTGAGCCGCCATCACTCAGTTGTGCTCCAGGTACAGGCAGTTTCTGTGGCCAGCCAGCTGGCAGACACTGAGCAGTGTGCACCAGGGCAAAAAAGACACTGGGAGTCCATGTCTCCAGAGAATCCACAGGGAAGGAAGGAAACTGTACTGACTTAAATCACCCAATTCTTCCCTAGAAAAAGTCTAGCAGACCAGTGGGGCCGAGGCACCACCACTCAGCTATGCTCCAGACACAGGCACAAACAGTTGCTGCGTGCCTCATGTCCAATTGGGTCCCAGCAGCTGATCATTAAATTTACAGCAAGAAACCCAGAAACAGGGCAGCTTCCCTCAGGACTTCCCTGGGTGAGAGGAGAACCCTCTTGACTAACAAAGACCACAGTTACCACTCAGGTCTATATCCCTGAGGTGAGCAACTCCTGAAAAAACACCAGCCATCCAGGGACTATACCCAAAAAGCTGAGAAGACATCCTTCAGGAAAAACCAGCTTTCTGCAAAGGGGATTCTCTCCACCACAGGATCCCCAGGAACAACCAGGAAATAACCCCAAACACCTAAGATAGCACAATGGGTAGAGGCCAGCGTAAAAGCTCAAGCAACAAAAGACAGAGCAATATGGCATCCCAGAACCCAGTTACCCAGGGGCAAGTAGCCCTGGACACCCCAGCATAACTGAAATCCAAGAAGATAACCTAACAACTATGCCCATGAAGATGATAACAGAGGAAACAAATAAGATACGTAAAGACATAGAGGAAGATAAACTCAAACAGAATATTGCCATCCGTAAAGAAATAGAGGAAGCTGCAGCCAAACAGTTTATGGCCTTTAGAAAGGAAATGCTTAAAGCACTGAATGAAATAAAAGAAACAGAGTTGAAGGAACTAAAAGAAAAACAGGAAAGTACAATCAGACAGGTGAAGGAAGTAAACAAAACAACTCAAGACCTGAAGATAGAATTGGAAAAATTAAAGAAAACACAAATGGAGGAAATAATGGAAAGGAAGAATCTAGGGAAGAAAACAGGAACTACAGAGGTAAGCATAACCAACAGACTACAAGAGATGGAAGAATCTCAGGTGTAGAAGATACAATGGAAGAAATCAATGTATCTGTCAAAGAAAATATTAAATCCGAAAAATTCCTGACACAGACTGTCCAAGAAATCCAAGACAATATGAAAAGACAAAACCTAAGAATAATAGGTATAGAGGAAAAAGAAGACTCCCTTCTCCAAGGCCCAGAAAATATTTTCAACAAAATCATTGAAGAAAATTTCCCCAAGCTAAAGGAGAGGCCAATTAGAATACATGAGGCCTACAGAACACCCAACAAATTTGACCAGAAAAGAAAATCCTCCCGCCACATTATAATCAAAACAGTAAGTATACAGAACAAAGACAAAATACTAAAAGCTGCAAGGGAAAAAGGCCAAGTAACATACAATGGCAAATCCATTAGAATCACACCTGACTTATCAACAGAGACTATGAAAGCCAGAAGGGCCTGGACTGATATCATGCAGACCCTAAGAGAACACAGATGTTAGCCCAGGCTACTATACAGCGCAAAACTCTCAGTCCTCATAGATGGAGAAAACAAGATATTCAATGACAAAAAAACAAATTTCAACAATACCTACAAACAAATCCAGCATTACAGAAGACACTAGAAGGGAAAATACAACCCAGGAAAACTAGCTACATTCAAGAAAACACAGGAAATAAATAACCTCACTTCAGTAAAACAAAAAGCAACCAAGCACACAACCTGATGACCACAGCCAACATCAAAATCAAGGGATCTAACAGCCACTGGTCATTAATCTCTCTCAACATCAATGGACTCAACTCTCCAATAAAAAGACACAGATTAACAGAATGGATACGTAAACTAAACCCAGCAATTTGTTGCATACAAGAAACACACGTAAGACACAACGATAGACATTACCTGAGGGTAAAGGGTTGGAAGACGACTTTCCAAGCAAACGGACCCAAGAAGCAAGCAGGAGTAGCCATTCTAATATCTGATAAAATAGACTTTCAACCAAAATTAATAAAAAGAGATGGGGAAGGACACTTCATACTCATCAAGGGAAAATTCCACCAGGAAGACATCACAATCCTGAACATCTATGCCCCAAATACAAGGGCACCCACATTTGTGAAAGAAACATTGATAAAATTTAAAGCACATATAGATCCCCACACATTAATAGTGGGAGACTTCAACACCCCACTCTCAACGAAGGACAGGTCAACAAAACAGAAATTAAACAAAGAAACAATGTCTCTGACAGAGGTCATGAATCAAATGGACCTAACAGACATTTACAGAACTTTACACCCAAACACAAAAGAATTTACCTTCTTCTCAGCACCTCATGGAACCTTCTCCAAAATAGACCATATAGTGGGTCATAAAGCAAGCCTCAACAGATACAAGAAGATTGAAATAATCCCTTGTATCTTGTCTGATCACCATGGAATGAAGCTGGACCTCAACAATAACAGAAATAGCAAAAAGCCTACACACACATGGAAACTGAACAACTTGTTACTAAATGACAGCTGGGTCAGGGAAGAAATAAAGAAAGAAATTAAAGTCTTTCTAGAAACCAATGAAAATGAAGATACAACATACCCAAACTTGTGGGACACAATGAAAGCAGTGCTAAGAGGAAAGTTCATAGCACTAAGTGCCTTCAAGAAGAAATTCGAGACAGCCCATTCAAGCACCTTAATGGCTCACTTAAAAACCCTAGAAAAAGAAGAAGCAGACACACCAAGAAGGAGGAGACGGCTGGAAATAATCAAACTCAGGGCTGAAATCAATCAATTGGAAACAAATAAAACAATTCAAAGAATCAATGAAACCAAGAGCTGGTTCTTTGAGAAAATCAACAAGATCGACAAACCCTTAGCCAGGCTAACTAAAAGGCACAGAGACACCACCCAAATCAACAAAATCAGAAATGAAAAGGGGGATATAACTACAGACACTGAGGAGATCCAAACAATCATTAGGACTTACTTCAAAAGTCTATATGCCAAAAAAATTGAAAATCTAAATAAAATAGACAATTTTCTTGATCGATTTGACTTACCAAAGCTGAATCAGGACCAGGTAAATCAACTAAATAGTCCTATATCCCCCAAAGAAATAGAAGTGGTCATCAAAAGTCTCCCATCCAAATAAAGCCCAGGACCAGATGGCTTCAGCGCAGAATTCTACAAGACCTTCAAAGAAGAGCTAACACCAATTCTCTTCAAACTATTCCACAAAATAGAAACAGAAGGAACATTACCAAACTCATTCTATGAAGCCACAGTCACCTTGGTACCTAAACCTCACAAAGACTCAACAAAGAAAGAGAATTTCAGGCCAATTTCCCTTATGAACATTGATGCAAAAATACTTAATAAAATACTTTCAAACCGAATCCAAGAACACTTCAAAGATATTATCCACTATGACCAAGTAGGCTTCATCCCAGGTATGCAGGGGTGGTTCAATATATGGAAATCCATCAATGTGATCCACCAAATTAACAAACTGAAAGGAAAAACTCACATGATAATCTCCCTAGATGCTGAAAAAGCATTTGACAAAATCCAACATCCATTCATGTTAAAAGTATTGGAGAGATCAGGGATACAAGGCACATATCTAAACATAGTAAAGGCGATATACAGCAAGCCTATAGCCAACATCAAACTGAACGGAGAGAAACTTAAAGCAATCCCACTAAAATCAGGGACAAGACAAGGCTGCCCACTCTCTCCATATCTCTTCAACATAGTTCTGGAAGTCCTTGCTAGAGCAATAAGACAGTTGAAGGAGATCAAGGGGATACAAATTGGAAAGGAAGAAGTCAAATTATCACTATTTGCAGATGATATGATAGTATACATGAGTGACCCCAAAAACTCTACCGGGGAACTCCTACAGCTGATAAACACCTTCAGCAAAGTGGCCGGATAGAAAATTAACTCAAAAAAAATCAGTAGCCCTCCTGTATACAAAAGACAAAAGGGCTGAGAAAGAAATTAGGGAAACAACACCCTTCACAATAGCCACAAATGACATAAGGTACCTCGGAGTAACCCTAACCAAGGAAGTCAAAGACTTGTATGAAAAAAATTTCAAATCTCAGAAGAAAGAATTAGAAGAAGATATGAGAAGATGGAAAGATCTCCCATGCTCATGGCTTGGCAAGATTAACATAGTAAAAATGGCCATCTTACCAAAAGCAATCTACAGATTCAATGCAATGCCCATCAAATTACCAACACAATTCTTTACAGACCTGGAAAGAAAAATTCTCAACTTCATATGGAATAACAAGAAACCCAGAATTGCTAAAACAATCCTCTACAATAAAAGATCTTCCGGAGGTATCTCCATCCCTGATCTTAAGTTGTACTATAGAGCAACAGTTTTAAAAACTGCATGGTACTGGTATAGAAACAGAATGGTGGGTCAATAGAACCGAACAGAGGACCCAGAAATAAACTGACACACTTATGGACACCTGATCTTTGACAAAGATGCCAAAACCATTCAATGGAAAAAAGATAGCATCTTCAACAAATGGTGCTGGTCCAACTAGATGTCTACATGTAGAAAAATGAAAATAGACCCATACTTATCACCATGCACAAAACTGAAGTCCAAGTGGATCAAAGACCTCAACATAAAACCAGACACATTAAATCGGCTTGAAAAAAAGTGGAAAATACCCTAGAACTCATTGGTACAGGGGGAAACTTCCTGAACAGAACACCAACAGCACAGGCTCTAAGAGCAACAATAAATAAATGGGACCTCATGAAACTGAAAAGCTTCTGCAAAGCAAAGGACACCGTCATCAAAACAAAGCGACCACCTACAGATTGGGAAACAATCTTCACGAACCCTTTATCTGACAGAGGACTCATATCCAGTATATATAAAGAACGAAAGAAGCTGAAAAGCAGCAAACCAAGTAATCCACTTAAAAAATGGGGAACAGAGCTAAACAGAGAATTCTCTGTAGAGGAATACCGAATGGCAGAGAAGCACTTAAAGAAATGCTCAACCTCATTGGCCATTAGGGAAATGCAAATCAAAACAACCCTGAGGTTTCACCTTATACCCATGAGAATGGCCAAGATCAAAAACTCAAGTGACAACACATACTGGAGAGGTTGTGGAGAAAGGGGAACCCTTCTCCACTGCTGGTGGGAATGCAAACTGGTACAACCACTCTGGAAATCAATCTGGCGCTTTCTCAGACAACTAGGAATAGCGCTTCCTCAAGATCCAGCCATACCACTCCTGCGCGTATATCCAAAAGAGGCTCAAGTACACAAAAAGGACATTTGCTTAACCATGTTTGTAGCAGCTTTATTTGTAATAGCCAGAAGCTGGAAACAACCCAGATGCCCCTCAACTGAAGAATGGATGCAGAAATTGTGGTACATCTACACAATGGAATATTACTCAGCAGTGAAAAATAAGGAAATCATGAAATTTGCAGGTAAATGGTGGGATCTGGAAAGGATCATCCTGAGTGAGTTGTCCCAGAAGCAAAAAGACACACATGGTATATACTCACTCATATAGACATACAACATAGGACAAACCCACTAAAACCTGTGCATCTAAAGAAACTAAGCAAGAGAGAGGAACCTAACAAAAATGTCCAATCCCCATCCGGAAAGGCAAAGAGGATGGACATCAGAAGAAGAAGAAAACAGGAAACAACCTAGGAACCTACCACAGAGGGCCTCTGAAAGCCTCTGCCCTACAGACTATCAAAGCAGTGCTGAGCCTGATGGGCAACTGTTGGGCAGAGTGAATGGAATTTTAGGTAAGAGCAGGAGAGGACAGGGTCTCCACAAGAAGAGCAACAGAACAAGAAAATTTGAACACAGGGAACTTCCCAGAGACTCATACTCCAACCAATGACTATTCATAGAGATAACCCAGAACCCCTGCACAGATGTAGCCCATGGCAGTTCAGAGTCCATTTGGGTTACATAGTAATGTGAAGAGGGACTGCCTCTGACATAATCCGAGTGGCCTGCTCTTTGATCACCTCCCCCTGGGGGGGAGCAGCCTTATCAGGCCATAGTAGAGGACAATGCAGCCACTTTTGATGTGAACTGATGGACTAAGATCAGAAAGGAGAGGAGAACCTCCCCTATCAGTGGACTTGGGGAGTGGCATGCATGCAGAGGGAGGAGGGAGGGTGGGATTGGGAGGGGAGGAGGAAGGGACTTATGGGGGGATGCAGAATGAATAAAGTGTAATTGATGAAAAATAAAAATAAAAATAAAGTAAATAACCTGTGATTAATATAAAAAATAAATAAATTTATTAAAAAATCATGACCTTGTATTTATTCATTATTTTACATGCATAAATAAATATTATTTTTCTATTTTAATTTTTTCTCTCTCCAGAATATTGTATTCTATTTCCAATTTTTTTGCAAATTCTCTACTCCCACAAAGTCCTTTTTGATCTGTTTCTTGTTTTCCTTTTGTAATTATTCTTTTGCTTTGTTTTTTTTTTTCTTTATTTTATTTTTGATGACAGAAAGAAAGAGAAAAAGAACATAAAGTTGCATGAGCACAGAGATGGAAAGTATCTGGGGGGAAATTGGTGGAGAAAAAAATTATGATCAAAATATATTGTATGCCAGTGACTACCCCTGCTCTCCTGACTAGGGAACAATCATAGAGCCTGAGCTGCCCATGGGCCACATGTGAGCAGGGGTCTAGGTCCTCTTCATGCATGGTCTCTGCAAGATCACTGGGCCCAATTGTTTTGGCTCTGTTGGTCTCCCTGTGGAGCTCCTGTACCCTCCAGGTCTTTCTATCTTCCCCTTCTTCCATAAATTTCCCTGCACTCCACCCAAAGTTTGGCTATGAGTCTCAGCATCTGCTTTGATACCCTGTTGGTTAGAGTCTTTCAGATGCCCTCTGTGGTGGGCTCCTGTCCTGTTCCCTGTTTTCTCACTCTTCTGATGTCTATCCTGTTTGTCCTTCTGAGTGAGGACTAAACCTGTACTTTTACCACCTCCCTCTGGAGGTGGCCTTACTAGGCCACAGGGAAAGAGAATCCAGTCAGTCCTGATGAGACCTGATAGGCTAGGGTCAGATAATAGGGGAAGAGGACCTCCTTATCAGTGGACTAGAGAATGAACATAGTGGGGAAGAGGGAAGGAGGATGGGACTGGGAGGAGATGAGGGAGGGGGCTACAGCTGGGATACAAAGTGAATACATTGTAATAATAATAATTTTTTCACTCTCATGTAATATAAGCACATGACATCTGAGACTCCTGTTTATTATATTTCCCATTTTATTATATTGAATGGTCAGTATACTAAATGCTGACTTGCACTTAGTGTATTTTAAAGAAAATGATGGTTCAAGTAATTAATACAAATGATCTGGATAAAAAAACTACACTGTATAAAAAAAACAAGTTTCTTTTTTTTTTATTTTTGTAAATGGTCTTTACTGTTAGTTATTTATCTCTGTTCTTCCTTTTTATCTTGCCCCCAATTCCCTACCCAGTTTATTCTTCTCCATTTCTTTCTATTTATTTTCAAATTTCACTTAAGAGCTGAAAAATATTTCATTGTGTTAAATATACTAAGTGTTTACCATTCACTCATCAGATGATGGATTTACAGGCTGTTTTCGTTTTCTGGTCATTGTGAGTAGAGCACCGTGGATGAGTAGTTATCTTTGTAGTAGGATATAAAATCCTTTGAGTATATGCACAAAAGTTCTATTTCTGGAGATTGTAGTCAGTCTGTTTTTACAATTTTATGGAGTTTCCACACTGATTTCCTTAGCGGTTTCACCAGTTTGTGAATATATGAATTTTTTTAAAGATGTATTGATTTATGGAAGAGAATTGAGGATACAGATATAAATTACCAGCTTTGGCCATATTACCACATGATTTTTTTTTTTTTTTTTTTTTTTTTTGGTCAAAAAGCCAAAAACGCACACTGAAGAAAAGACCAAATCTTTAACAAAGGGTTCTGGGCAAGCTTGAAAAACATAGGTATAAGAATGATACCAGAACCTATATCTATGCCCCCAAAACATCTCAACTCTAAGTGGATTGAAGATTTTGAACTGAATCTAATAGAGGAGAAAGTAGAGAATACACTTAACCTTATTGTCATAGTCTGGAGGGTTTTGTGTGTGTGTGTTTGTGTGTGTATGTGTGTGTGTGTGTGTGTGTGTGTGTGTGTGTGTTTTAATAGAACACTGAGTGTACAGGCTTTAAGGACCAAATAATAAATGGGACCTCATGTAACCGAAACGTTTCTGCACACAAAAGAACACCATTATCCCAGTGAAGAGGTGACCCATATAATGGGAAAAAAAACATTACCAGCTATAATTTGACAGAAAACTAATATTTAGAATAGAGAAATAAAATTTAAATACTAAACATTAAAAATAATTTATTTAAAATAGTATAGGGATCTAAATAGTTATCAAAGATAAAATAAAAATAATTGAGAATAATTTTTTTTTAATTTCAACATTGTTAGCCATTAGAGTAATGCAAATTAACACATTTTTTGGGATTTTTAACTTACTGTATTCAAATGCCTAAGCTCAAAGAAACAAATGGCAACTAATAAATGCTTCTGATGTTTAATGTTCTCAGAAAAGTTGGGGGTAAGTTGAAAGAAATAAATTTGGGTCTTATGGCTGGTCTTGGGGGAGGGGGAAGGGGAGGTCAAGTTTTTATAACTTGCCATTAGAAAAAGGAATTCTAGTCTGTGTATCTTGCCTCAAGAGTAAATAAGAAGTGGGAGACTGGAGCCCAGAGAGGGAGGCTGAGGCTGTTGCTAAGGTTACCTCAAAGCCTTCATTTTCAGGTATGTTTTCTGAACACTATAGTATACAAGTGAGCAGAATCTAAAGTTACTGTATACTGAGAACTGACAAATTCAGGTAGCTAACCTCAAATTGCAAAGCCTCTTACCTCTTAGTATTAAACATGGAGATCTCATGAAGATATCACCCCAAGAGATTTTGGGCATGTCAAAGCAGCAAATCAACCCTACTAGCAAATGAATTAGCAGTACAAAAATATTAAATATGTAAAACACATTTACTCTATTTCTTTTAGAACTTGAATCAAACAATGTGATAGATATAATACAAGTGTAATTTTAAAATAAATGCAAATTTCTTACCTATAAGAAGTCAAACTATGAGGAACAAAAACCTCCAAAAAGTTATTGGAATTTCAAACCCATAAATTATTTCAGTACTAAATTAAATACAGTTAAAGAGCAAATTAATGCTGGACCTTTTAATCTGAGATCTGAACATGTAGTTAGGAATGAAACTATGAAAGAGTGTGAGTGTGTGGATAGGAAAAATAAAGAGACTCTAACCATAGTTAATGCACCGTTAGATATGTAAAAAAATATCCTGAAAAGGTAGAAATTTTAATATATAAAATCACATTTCAGAAGAAATGAAGAAGCATCATATATGAGAAACATACCAACTGATGTGATGGATAAATAATAAAATACCAATTCAGGTATATTTAGTAAAATTAAAGATCAAATAGCTGGAAATGTTAACATAATCAGAATAGATGAGAACTGATGAAAATCATAACAGAAAACAGATTTTTCACTGCCAGCTACAGAGATGATGATAAAAAACAAGAACTCCAAATGTGGGGGCTGGAAAGCAAAGTCATTGGTTGAACATATCCTGCGCTTATACAGGACTCCACCTCAATCCACAGCACCTATGCTGGGGAGATCAGAGCCACCGGTAACTCCAGCTCCAGGGTGATATTCCTTTGGACATCATCTGCACTACAGCCATGTGAATATTCCCCTGACACATATTAAGTGTAACAAAACTAATAGTTTATAAAAGGAGAGAACTCTAAACTGTTAAGAGCAAGGACTACCGAATGACAGAGTTATATCTAATTAAACTACTTTCTAAAAACTATACATATTTTTATATAAAGGAAAATATTTCACAGGGATTATCACTGAAGAATTGTATGTATGTATGTATGTGTGTGTGTGTGTGTGTGTTTCATTTACCTAAAAGAAAGATGTGTGAGTCAATACTGAGACTAAATCTGAAAACACACTAAAGAGCAGTAAAAATAATGCCTTTAATTTTGAAGGTGCTGAAAATATATAACAATGACATGAAGGATGGGAATGAAAGAAATGATCATTAAGTTTATGGTCCTAATTGTATTTAGTCTGATCTGTTTTTCCTTGTTACTTATTCAATACCAGGGATGCAGTAGATAATTGATTAATATTTTCTGAATAAATCACAGTTATAAAATTTCACGTTTAAAAGTGAACATAAATATGAATGCCAACTGTATTTTTCTGACCGTGAAAACACATTTCAGTTAGGTCAAGGATCACTCAGATTGAGCCAATACACCTGGTATCTGAAAGCAACCATACTTTTTAAATTAGCCATGGAGGAGTAACATTCTAGTCTGCCTGGAAGAGCATGCTGTATTTGCATAGTCAGCTCCAGTTTCCAGGTGCTTTCTATTCCAAGCACCTGCAGCTTTAGTGACGCATCATCTCGGTGCACAGCCGGAGGCCTTAGAGCAAGCTACTCTGTTCTGGGAAGATGTAGAAATCAGGGAAGGATCTCCATGGGACAGAAACCTGTGATGTACTTCGTAAATATGATTCACCGCTTGCAGGCTATGATACCTTAGACAGCATTTTACACAAGACTCTTGTACTATGATTCACTCAACTTTCACACTCTGATGTGAGATGGTAATTTAATCCCGAGAACCTGAAAGGTTATTTCCTTCCTATGTTATGACTATTTCTTAGTCAACTCACTTTCTAAGATCATGGAAACTCATCAAATATTTGGCCCATTCTAAGCCATGACTTGTTTGGCAGAACCACTGTATATGTAATTCATGTGTATATTGAAATAACATCTAGATTTCATGACCCTAATCTCTATTATGATGCGTGCTGTGGTTAACATCTGAACTATATACTCACTAATACTTTCACCCTAAATTTCTTGCTTCTGAACAAAACTATGCATGACCAGTTTGCTATCTTGCCATGGAACCTGATTTTACCTTCTTTATGTTCTATCTGTCCATTGCTATCTTCAATGAGCACTTGCTCAGCCTACCTTCCATTATTTTGATAATTTTCTTGTATTTAATGGAAACAACAGGCAGCATATTCGTAGATAACAGAATGTCATTTAATACATGCCTAAAAAATATGTCCTGTAATTCTCTTACACTTGTCTCAATGAGACCTAGGTCTCATCTTGAGCATTTATTTGGTAATATGTGACAGATTCTGGTTTAAGATTTCATGTTCTCCCCTCAGGGGGAGGTGATCAAAGAGCAGGCCAATCAGTTCATGTCAGAAGCAGTCCCTGTTCTCATTACTATGGAACCCACTTGGACACTGAACTGCCATGGGCTGCATCTGTGCAGGGGTTCTATGTTATCTCCATGAATGGTACTTGGTTGGAGTATGAGTCTCAGGAAAGACCCCTGTGCTCAAATTTTTTGGTTCAGTCCACAGAGGAAGACAATGCAGCCACTCCTGATGAGACCTAACAGACTAGGATCAGAAGGAAGAAAAAGAAACCCTCCCCTACCAGTGGACTTGGGGAGGGGAGTGTGTGGAGAAGGAGGAGGGAGGGGTTGGGAGGGAACTAGAGAGGGGATACAAAGTAAATAAAGTATGATTAAAAAGAAAAAAAGAAAAAATACAATGTATAAAAAAAAAACAACAACAAAAAACGGAAGGCAAAGGTAAATAAAATTAACCCATCTGAATTAATTGTACAAAAATAAAAGATTTCATGTTCTATTAAAACTACATGACTCTAATTTTGCTGTTCACCGTCTAGAGCACAGATGCTACATGATGTATCTTTGTATCTTTACAAACGATATTTGTTGATATGTTATTGAAAGGCTGTCATTATACATTATACAATATAGAACTACAGATTCGATGGTAAAATGTAGGATATATGTTGTAATATACTTAAGTACTTTCTGTAAGTTCTGTGAACTCTTGGGTTGTTTTTTTTTTTTTTTTTTTTTTTTTTTTTTTTTTTTTTTTTCAGCATGTCCATGAGTTTCCAGCTTCAGCTTTGAGCCTCTGATGCAATCTTTAGTAAAAACTGAGTTTATTAAAATAAACCATGGAAATCTCACCTTCTCTCTTATGTCATTTTCTTTCTCTTGTTTTGTTAAAGTAGGGATGTCATTTTGACATTTTCGTATGTAAGTTTTACTTTGGTGCATTGCTGAAGCCACAAAAAATGAAATATTATAAGAAAAATATTTAAACCGTTTCTTGCATGAAAAAAAAAACGTTGCCTCAAATACTTTAATCTTAGTTTTGGTAATTTTCTTTTTACTCTTTTATTTAGAAAGCAGGGGGAAACCATTGCTGCCCAAGGCACACTAATTCCCTAACCTCTGTGAGGCTGTTTCCTTGCATACAGAAGCAATTTGGTTCTAGGCTACTTACTTAAACCTCAGTTTCCTACAGTCATGATAACCTAATATTAATATTTTTAAGAAATCTGAATTATCATGAATTAATAAAATAAGAGAACCAGGCATTTCAACTTTGCCTTCTAATTCCACAGTAAATGAAGTGTGTGCTGTTCTACTTCTAGCCTCTCTTGTTCATTCTTAGTCTATCTGGGAGTTAGAAAACTTGACTTTACATAAATGTCACAAAATTTTAATTTTTTTGGCTATAATTACAGTCATTGTCTAAGTTTAATAATCAATATAAATGGTCCAAACTTCTTCTGTGACCATCAGCATTTCTCTTACTGTCATCAATTGTTCCTAAAGAAAATAATTCTGAATCATTAATTTAACATGAAAAATGCTATTTAAAACAACGCATACATGGTAGGAAAGTGGTAACATTCATTTAATAATGAAAAAGTAGCTATATTCATATTTGCTCTACAAATAAAGATAAAAACAGTAATATTTTATGTATCTCTTCATTTAATAGAGAGATCATACTTTTATTAAATAAGATGAAACTGCTGTTCATAAACAAAGGTATAAATCTTGAAATACAAGACATTGCACACACAGAAAAGAAACCTTTAAATAATTAAAGCCTTATTTCAAAATGGTTAGGCAAGAAGCATATAGAACCCAGACTATAAATTGTCTCAAACAATCCTCTGACTCCTGTGGCCAAAATTGCCTATTTTTTTTTTTTTTAAAAAGAATGTACACACACACAGTTGGTTTTATTATTATTATTATTATTTCAGCCATGTGCTAGGCATTCAGTTGGCATTCAACTAAAAGGAAAATAGATTCCCTTTTCCCAAATCATTGCCTAAAATCCTAGTGGGCTGTGGACGGCGAGACTAAGAAACATACAAACATTTCCCTTCTGCTACAGTTTTCATATTTCAGGGCTCAGTGTGAATCCCTACTCGGAAAATCACCACTCAGAGCGCACAACACCCGGATGTCCTTACCACATAAACCTACTCCTGACTCTCCACAAATTGCTGTAAATCACAGAGCAAACAAGCGGGGAAAGTCAGACGATCCTAGAAACCGATTCCTAGACTTTAGAAAAGAAAGGAGTGTGTCAGCACGATGGGTGAACTTAAAGCAACGGATTTCTTTTCTTCCCTTTTTCTTTTTGTGGGAAATCCTCACAAGCATAAATTGTAAAATGGAGAAGTTGCAAATGCCCTCATTGTAAAATCATTTCTAAAAAAATATGATGGCTTCTGTTTATATAGAATTCTAAATTTACGTGACCCAAGTTAACAAAACTTTGTTAAGAATTTTTCAGACTTTACAGGGAGAAATTTGTGTGAAATTTATTGGGCTTCTTCACGATGTAGTGTTTAAATTATTACCTGTTTCGCCATTTGCCATCTTTATGCCTGCACACTACTCAATGTACTTTCAGCGTTAAATAATAATGTGCACATAGATACATCATCATGTAAAGAGAAGTTTTAGCTTAGCTTTTTTTCCCTGTGTTGTAAAATCCACTCTCTTATATGGAATTTTAGCTTAAAATTTCAGCTTGAGCTATTGGTAAACAAAGTCTTAGTTTGCCATTGGTGTGTTAAAACAGTATGATGAAAGATAACATGAGGAAGAAAATTTGCGGTCCACCATTCAGAAGCTCAGAAAGAAAGCCTTAGCAGGAAACTGGAGGCAGATTCCAAAGTAGAGACACTAAAGGAACTCTGATTCCTGGCTTTCTCAACTTGTTTTCTTATACAACCCAGGACCAACTGCCCACAGATGGCACTGCCCAGAGTTGCCCGGGTCCTCCTATACCAGTCTGTAATCAAGAAAATGCTCAAGCTATGACTACAAGCCATATGGAGGCAATTCCTGAAAAGGGTTTCTTCCTCTTATGTAATTCTAGCTTGTGTCAATGTTGACAAAACCTTAGCAGCATACCTAGGAAAAAAAGAAAGAAAGAAAGAAAGAAAGAAAGAAAGAAAGAAAGAAAGAAAGAAAGAAAGAAAGAAAGAAAGAGTCATCTGGCTACAGTGAAGGACATTGTCATAAAAACAGCAGCTTATCTTAAACTTCTGTGACCATCAACCCTTTTTTCCCCAGCTATCAACAATTCTATCTAAACTTCTCTGTATACCATGTTTATATTCTTAGCACAGTTAAGTAAGTTGGGCAAGGAATAGCTAATATGTCATGTGTCTTGGATTTAAACCCAGTGAAATGACTCTAAAGTGCGTGTTCTATATAATATAGATTGGCTTTCAAAGGTAGAGATATTCGTGGATACTCTGTGTTGAAGCTTTTAAATTCTACTCTTAGATTTGTTATTAAGAACTGAGGGCCTCTGAAAGACTCTACCCAGCAGTGTATCAAAGCAGATGTTGAGACTCATAACCAAATTTTGGGCAGAGTGCAGGGAATCCTATGAAAGAAGGGGGA
Source organism: Meriones unguiculatus (assembly GCF_030254825.1). Lineage (NCBI taxonomy): Eukaryota > Metazoa > Chordata > Mammalia > Rodentia > Muridae > Meriones > Meriones unguiculatus. The sequence continues at coordinate 105,681,104 of NC_083354.1, read as the reverse complement.
GATAGTAAGACTTGGAGAGGACAGGAGGTCCACAAGGAGAGCAACAGAAGCAAAATATCTGGGCACAAGAGTTCTTTTCTGAGACTGAAACTCCAACCAAGGACCATTCATAGATATAACCTAGAACCCCTGTTCGGATGTAGTCCATGGCAGCTCAGTATCCAAGTGGGTTTCCCTATTAAGGAGAACAGGGACTGTCACTGGCACAAACTCAGTGGCGGGCTCTTTGACCATCCCCCTGAGAGGGGAGCAGCCTTGCCAAGCCACAGAGGAGGAAAATGCAGCCAGTCCTGATGAGACATGATAAGCTAGGGTCAAAAGGAAGGGGAGGATGATCTTCCCTATCAGTGGACTCAGAGAGGTGCAGGGAGAAGATGAGGGAAGGAGGATGAGATTACGAGGGAATGAAGGAGGGGCTACAGCTGGGATACAAAGCAAATAAATTGTAATTAATATAAAAAATGTACTGTGACAAAGCATTAAGAGAAATTAAAATGAAAAAATACAGCGGAAAAAAAAGAACTGTTACATAAATTTCCACCTGTCATCTCTCAGTCATATCTTTAGATTGTAGCCGTGAGGAGGACCTCAGGCAGTAGTAAGGACCAACTTATATACAGAAGTAGACAGGACATTTTTTTCTCCCAACAAACCTAAGAGCACGTACACACATTCTCTTATCAATTTATTGTTCAACTTCAACAAAACAAGAATACGAAACAAAACAACAACAACAACAAAAAAAATTATTTTCTCACTAATCAACAAAATAGTAGAAAAAAAGGAATGGAACTGGACAGAGGCGTAAACTCAAACACAGCTAGTATATTGACATTGTATGAAAAACCTGAAACTTCTGCGAATCATTATCCTTTTAAATTTTCTATAGCAAAATATTGTGAACTACAGACAAGTGTTTGGAGAAAGTACAAGATATATATTGAGCATATATATATATATATATATATATATATATATATATATACTTATCTAGGAGTTCACTTTTCAGAATCTTTTGGAACTCTATTCATTATTTCTGGATTTATGGACATGCATGGATTAGGGTTTCTAGTAATGCTAAGATCAGAAAGAAAGTAGAATTCCTAAATGAAACTTTTCATTTGGAAAAGCATCTCTTCTAATTTTGAAGTATGTTTCACTATAGCAAAACCACATCCAGCCTTTAAAAAATCTGAAATAAATACCGGATATTACCAGGAAAAATCACCAATCAATGGTCACTGAAGGTTTTCAGTAATATTTACTTAACTAATATCCAAAATTACAATAATTCTTCTTTTAGAGATTGTATACAGAATTACTTCATAGAGCCTTTGTCTCTGTGGATGAAAAGAACCAGTGATGCTCAGTGAATATGATGCTGGATTAGGTGTTATGAAATGAAGGACTGAGAAGTTTGTAGCAATAGAAAGAGTACTGAGAACATTAACATGGTGTTCTGCAGCAATTTCCTCCTGATGGAAACATTGTATCCTGGAGAAAAATTTAACACTCAGAAACTTGTCCATTGAGAAAAGCTCCTTAAGACTCAAGAACTAATCAACAAAGAACTCTTAGGAAGTCCTTGAAACGCATCTGATTCACAATGCCCCTACTCACTCACACACCCCAAGGTTATATAGTAGTAAAGGACTTCTGAGAAGGGTAACCCCTTAAACCTGGTTCAAAGAGCCTCATGAGTCCTCACCCATGCTGGTGAGGGCTTGCAGCAATGCAATGAGTCATTCATGCTCCTATGTGCTTTAATCGCACATCTGTAAATATCCCCATTAAATTAATTGATTCACCCAGTTGGGCTTTTGAAATATCATTAGTTTGGTCTGTCATTACTTCCACATCTGTGGTAAATGGAAGTTTTTTTGTTTGTTTGTTTGTTTTCCATGTATCCCCAGAAAAACTGTCACACAACACATGGCAAATAGGAAAAGCTGTGAATAATATACTTTCTACATGATAATTAATTTGTATTACAAATATATTATAATTTAAATTAGATAGAAGAATGAATCCACAATATAAAATAAGAAAATGGTTTCATTTATTATTAGAATGTATATAACTGGAATGAAATAATTAAATAACAGGCATTGTAGGCAATTAACAAAATCCATGCATATATTATTTTTTTTAGGATTTTAGTGACTTCCCAATATAAATCATGCTGGTACTTTATGTGACTCAGCTTTCTAATGGAAAAAGGATAATAATGCATTCTGACCAAACCAAGATTAACACGAGGTCCAAGTATCAAAACACAGAATGGATGGAGAGAATTCCCACCTACTAAATCTGGAATCACTCAGAAAAACCACCTTTCGATAAGTCTATGACAGTATTTCCACAGAGCTTTTATAAAGGAGAGAAGGCCTACGAAGAGTGTAGGTGGCATAATGATATGGTCTGGGGTACTGAACTACATAAAGAGTAAAGGCAGTCATCTGAGCATCGACATCTATTTTGCTTTGCATCCTAATTGCCAATACATTGTGACCAGCAATCCGCTACTCCTGTCACCACACTTTTCATGTCAAACCATGAGCTAAAATCATCCTCCCTTCAACTTGGCTTTTATTGAGTATTTTGTCTCATCAATGGTAAAGTAACTACTATGAAATTAATGTTGAAAGAAACCCAGAAATTAATGACAATAAGGAAAGTCAGAATTTATGACATCTTGTGATTTTTAAATTTTGCAAAGTTTATGAACACCAAGTACAACAAAGATAAGTTTTTAAAGGAAAAATCGCCTCCCATTTTTCTGTGTTTTCATGTATGATGTAATTTTAGTAGATTCATTGGCATCTTATATTGACAATGAAAATGTTGCAAGAAATTGCAAATTCAACCATGCGGTTATAGAAGCATAGAAATAACTACTAATTGGTGGAATGTGATTATGCTTACCACACCATTTGATTCTTTAAGTATCAGGCAAGAAATTCTCTCAACATAGGCTTAACAGTTAAGTAACTTGAACGGGACCACCTAACAACAAAATGGTTGAATGGGATTCGTGAATTAGATTCTAACCTCAAAGTTCCATGTTATATAGAAACAAAATACCTTAGAGAAAATTTAAAGTGTAAATAAATGTCTGAGAGCCTGAGGACCAAAACAAGACATGAGGATTTCAATGACTACAGCAAATGATTCTGAATATTATGCAATGTTAGCTGATGTTTATTCTTTATGGAAATGAAACGGATTCATCAGTCTTGTTGCTTTCCCTCAGTTGTCATTTGCAAACACTAGTCCTTGTTTGATAAAACTGATTGAACTTTAATATATTGGCATGACCTCAAAAATAGATTACTCAACTATTGGGAAAGTAGAGGTTGGGAAGGAAGAAGGGAAGAGGCTAAAAGAGAAAGGGAGAAAGAATCAGGATGTACACCAGAGAACACTAAAAGTTAGTCAGAAACTTCCTGGCATGGTGACTCAAGTGTCTCAATGCAACATTCTGAAGTCTGAGGCAGGAAGATCATGAGTTTGAAGTGAGGACCCTGTATAAAAAGAATAAAAACAATAAATCTTTAAGTGAACATGGACTATTTTTGTAATAAGGCAAACAAATCATAATGGTTCCTCAACGGTTGGCAGAGCTAAATGTGAAGCCAGAGCTGTCAAACTTCCATTTGTGTAGGCTGCCACAGCTGTATCCAAGGTTCAGTGGCCACATTCTGCCAAGAGGGAAATTGACAGAAAGAGGGATTCACAACAGCCCATCTGGTAGGGGGAGCAGGGAGAAGAGCAGCAATGTGTCTCGACTTTTAGGTTTCACGGAACATCGGAGTTTCAAATAAATATATGCTTCAACATCGACTTGCCAACATTTTAATTTTGCCAAAAAAACACATTTGAAAATAAACAAAAGTAAAATAAGTATGAATGATGCTGACCACCATTTTACACACAAAAAAACAGACCCTGTTATGCCAAGTTTAGAATAGACTGGGGGCTTCTTTATGAAAGCGTACCTTGTGTGTCTTTTCTTCATTTAGGTGAAGACTATTGCATGCTGCATCGTGGACTAACCCTGGGCTGTTGGCAAAAATTTCATAACTAACAGAATAATTCCTAAACTTAGGGTCAGAGGATTTGACTACCGTCACTGTCGAAGACTGTGCAAGATTGGCCAAACTGTTCACCTCTCTGGACCTCATTCGAGTTCATTCACAAAACGAGACCTTCTGACTGGCTCTGAGAATTTTATATCCTGTGAACAGAGCAATGCTCCAGGTGCATCTAAGAGCCTAGGGCTTTCACTAAGCTACTCTGGAAGTCTGATGCTCTGACGCCTCGGGAGAAAACTTCAGCAGGTGAAGAATGGCAGCTTCCAGAGCTGACACCCAACACTTCACCTATGTCCACCAGGAGCTTGGAAATCAATTGTCATGACCAGCACTGTTTATGTTTAAATGCTCAACCACTGTATTCTTTTAAGTCAATTACTATTCCTGGTATATATTGTGAGGAGGGAAAAAAAAGATACCAGAGGAAGGGTGGAGCAAAGTGGGTCAGACACCACAGCTGTGTGAAAGAAGGGATATAAAGACCCCTCAATGTGCTCCTGTGTGAAATAAGCTGGCTCTGACACTGGCCTTTACAAAAACGTTTTCAATCTTAGAGCCAAGGCTGGTGCAGTTGACCTTGTATGTCCATAAATGAAAAAAAAAAAAAATGCAAGCAAAGGAATGAAGCAGAACTTTAGAATTGATCAAAAGAAGAATATGCTTTGTTGTTTTTGCCTGAGAAGCTGTAAAAGGGTGCAAGAAACCTGAACATTTTAGTTAAACCTTAATGATGCCTTAAGTTAAAAATTTGGCTCTGGCTTTAGTGGAGTTGAGAAAAGAAACCACGGGAAAAGTAGAAAGAACAAGGTAGAGGCAGAATGGGCGAGGGCTGCCCTTCCCGCTGCCTTTTTTAGTCGCACCCATAATATAATTATAGCTTAGCATTTGTGTTTAATTATACAGTATGAGAAACACTCTGTATTTTGCAGCTAAGCTAAAACAAACAGTTTTATTGCCAATAGGTTTTGTACTTCTATCCGGTGGAATGAATTTTAAGCAGGCAAACACAAACCTTGACTAAATCAGACAAAATGAAGATGTTTATGGTCTTGCCACACATAGATGGCTTTTTCAGGAAAACCCAGTCCAAATAAACAAATGTTTCAAGTTTGCTTTAGCAAATAATACCTTCTCAATAAGCATTAAATGTGGCCTTCATCGCTACCTTTGTGCATGTGTGTATTGATTCAAGAAGTTTTTATTTTTGCTTCCATGCCAATAAAATAAAATCTATAGAAGAGTTAATGTGAGACTATCAAGCTCTGTTTCAAAGGAAAACTCCACATATTTCAACATAGTCATATCCACCTCCTCTGGTGTTATTCCACTTCCTTTTTACCTCTCCAAAACTTCAGTAGTGTTAAAAAGAGTATATGATCCTTCCTAGGGCTAGATTTTGTGGTACCAACCACAGGAATTTCTCATGGCTTTAGTGCATAAGTAATTGCTATCATGAAAATTCCTGATTTTTCAAAAATAAATGATGCATAAAAGGCACATAAAAGTCCAGTTAATAAGTCCCAATGCGTTCAAGAACATATCTTAACTCAGCCAATGGAACTGGTTTTTTTATTCAGTAGAGACCTCTTAAACTCATTGCCTCAGTGCACAGTAAATCTATTCTTTTAGCAGGTTTATTCCTTTATCTGGTAGTCAATTAAGTGGCCTCTCCTGAAACATAGCAATGACATATATTTGTGGAGGGAGGTATATTCTTATAACTTGTCTGATTATCTTTCAGCTTGAACATGTATTATTTATGAGTGTTATTTCTTGAGCTGGTTTATGCCTTCATCAAGCAATCATGAACACATTTTAAGTATAAATATGAGTCCATAGAAACTGGAAATAACTATGGTTTTAACAAGGTTCATTCTTGCACAAATATCTCATTCAATTTTCAGGGAATTGTATTTTGAGAATAAATTTTGTTTTGTCATTTCTCTTCCTCACTCTCCAAATTGTAATAGCTATACTACAAAGAAAAGCAATCATCACTCTTGCATGCATTCAGCTAAATATTTCTAGACATAGAAACACCATCAACTTATTTCATACCTCTGAGATGAACTGAGACAAAGCCTTTAAAATGCAAAACCTCTATGATAAATCCTCAATGTAGAAAGAAACTTCACAGAATAAATGTCAGGAAAAAACGTATTGATGTATTTCTGAGTGAGAGAATGTAATCAGATTTCCAATGCTTGAGGTAGTAGAGTTATATTGCCACTTGTATTTGTTAAAGATTTAATGTATTGAATCTCTTATACCTATTGCAAAACTAGGGGAAATTAAACAGTTTCCTATTTACAGTGATTAAATCTTTAATAGTCCTTAACACTACTCATTTTTCATTAAAAAGCTGAACTATTATGTGAATCAAAAATTGTAATTTTTCTGCACAGTCCCTTCAACCAGTTCATGTTGAATTGAGTATTTTTGAACCATAAGTATTTCAGGAATAATAGAAGTAGTCATTGTTTAGGTGATATTATAAAGCAATACAACTGCCATTTCTAAGGTAGATATCCAGCACAATCTACAGATAGATTAGCTGTTCTTAAATTAAGGAACATTAGGAGCCAGTAATGGGATGACATCCTTTTTTATGGCTATGGCTTAGGTTATAATGTGACAACAAAAAAAATGTAATGTTTCCAAAATGACAGCTTTCTAGATTTGTGATGCCTGCAGTAGTCCAGCTGAACAATAAACTATAATTTGATTGATAGGAAACTGAAGTGGTTCATCTATTCTGCCATTTTAGTCTAGTGTCCTCTGGGTTTGCATGTGTGATGACATGTCACAATTTTAGGAATAATGTTGTTTGCATTAGACAGGAGAGTATTGTTCTCCCATGTAAACATGGAAGATTTTATTTAAAAATAAAACAGTGATTAAAATGTTTCTTTGATTAGGATTAAACCAAATTTGCTGGACTACATGTTTTTAATATAAGTTCAAATGGAAAAGACTAAATGATGTAAATGATGCTTATGAATACTATATTAGTAGAGGATAAGCAAGTTGGAATTACAAAGACTGACAGAAGAGTTGGCGAAAAGTGATTAGGTCTGGCTTTTCTGGCTTTATTTTAAGTAAATGATGACTTGACCAAGAGAAAACTTACAATCTCTGGCATTGCTTTCTCAACTCCAGAGAAGAAAAAAAAATGTGCATTAAAATTTATTAGTATAATTCTAAAGAACTTAACTGGGGCCTTGTACATGGCAGGCAGACAGTCTAAGACTAAGCTCCATTCCCAGCCATCTTCTGACCTTCATTTTGAGACATGGTGTCACTAAACTTACTAAGTTGCCTATAGTAGCACTCACATCTGTCTCCACATCTGTCATTTTCTCCTTTCAGTCTCCAGAGTAACTGGGGAGAAAGGGACCGTTACAAGCCTGTACCTCAGTCCTGGACTGAAATACAAATACACACATGCACATGCCCATATACAGACACACCACATGAGAAAGACAGAGAGGCAAAGACACACACATAGACACACAGAGTGAGAGAGAGAGAGAGAGAGAGAGAGAGAGAGAGAGAGAGAGTAGTAATCAACATATCTGTTGATTACTTCAAACATATGCAAATGTAAGTAACCAACTGACAATCAAAGAATATGAGGCCCTATACAAGTAACTGCTAAATGCTGACGATTTCTCAGACTTAGCCACAGCACACAGAAATCAAATTTCTACAGTGAATTTCAGAACACAGTTTCTAACAGAATGCTTGTAGTTCATTCTCTGCTGCAAACAATCAAAACAAGTTATGAAGATTATATATACAATTCAAATAATAAAGAAATTTGTCTAATTTTTTTCTTATAAAATAACTTAACCCAATGATCAGTGCCTTGCTAAGATAACATCAGAGAAGCTTCCTCTTACAGTGATGGAAACAAACACAGAGACATACAAACAGACAATATAAAAGAGAATAAGCTTTTGAAGCACTTGGTGCTTAATGGGATGTCTTCATCACAACCCCCTTCTTCAGGTCTCAGGAACTAATGTGGAAAACAAGGTGGAAAAACAGTAACAGCCATAGGGAATGGGTGATATAAAGGAAAAAGCATATTCCAGACATAGCAGAACTGTCACACATGTGATCTCATATATGAACTATGGCAGCATGTACAGGACCTGCACAGGTTCAACCCACACAGGTTCCCCGTGCTGAGAACAAAAGTGAACACAAGCTCCCATCCTTAACCATGAAGTTATCATGAGCAAAGTTTTAGTGAAGATCGGAAAGGATTGGGGGAGGAAAAACTGAACAGAATATATTGTATGAATAATTATTTTCAATAAATAATTTGTTTCTGGTCAATATAGTTTATCCAAAGTGACAACCAAAGTTTATTTATCCATCAATTAAAAGAAACATTTTAGATGTTTATAAGTATTGAAATAGTCATTAGTCCCAGTTCACTGTGGAGTGCTCAATTAAGGTGGGCAGAAGTATGGTATTATTACCTTTCTGTAAGGTGATATGAAAATGTAAATATCATTTGTGGATGCTTACAATATTCTAAAAATTGCATTTCCTTGCCTGTGTTGAAATATAAACTTTCTTAACTTGCTATCAGAAACCATACTTATGACTGATTAGTTGACTCCAATTTAAGAGAAGATTTTCTAAAACCCTGAAAAAAAATGAGAGTGATATCACATTGGAAAACTTGAAGGTAATGACAACACTAAGAATAATTCAAACATATTACATATGTCAGTTTTTCCTTGAAATTTGCTTCATGTACCATATTCAAAGTGTTACAGATATATAAACTGAGAAAAACAAATGAAATTGAATTCATCATGTGTTTTAAAAGCAAATCATATGATACTTTATATAGTAAAGGAATCTAAGAAAATAATTCAAATTGTTAATACTGTGTTTCTTTTCTTCTTTAACTTTCTCATATGCTCTGTCAGTTATGATCAGAATACACATCATAATTGGAGAAAATTCAGTGATTCAGTCTATTTCAACTTTATCCTCACCTGTTTAGCTTCAATCTGATGAAGTGAAATTGAGAAGATTTGCAACCATGGCCTGGAACTCCACCACCTGGCTGCGAGTGTCTCATATATGTAAATTTAGGATCACCTTTGTTATGAGTAAATTTAGCAATAAACCTAGAAAAGCATTCACACAGGAGAGACTAATGAGCATTAAACCATAAGAAAGAAAGTCTAGGATTTCAGAAGTATACCACCATTTCACCTCTCACTAAGGTCTGCCGACTTGCACAACAATCATGTCATTATCCAAGCATCACCTTCCCACCTGATTTTTCCCTTTCTTCAACTTAGCAAAGCTAAGTAGGCCATTGAGAGAAGAAGCATCTCATTACTAACCAGGCAACATCACCATAAGTAGTTGAGAAAAAGAATGGCAGGAGGAGAGTGAGTTGGGATTGACATAAAGCTTGGTGCATAATAAACATTTGCCACACAAATAGCCCTTTGCTTATTCTTCTGATGCCTAATTAGTTTACTTCCAGAAGGTATATTAAAAAATTAAGTCATTGTCCAATTTGAGTTGATTTCTGCTTTTGAAAGGGAGAAGTCATACTGGAATTCATAAAAGTTTCCTGACTGCTATTTTATGTATTTCTTTCTGTGCAGATTTCTTACTTGTATTAGTGGTTTTAAAAACCTATTTATTATATATTCAATTGATTTATTTTTATTTGCATCATTGCAAAAATCATCCTATAGAGCTTCTTTCCTTTTAGAAGTATCACTTAATTTTGGAAACTGAATGTGGTGGATTCATTTTCATTATCAACTCCACAAACTCTAAAGCCACCTGAGAGAAAAGTGTCTCATAAATTTGGTGAGGAATTATCTTAATTGTATTAATTGAAGTAGAAGATCTCTCCACTGTGGGTAGAATCATTTTCTGACTAAAATATTGGACTATAAATGGAGAAGGGAAATAGACATGCACCCTTTTCTGTCTGTGAAATTATATTCAGGTCAGCTGATTCAAAGTCCTCTCACTTTGACTTCTTCACTATGACAGAAAAGAAATAGGCAGTGTATAGGGTGGTTGCTTTGATAAACCTGACTGGCTTTTTGTTTGTTTGTTTGTTTGTTTTATTTAAATAAATTATTCATTTTACATCTGCTTTTAAACCTCTCCCTTGTCACCCCCCAGTCTCATCCTCACTCCCTCTTCCCTTCCACTCCCTCATCTGGTCTTCAGAAAGAGGGAGACATCATTCCCTACCATCTTTCCCCAGCCTATCAAGTCTCATCAGGAATGTCTGCTTCCTCTTCCTTTGAGACCTGGCTAGGTTGCCCCACCAGGGGGAAGTAATCAAAAAGCAGGCGTCAGAGTCCATGTCAGAGACAGTCCCTGTTCCCCTTACTAGGGAACACAGAGGGATGCTGAGCTGCCTATCAGCTACATCTGAGCAGGGGTATAGGTCCTTTCCATGCATGGTCCTTGATTGGTACATTAAGGACCCAGATTTGTTGAGTTTGTTGGTCTCCTTGTAGATCTCTTGTCTCCTCTAGGTCCTTCAAGTCCCCCATTCTTCCATAGGATTCCCAGCACTCTGCCCAAAGTTTTGGCTGAGTCTTAGCATCTGCTTTGATTGCCTGCTAGGAAGAGTCTTTCAGAGGACATTTATAGTAGACTTCTGTCCTGCTCCCTCTCTTCACTTATTCACTGTATAAGTAGATAGTTATGTTAGTTAGTTTTAACTGTCATCTCTAAGAATGTCTGTGAGAATTTATCTCAGTTACATTAATTGAAATCATAAGGCTTGTACACTGTGGGTGACATCATTTCATAACTGGGTTCCTAGTGTGTGTATGTGGAGAGAAAATTGATCATGTGCATATTTATTGCTGTCTTCTCTAGACTGTGGACCAATTTCTTCAAATTCTTAACACTTGACATTCTCTCTGTGATAGACTACAGTCTTGAACGGTGAACTGTAGTGAATGTTTTCTCCCTTGCATTGCTTTTGTTAGGTTATTTTAATCTAACAGCAGAAATGAAAGCAAAACACTGAGCTAACCCTCTGCTACCTAATAGAGTTTAGTTGAAAACATTTTAAATGATGTTTCCATGGGTAAAGTAATATTGTATAACAAATATAAAAAATTGCTTCTTTGTTGTGACTCAGCTGTGCATTATCCTTAACTTTTTTTCAGCTTGTAGGCAAAAACAATGTCTTCGATTAGGTGTAACAAAGATCACAAAGCCAAAATTATTTGCAATTACACTCTATGTAGCAAATATGACAATCAACAGATTTGGTTGTCAATTATGAAACATAACATCATCTATTAATTTTAACCCCGTTAATAACAAAGGGTCTAATTACTAAGTGCTTTGGTGAAGAATCACAGAAAGTATTAATTCCTATCAATTCAAGGTTATTACATTTGAGAATGGAAATCAATATATATATATATATATATATATATATATATAGCAAATTTAGTAAAATAAAAATCAATTTTTAGCAACATTTACAAAAAAACAACAACAAAAAGTTTGTGGAAATCCAGTTTAAATATTTTTAATTAATTTTTATATTAATTACAGTTTATTCACTTTGTATCTGAGCTGCAGCCCCCTCCTTCATTCCTTCCCCATCCCACCCTCCCTCCCTTATCTCCTCCCATGCCCCTCTCCAAGTCCACTGTTAGGGACTTCCATCTGAACCTAACTTATCAGGTCTCCCTTATCTCCCCCTTCTTTCATAAGATTTCCTGCACTCTGCCCAAAGTTTGGTTATGCATCTCAGTATGTGCTTTGGTACCCTGCTGGGTAGATTTTCTCAGAGGCTTTCTGTGGTAAGCTCCTCTCCTGTTCCCTGTTTTCTCCTTCTTCCAATGTCCATCCTGTTTGTCTTTCTAAATGAGGATTTATCATTTTACCCAGGGTCCTCCTTCTTGCTTAGCTTCTTAAGGTGTTCAGATTTTAGTATGTTTATACTATGTATCTATGTATACAAAAAAATTAAAACTCCCAGTTTTTTATTGTTTATTATTATTAGTTACATTTTATTAACTCTGTATCCCAGCTGCATCCCACTCCCTTATTCCTTTCCAATCCCACCCTCCCTCCCTCAGTTTCTCCCTGCCCCTTTTCAAGTCCACAGATTGGGGAGAACCTCCTCCCCTTTAGTCTGGCCCTGTTTTATCAGGTATCTTCAGGACTAGCTGCAAAGCCCTCCTCTGTGACCTAGCAGGACTGCTCCTCCCTTGGGGGGTGGGGAGGTCAAACAGCCTGCCGTTGAGTTCCTGTCAGAGGTAGTCCCTGTTCCCCTTACTATGGGAAACCAATTGGTTATTGAGTTACCATGAGCTTCGTCCGAGCAAAGGTTCTAGGTTATATCCATACATGGTCCATGGTTGGAGAAACAGTTTCAGAAAAGACCCCTGTGCCCAGATATATTTGGTCCTTGTGGGGCTCCTATCCCTTCCCCGTCATACTAACTCCCCTTCTGCCGAAGGTTTGGTTACGGGTCTTAGTATCCGTTTTGAAACGTTGCTTGGTAGGGTCTTTCAGATGCCTTCTGCAGTAGACTCCTGTCATACGTCCAATGCACATCTCATTTGTCTTTCTAAGTGTAAAACTCCCAGTTTTAAAATTTTTGTACACACTGATACTTATATAATGCAACATACTTATGTGTGAATGTATGTATACTCGAAGAGAGACACAGAAGTAAAGGGGCAAAGAAACAGTGACAAAGGGCTATTCTTCCAGGCACATGGCACGAAACAAGTTTCAACACAGAAGTGAAACTTCAGGGACTCTGATGAGAAACTCCTGACATAAGGGTCCACGTGAAAGTATAACGCCCATTTAGTTCCAGAATACTTGTCCCAGGGCAAGGAGGCACAGTTGACTTAATCTGGATGTCATTCCCAGCTGTGCCTTTACCTTTAAGTTCATATGATCACATTACTTCCAAAGGCAAGAATTTCTCAAGTTTGAGACCTCATTAGCTAGGGTCAGATGGAAGGGGAGGAGGATCTCCCCTATCAGTGAACTTGGAGAGGAGCATGGGAGGAGATGAGGGAGGGAGTGTGAGATTGAGAGGGAATAAGGGAGGAGGGAGGCTACAGCTGGGATACAAAGTGAATAAACTGTAATCAATATAAAAAAATTTAAAAATGCTGGAAAATAAGAAATGGTATACATATCGTGTGGGAGTCAAAAATAATGCAAAAGTGTTTATTCAAATGAGGTTTTGCAAAAGTATCAAAAAATGACATGAGCACATACTCATTCACCCATAAGTACATTGTTACAAGGGTCCAGTAAATGTGTTACATAGGTGTGCAGTAACATTTGAACAAGTACTTCCTTTGTGTTATTTATTTTTTTGATAGCATAAAAATGGATGCTGTCCATAAAAATAAATAAATAAATAAATAAATTCAAAGTGGGATGGTGGAGGGGCATGAGAGGAGAAGGGAGAGGGAGGGCGGGATTGATAGGGGGCTACAGCTGGGATACAAAGTGGAGTAAATTGTAATTAAAAAAGTAAATAAATAATAAAAAAGAAATCAATCACGATACAAAATGTGTCCAGTCCCCTCTTTTATCACTTTCTCAACACATTTGCTAGAATTTACCCCAAACCGCCAGACCGAACCTTTATCCCTCTGTTCTTTCTCTCTGTCTTAACAGAAATAAACAACATAAAAACTTTTGTTACACCGGACTATAAAACATAGCAGCACTAGTAATTTACAAAGCAGCGTTAAACGTTTATTTGATTTTGATGACAAAGACTGTGGAGCCCATAAGGCCAGAAACGTTTCTGAGTGCACAAGTCTTAAGTGTGCCAATTTACAGTCTAAGTATTCAATATTACTGCATAGCAGCTGCATGAATTGGCATTAATATTTCTTTTAATTTACTTTTGTCTAAGATTTTTTTATCAAGTCTAGTGTTATATCGAGTGGACAAATCTTCATCATTTGATGCTACTTGATGAATTTTTAAAAGAATAAAAAAATAAAGCTTTGGTAATTCCTCAATAAAGTCCACTCACAACGTCGTTCTTCAAAAAAATTTTGCAACATGCTTGTTGGATGACTATAGCCTAAGGTTACGAACATAAGCACTGTGAGATGGCAATGCTGAGTTGAGCAGCAGGCTAGGGTCAAGGACTGCCTTCCCGGAACACTAAGTTATTTAAACATTTTCTTAAGGAAAATAAGATGAAACAGTACTCAGAGGTAAATCAGAAATGCGTTTAGAATACACAGGTCCATGTCCTGCCGACTGCGGCACCTCTCCTGCATTTCCTAACATTCGCATTTTGTCTTTGGAAGCTCAGGGATAGAAATGTTTTCACAGGTTTCCTCTACTTAGAACCTTTGGTACATATTGGCACAGTACAAGATAAGCTTGTACAAGGTACCTGTCTCTTTTGTTTTTATTTTGTTTTATTTCTGTTTTTAAACAACTCATTGTCTAATTCCATCTCTTTGCCTCTCTGTGTCTCCCTGTGTCTCTCTCTGTCTCTTTTTCTCTCTCTCCTCTCTCTCTGCCTCTTCTCTCCTCTCTACCTCACTGTCTCTCTATTTCTCTCTGTCTCTGCTTCTCTCTGCATCTCTGCCTGTCTCTCTGTCTCTGTCTCTCTCTCCCTGGTGGTGCATAGAACCCAAGCAAGACCTTGTCTATGTTAAGGAAATGATCTACTGCTAAGCCAAATTCTCAGCCTTGATCAAGTTAAAAAAAAAAACAACATGGTGTGACTCTCAAACACAAATGTTGGTATAAACTACTGCCTTACCAGACCCATTCCACACACACACACACACACACACACACACACACACGCACACACACGCACACACACACACACACATGACCACACAGGGAGGGAGAGAGAGAATAAACCATTAATTAGAGAAAATATTTGGAAATCAATAATCCTAGAGTTATGAAGGGAATCAAACTAAATGTGAAGAGATTACAAACAGTATGGCCTGGAATACCATCTCTGTTGTTAAGAGTGCATGCTGCTCTTTCAGAGAACTGTGGTTTAGACCCAAGTGCCCACGTAGGTGGATGACAACCCCTACTAGTGTCAGCTCCAAAGACAGAACATTCTCTTCTCATCTTCACTGGGCACACTTATGCACAGACCCACCAAAAGACAACACATATATACCTAAATAAAAATAAAATGCATTTAAAACACAGATGATGTCATCTAGCCAATTCCTCTATCCAGCTTCCTTTGGGCGCTCATATCTTTATATAAGGAAAAGCTGTGAACCTAAACTTGTGAATGGTTAATTTTTAACGACCATGCACTTGTTTAATGGATCATGAACAATCATTTGTGAATATTCTGTATACTTAAGATCCCTCCTATCAGAAGCAGACATCAGTGTATAGTGTCAACTTTATGTTGGCATGGAAACTTGAATCATGTCGTTGGTTTTAATCCTTTAAACACAGAGACCAACGGAACATCTGGACATTTAAAGGGCAGGCTCTGAAAGTTGCTGAGGTCAGGAAGAAGTCCTCTTATTATTCAACACAAGTAATACTGACATGATAACATTTGGCTAAGCAATTTTTGTTAATTTTAGAAATTGTATGCTACAAAGCAATTTAGGGTTTTTGTGTTTGTTGACATTACCTTGTAATGTGACAACCATGACACCATTTTCCAAAACAGATGGATTAATGTCAATTTTTTTTCAAAAAATTACTTCACTGAGACAGGTGTTTCCTGTGTATATTTGACATAAAATTAAACATAGCTCCAGATGTTCTGTTTGTAGCAAAGCCAGTTAATTTTATTAGAACATTTAATCACAGATCAACAGTGTAATAGAGAGAAGGGAATGTGAGGCAGAGATTTAACAGAACTTCTTAATGAATTGCAAGTTTGTTTATATAGGGGAGGCCCAGAAGCATGTGATGCTTCTATGTGAATCCAGTAAATGGATTGATTTGAGATTGTTACTTCTCATGGATTCTGATATTATTCATAATTAAGTGTCTCCAAGAACTGGAGAGAGAGGGGGAGAAAGAGATGGAGAGAGAGAGGTGCTGGCAATGATATAGTTTTGTTACTACTTAGGACAAGTGTAGCCTTTAGATTTTTGTAAGTCATTGGGTTGTTTTCCAAACACCACTCTCAGGCAAGAATGAGGCTGCTGCTCTCCCCGAGGGGTTTGCAGCGCATTAGGGTGTTGCTGATGTTCACAGTGATTACTCTGTCTGACACAAACATAAGCAGGACAGCAGCACAGAGCTCCACTGTGCCAGGCCTAAACATCATTATATGCCTAGTTATTTTACCTCTAAGATTAGCTATAGATTTCCCATTAATTATAACATCAGGTTGATTCATCATTAATAAAATAAATTTCAGTGGACTGTCACTGATTTCTTGACTAAAATGAAAACAAATGAAGAAAAACCAGTTCCTGTCTTTGTTATATGCTTATCAAATTTGTCTTTGTAGCAGCCTGGTCATTCCAGAGCCAGAGCAAAATATTCATAATTTTCTATTTTGAAATATTAGTGTTCTCATATGCACTAATAAAAACTTACAGCTCTGCTATGATTGATGTATTTTGTTGGCCCGTCACCTCATTGTATAGAAGTTTGTTTTAATGAGTTTCTCTAATGAATATTTTATATTGCTACTTGGATGAATGGCATATGGTAAATGCAAGGTAAATTACAGCTCTTTAAATAAATATTTTTCATAAATTATTTATTTTGTGATGCCTGTATTGGTAAGATGTCATGTTAGATAAAGGTTGGAAAGTATTTACTGTAATACTTATTTGTAACTTGAAGAAGTAAAATTTTTAAATTATTAACAAGCTTCCACCATATCCATGAAACTTATAGCAAAATTAGCATAAAGTCTATCACATTACAAATTTGTGTAGACAGCGGCCATTCCGTGATGCATAAATAAGACAATCTTTTATGTTTGAAGAATTTTTATGCTGTTCTATGAAAGCGAGGGAGAAACTCTCTCAAAACAGATTTTATAAAACAGTAAGAATTGATTTTAAATTTAATGTTAAAAATTAGCCTCTAAAATCTATTATTCTTTTAAAATAACGTATTTATTTTAATTGAGTAACAACACATTTTTACACTGTTTTCTTATTTATGTTGGGAATATCGTTGAGTCAAAGGGTTTTCATCTAATAAATATTAATAGCTAGTATTTATTGACTATTTTATGAACATTGTCTCATTAAAATCTCAGGATAGCTATAAAATGGTGCGGCATTATTCCAGTTTTTACGCATAAGAAATTAAAACTTTCATTGCTAGGAAGTTACACAAATTTGATCCAAAATAGATTCACTGTCATACTGGTGGCTTTTCAAGTAAATCTGCAAGGATCCAAAATATGTCATCTGCTATGGATAGAGTTTAGATAGGGGAACAGCAGGCACCTTCTCTGTTTATACTGTCTACATGCTGAATGGGGGACAGATAATTTGTAAGACTTGACAGCACTGTTTCAGTTAGTAAGTGCTTCACCCGTAAGAACTCAGTGGATGCGATGGTTGTGCCCATAGATGAGAAACGTATCAACTGGTGAGCAGATGGCAGAGCTCGGCCTTGGATTGTTTAGCCAACTTGCCCCAACTCTGACAGCTTGATAGTGGCAGAATTAACATCCAGATTCAGGTACAGGCCAGTGCCTGTGCTCTTCAGAACAAAGAGCAGCATAGCAGCAAGCTCGCTCTGTAGGTAATGCACATGCTGTTCATGTTTGATGACCTGAGTACTGTTTGCAGACCCCATGACGGTAAGAGAGAATCCCCACCCAAAAATTGTCCTGTGACCTCTGGATGTTTCACTGTACTCATTCTCTATATGTTCATGTGAGTTTGCATTGCCATTGCTTGGTGGTAGCTGATAGGTCAGCCTCAAATATAGTAGGCTACTGGAACAATGGGTTCCTTGATAACGGACATTTAAACTAAGATTAAAAAAAAGTCACATCTGACTACTAGCATGCTATATAAAATAATGTGTTGTACTATGCCTATTGGAGTAATTAAATATAAACCAAGTTATCTAAAAATAACTGGAAATGTAAAACATAATTATTAATCAAATTAGATTAAATCTTCTCTTTTTAACCTAAAAATACAGCTGCTTCATGTAGCTCAATCTAACACTTAATTATGCCAATTTTTATACTGT
Source organism: Meriones unguiculatus (assembly GCF_030254825.1). Classification (NCBI taxonomy): domain Eukaryota; kingdom Metazoa; phylum Chordata; class Mammalia; order Rodentia; family Muridae; genus Meriones; species Meriones unguiculatus. The sequence continues at coordinate 105,662,802 of NC_083354.1, read as the reverse complement.
ATCTGGATTGCCAGTCCAGAATCCAATGAAGGAATTATGCAGTTGCATTAAATCCTTACTAAATTTTTCTTAGTTTAGTAATTCAAAAGATATTTAACACCAACAGAGTACCCATACAGATAGGCCAAATGAAAAGGTTTTAAAACTATCGTGAGTGTACAATTCACCATTTAGAATTACATTAACATTGCCAATGAATGAAGGTAGAGGCTTCCTTTTTGTTACACATTTTAGTAGTAATGCATAGATTGCCACCTGCATAATTAAAGCTTAACCTTGAAATCCCTGAAAGTTAATTCAGATTGTGTGGACAGGCAATCAAAACGTGCAATTTGGCAGTATGCTTCAGAACGTATTCCCAAATACTGAGATACATAAAAAGAATTCACCCATATGTTGGGTTTTTCGCTCCTGACAGTTCATGAGGATTGAGAATAAATAAAAACAAATGCCATAAATCAGAAGAGAATTTTTATACTCTCGACTCAATCTTCTTTTTTAACTAAAAATATTGCAACAAGGATAGTTCAATACAATACTTAATGGCCAGCATTCATACTATACCTGCAACTGCCAGTTCAAAATTCAATGAATTGATTGTTTTTATACTAAATATTTACCAAATTATTTTTACTTTATATTCAGAAGAAACTCAGAGACTCAAAAGATTTAAACAAAGCTTCGGGCAGTAAGACCAAAAAAAAAAGATTATCTATTCCTTTAGGTTTAAAGTTGTAATTTCTTATGGAAAGGTTCTGGGAGACACACAAGGGAAGGGGGGCACAGGCCTTTTAGGCCTACACTTCCTACACTTAGTAGAAATCATGTCAACCGCCCTCATACAGATGAAAGCCGTCCCAGGGAAGCCACTTGAGAACTGCCATCTCCCTTTTTTTGAGAATAGTTTAAAAAACTTTTCAGTCTTAAGTACAATCTGTTACAAAAGGTATTTGACTTTTCTTATAATTTCCTTTAATGTGATTTTCATTTTTTCAATAATCAAGTAACAGGAGAAAATACACGGAAATAAGACAATTGACATAGCCTCACTTCAAATACAGGGCATCACCAGAATGAATTTATGAAATTTAAAGCAATTGTGACAGCTGGATTGAAGATGCTGGTTTCCACTGTCTGTGTGCACACGCATGTGGAGGATGCAGTGTAGAGGTGAGCACCCGGAACAGTGGCTGAGAAATCACATAGGACCACTGTGTGCTTGGGAGTTCAGGAAAAAAAACCTGCTAAGAAAAAAGACAGGAAGGCAGCAGAGCGAGATCCCTCACTCTGCTGCCCTGGCCTTGTATTCCAGTACTGGAATACAAATCAGCTCTCTTTAAGAAGAAGAAAAAAAAAAGAGCCATTATACAACATGACAGGTTTCATCATTTTTTTCAACACAAAATTTTTATTGGTTCTTTGGTAATTTTATATCAAATACGTGTATCTCACTCCTTTTCCTGTCTTCTAGTCCTTTCATGTCTGCCCCTCAACACTTGTGGTTGCCCCACTAAATAAATAAATAAGAAAAAAAAAGAAAGAAAGAAAAAAATAAATAAATAAAATTGAAGAAGTAATAAAAGGAAGCGCCTAGAACTCATTGGCACAGAAGACAACTTCCTGTACAGAACACCAACAGCACAGGCTCTAAGAGCAACAATCCATAAATGGGACATCATGAAACTGAGAAGCTTCTGTGAAGCAAAGGACACCATCATCAAAACTAAATGAATGCCTACAGATTGGGAAAGAATCTTCACCAACCCTTTATCTGACAGAGGGCTAATATCTAGTATATATAAAGAACTTAAGAAGTTGAAAAGCAACAAACCAAATAATCCAATTGAAAAAAATGGGGAACAGAGCTAAACAGAGAATTCTCGATAGAGGAATATCGAATGGCAGAGAAACACTTAAAAAATGCTCAACCTTATTAGCCATTAGGAAAATGCTAATCAAAACCACCCTGAGATTTCACCTTACACCCATCAGAATGGCCAAGATCAAAAACTCATGTGACAACACATGCTGGAGAGGTTGTGGAGAAAGGGGAACCCTCCTCCACTGCTGGTGGGAATGTAAACTGGTACAACCACTTTGGAAGTCAATCTGGCACTTTCTCAGACAATTAGGAATAGTGCTTCCTCTAGACCCAGCTATACCACTGCTAGGTATATACCCAAAATTTGCACAAGTACACAAGGACATTTGCTCAACCATGTTTGTAGCAGCTTTATTTGTAATATCCAGAACCTGGAAACAACCCAGATGTACATCAAGGGAGGAATGGATACAGAAATTGTCGTATTTTTGCACAATGGAATACTACTCAGCAATCCAAAAGGAGGAAATCATGAAATTTTCAGGCAAATGGTGGGATCTAGAAAATATCATTCTGAGTAAAGTATCGCAGAAGGAGAAAGACAAACATGGTATATACTCGCTTATATAGACCTACAATATATGATAAACATAATGAAATCTATACACCTAATGAAGATAAACAAGAAGGCAGATACAGGGTAAGATGATCAATCTTCACTTAGAAAGACAAATAGGATGTGCATTGGATGTATGACAGGAGTCTACCGCAGAAGGCATCTGAAAGACTCTACCTAGCAGTGTTTCAAAGCAGAAACTAAGACTCATAACCAAACCTTCGGCAGAGTGCAGGGAATCATATGAAAGAAGGGGAGTTAGTATGACATGGAAAGGATAGGAGCTCCACAAGGACCAAATATATCTTTTCTGAGTCTGACACTCCACCTAGGACCATGTATGGATATAACCTCTGCTCGGATGTAGCCTGTGGTAGCTCAGTAACCAATTGGTTTCCCATAGTAAGGGGAACAAGGACTATTTCTAACAGGAACTCAATGGCAGGCTCGTAGACCTTGCCACCCCCCAAGGGAGGAGCTGTCCTGCCAGGCCACAGAGGAGGACTTTGCAGCCAGTCCTGAAGATACCTGATAAAACAGGGTCAGATGAAACAGGAGGAGGTCCTCCCCAATCAGTGGACTTGGAAAGGGGCAGGGAGGAGATGAGGGAGGGAAGGTGGGGTTGGCAGGGAATAAGGGAGCAGGATACAGCTGGGATACAGAATTAATAAAATGTAACTAACAATAAAAAAATTAAATTAAATTAAAAAAATAAGTAATAAAAATAAAACGTGTGTTATCCATACACTGACTGGATCGTGTTCACATTCTCAGTGGCCTGCCCCTTAAATAGAATTGAGTTGTTTCCCTCTTTTACACCCCTGTCAGAGCCATAAATTCATCATGACATTTTCATACACAGATGTTATGTACTTTGACCATATTCACCCTTCCATTACCCACCTGCCTTGCCCACCTTGTTCTTGTCTCCGTCCGCCTCCCAACAGCCCTGCTTGTAGTTGCTCATAGGTGGCTAGGTAGAGGATAGCTTGTTAGATATGATATTCCTTATTCATGTACTCCACACACAGCAGAGGAGATGAGGCAACGTTAGTGACATTTGTCTTTCCAGGTGTAATTTATTTTTCTTAGTTTGTTTTTACTTACGTAAAGCACAAGGAACACATGTGGAATGGCTTGGGGCAAGAACTGTGCTCACGAGCCACAGGGCACTGAAGGAATGTCTACTCCTCTGCACTCACTTCAGGCAGTAGTAAAGCAAACATCCAGGAAGAGGTCTCTGCAGCTTTTTACAGCTTTGCCCGGTGGTGAGGGGGAACCTGGGAAAGACATCTGAGCATCATATGTATTACAGATATGATTGAGAATATATGTAAGTTGTATTTTTATCCATTTATTAATGCTAAGTGAGTAAAAGTCCACATTTTAAATATTGGAAAGTAAATTTATCTTACAGAGTGGGGAGAGGGTAAATATATCAAAGTGAGTGCTTAGCAATAAAATTACTTTTTTGTCATATTTATTTTTTTAAGTGAGGGTCCCCTGTATTTCATGGTAACCTTAAACTCTTAAGAATCCAAGGTTTACTTTGAACTCTGGATTCTCCTGCATCTACCTCCCAAGTGCTGGATTATAGGAGAGCACCAACAACTGAGTTATTATTAACTTTTTATTGAAAAGTTATACAATATATTCTGATCATGGTTTCTCCTTCCCTAATTTCTACCAGAAACTCTTGACTCCCCACTTAAAAAATCCACACCTTCTCTTTCTCTCTTTTTAGAAAACAAATGGAAAAAAAACAAAGAAACAAACCATCATTTAGAAAAAGGAAGATAGAAAATACCCACATAGAGAAAATAAAAATCCACAAAAACACAAAATTGGAAATTATAATAGACAAGCAAATTGCCAATAAAGCAAAAAATACCCAAACCAAGCAATATGAGACAACTAATCTACAAAAATAGCATTGAGTTCAACCCAGTTTAATGCGGTGTTGGAGAACAAATCCTAGGCTTTTTTTCTTGCTAGCCAATCACCACCAGCTGAGCTATATTCCTATCCAAATAAAGTTGACTTTCCAGGAACTGTTTTACTCTACTAAAACAGTCTTTTATTCTTAAGTAGAGCAATAGCATGCAATTCATTTATGTTCAGAAACACAAATAGATGATGATAACAATAGATGAAATAGATAGATAGATAGATAGATAGATAGACAGATAGACAGATAGATAGACAGATAGATAGATAGACAGATAGAGGAAAATAGATATTCTATAATATCTGAGAACAATGCAATCCTCCTTTGTCCTAAATCACAACACAATAAAAATATCTATGCTTTGTAAATAAAGAATTCTAACTGGGGACATTGTTTGTCTTTCACAAACGGCCATGGCCAAATAAGTAGTAAACCCTAGGGAGGAGACAAGGAGGAGAAGGGTGTAAATCAATGCACTTGGACAATCACTGTCTTCAGTCCTCCTAAATTACAGTGTTAGCTAAATTGTGAGAGAAAGGGGTGATACGAGAATCACATGGTAGCTCCTCTCAGATTGCAGGCATGCCAGCAGGTCCACACCCTCCCATATGGCTCCTGCAGGAAATTACTATTAATAAGAAATATGCCACAAGTCAACTGGGTGTTGGAGGTGGTTGAAGGCAGGGAGATAGGTTTGAACTGTGGACACTCCCCAGTACATCATGCTGTAAGTTCCAAGGCCTGTGATTTGCAGGGTAAGCCCATCTTGAAACTTGGACTCCAAGACAGGGTTTCTTAATTATTACATGACGAGCAAATATGTTTAATACTTTGTGGTTGTCGGGAGACTATCATTTAGTAGCATCTCAATATACCACCGACTTGATGCCAGTAGCTACTTTCCCGACCCCATTCATTTAGGACAATGCTTCCAGCCTGTGCTAGGTATCCTGAGTAAGGTGTGGCTGGATTGTAAACACATCTTCCTATTGAGAGCCACCGGGATGAATTAGAGAACACAAACAGGAAGAAGAGTGTCAATTTGAATCAAGCAAGTGATATCATAAGCCAAAAGACAAAAACAAAAGTGATGTCACATTTGGACAATGGAATCATGATTGTGATGCTATACTTTGAAAGTGTTTTCAGTGGATTTTTGTTACTATTACCCAAACCACCCAAATACAGCTGTTTTCTGTTTTGTATAATACTAGATGTGCTAATGTAGAAGGGGAACTTTTTACAGTGTCCAACCTTAGAAAAATGACTGTAGGTAACTGAACTAACCTTTCCCCAGAACAGGCCCCTTATAGGTTGTTTAGTCTGAAGAGGTCAACCTGAAAAGATATACACACAAACAACAGAAATGGACTCAGTAAGTTGTGTTTATATATTTGTACATACATATACATATATGTGTATATGAAAATTACAAATAAAAAGAGGCTATCAACTTGAGAGTAGGTCATACATGGGAGGGGTTGGAGAGAGACTACCTATGAGGAGCAGGAGAAGGAAAGGGAGGGAGGGAAGTGATGAAATTCTACTTTTGTTAAAATATTTTTAAAAGATATCACATTTTATATTTTCCCATAAAAATGCCTTAAGTTGTGTAATTATTTATTCACTTTTATGATTCAAAATGCAGCTCTTCTTTTCCACTCTACAGTCCTCACTGTAAGAAAACAAACAGAGATAATGGAGTGTGTTGGCTACTTTTATGATGTTGACACAAGCTGGAGTCATTTGAGAAGAGGCAACTTCAATTGAAAACATATCCCCACTAGACTGACCAGTGAGAAGCCTGGGGGGCGTTCTCTTGATTGATGATTGATGTGGGAGGGGCAGCTCACTGTGAGTGGTATCTTCACTGGGTTGAAGGTTCCGGGGGCTAGAGGAAAGCCTGGTGAGCAGGAAGTCAGTAAGCAGCACCATAGATTCTGGCCGTAGATTCTGCTCCAGTTCCTGCCTCTGTGTTCCTTCCCTAAGACCTTGCCCTAATTTCTCTCCAGGTCTGGTAATTACCAGAGACCTATAGAATGAACCGTACCTTTTCTTCTCTAACTTATTTTTTGTTGTGGTGGTTTATCACATCCTTATTCAAACGTGTGTGTAGGGAAAATAGAGGGATTAAAAAACGAACATCAGAACTGATATTTTTTTACTAATGCTTTTTATATCTAAAAAGCTAGTTTATAGTTTACATGCATTCCCTTCTCAAAAGCCAAACAAATTTTAAAGTATTGTGCAGTTTTAAATTTTTATTTAAATGTTTAGCTACGTCTTGCTGTTGTTTAGTTTTGTGTACATGACTTTATATATTTCACTCTCATTCTCCATTTTAGCAGAGTTTATACCTTTGAGTAAGGATGTGAGGCATACAGACTCTTAATGAGAGTAGTAAGTACTGCGAGGCTTTGTATCCAACAAGTACGTTTGAACACATTAAACCTCTGTAATTTCACTGAATGTTTCCTAAAACCTTGTGCATGTACAAAACTGCTTAACTCTATTGTATTAGACAGGGTTGCCACTGAAGCAATGTAAAAAGAGACAAAGCCAAAACTCTACCAAAATTCAGAATGTGCCATGATACAACACAACATCATTGGATGTGTGTGGCAAAGGAAACAATTGCATGACTCCTTGTAAGGGTGTTTCTGAGCCTTGGTGGATGGCAGAGGAAAACACACAGAAATGTGCTCAATCACTAAGAACTTGTCAAGGGTTTGGGTTCCCTGCACTATAAAGAATGCAAGAGATTTGAGAGAGCGGCTAGTATTTGAACTGCTGGGTTATGTTTAGGCAGTCTGCTAATTTCCAGAAATCATCTCATTACTCATTTCCTTCCACAGAGAACAGATGAACTACATATATAGGTGGATTTTTAGGTGCCTTGATATAATCCAAAGCCCTGATTCAGAGGCAAAAGGGCCTGCTTATCTACTAGAGTTGTTCTTTTTTTTTTAATTTTTTCATCAATTACACTTTATTCATTCTGCATCCCCCCATAAGCCCCTCCCTCCTCCCCTCCCAGTCCCACCCTCCCTCCTCCCTCTGCTTGCATGCCACTCCCCAAGTCCACTAATAGGGGAGGTTCTCCTCTCCTTTCTGATCTTAGTCTGTCAGTTCACATCAAAAGTGGCTGCATTGTCCTCTACTATGGCCTGGTAAGGCTGCTCCCCCTCAGAGGGAGGTGATCAAAGAACAGGCCAATCAGAGAGTTGTTCTTTTTAATTTAGGCTTTATTTATGCTTTTAGCGGTGTTATTAGCAAGACCACTTTCTTTCATTCATTAGCTATGTTAATTTCCTCCCATAACCTTCCAGATCCAATTTTTCATTCCTAATAACTCTCAACAGATCTAATACAGTGAGAGGTTAAGGAAATTTCCCAAGGCTTCGTGTTTAGTGAAACTCAGTGTTAATGTTGAAATGGACCTGCTTGTCTCCAAAGTCATGATTATTTGGCAAAACTGTATAACTGGTAAATGCTAATCTAGGTTCTTATGTGCCAATCAAGGTTGGATAAATCTGGGTACCCTAAATTTTTAACATGAGGGACAAAAATGTGTGTGTGTGTGTGTGTTAGGCTTAAGGACGACTCAGATGATATCCTCAGAAAATCTGCCAACTTCCATCACCTGTGACGCAGAGTTTTCATTGACTGGAGTTCACTAGGTCATGGTGGACTGTCTGGCCAGCAAACCCTAGTGACCTTCTTTACTCTGCCTCCCCAGTGGTAGCATTGCAAGCACAGGACAACCTGGCTTTTTCACATAAGTGCTGAGGCAGGAACAGTAGTCCCTGTGCTTATAATACAAGCGCTATACCGTTGAATCATCCCCAAAAGCTGTGAAATATGTATGCATCCCTGAGTATATAGGTCTATTAAGGAAGTATACAAATTAAACATTTACTGATACTATATCATAAAATAAATTATAAAAAGTTATTTTTATGATTTATTATTTATTTCATTATTTATTATTTAAAGCAATCCTTCATGTACAAATAATTTCTAGATTTGTTAAGAAGATAAAAGCAAACATGTACTTTAGCTAAAAGGATGTACATGTTTATTTAAAGCAACAAACCTTGGCTGTATATTTGATCCTACAGGGCATGGAAGAACTTCAATAATTTTCAGAGTGGTTCCAATGTTTGAGCATATGATCAACAACGCCAAGTACACTACCTCACAGAAACGTATAGTTCAAAATATCAGCAGTTCGAAATTTTAGGAATAATTGGAATTTCTGTCATGATATCAACCCAAAACTCATTTACATTTCATGAAACACACCAGTAATACAAACACCAACTTTTTAAATGAAATATCATAGAATCATACCAGCAAAAGATACACTGATTTGAAGATAACATACTGACGAGTGATGATATGAATGTGTTACAATTCTGTTTCCTATCATTAAACCATTATACTTAAAAAGCAAGACATTTTGTACACATATTAAAACAGGTCAACCATAATATATAATAGTCTTGAATCTCAACCAAGATATTTCTGGCAGCCTTCCCTGAGGTTACTTGGCACAAGAATATGTAGACAACCATAAAGACTTTTGCTTGCTTAGGAGCACGGAGAGGCTGACATCGCAGGATGCAACAGAAGCAAGCACTACCCATAGCCTCTCAGATTCCTGACACACTTAATTTTGAATTAGTTTTAAGTTATTGAACAATCAAAAGCTTTTTACTGTTGACAAATCTTTTTTGCTACCCCCATATTCTGTTGTTTCACAACCATGTATGAAGCTGAATATCCATTAAATTCTATCAAAGCAGATGCTGAGACTCATAGCCAAACTTTCGGCAGAATGCAGAGAATCTTATAAAAGAAGAAGGAGATAGAGAGACCTGGAGAGGACAGGGGCTCCACAGGAGAGCAGCAGAACCAAAAAATCCAGGCCCAGGGATCTTTGCAAAGACCAATACTCCAACCAAGGGCCATGCATGGAGATAACCTAGAACCCCTGCACAGATGTAGCCCATGGCAGCTCAGTGTCCAAGAAAGGTCCCTAGTAAGGGGAACAGGGACTGTCTCTGACATGAATTCAGTGGCTGGCTCTTTGATCACCTCCCCCTGAGTGGGGAGCAGCCTTATCAGGCCACAGAGGAAGACAATGCAGCCAGTCCTGATGAGATGGATTGTCTCTGGTCAGATGGAAGAGGAGGAGGAACTCCCCTATCAGTGGACTGGGGAAAGGGCATAAAAGAAGAAGAGCAAGGGAAGGTGGGATTTGGAGGGGACGAGGGATGGGGCTACAGCTGGGATACAAAATGAATAACCTGTAATAAATAAATTAATTAATAAATTAAAGAAAAATAGTCTATGTAGCTAACTCCAGACCTATATCAAAATAAATCTGAATCCCCATCTTGCACCTGCTCAGTGAAAGGCTCATAGTCCCAGTTACAGCCAGTGAAACTGCTCAGACAAAAGCTATTATAGTGACTAAAACATCCAAATCAATGTTACCCTTTGCTTATGGCTCATACATGCAAATCTGTGTACAAAGGTAGAAATCAATATATCTAACATACACAACACAGTAATAATTTTCTGTTATTGTCATCTATATATACTATTATAAATACTTACACTAATGGGAGAAATAAACCAAAGATTTAGGATTTTAGTTCTATGTTTTTTGTTAATGAAATATTATTCAAGATACAATACAGCAGGAACTACAGGACTGATATTTAAATAAAAATGTTAGTGGTTTCTCTTTGCACTGCTTTGAGAATTATAATGATGAGCAAGAGAAATATGAATATAATATAATTTATTGCCAGAGCTCAGTCATTTGAGGATTTATACTTCTATCATTCAGTTAAGACTATCTGTTACAAAAATATACTTCACAAAACAATCTATAGTTCACTGAATGAATACTATCTTTTCATAAGCAAGAAGTACTCCTCTTAGAATGCAGCTTGCTTTGATTTGCAAAGTCATGGTCAGTTCTTTCTGCAAAGCTTCATATTGGTTATTCAGCACTCGGCAATATGCAGCCCTTTGCAGCATCAAATGAAAAGTATTATTGAAAATTAGACGATCGCATTCAGTGGCTACAAATTGTGTGTGTGTGTGTGTGTGTGTGTGTGTGTGTGTGTGTGTGTGTTTAAGGTACCCTATTATTTTTAAAAAAGTATTTTTTTTTTAGTCCTGCAGCTCCCTTCAATGCCTCTGGACAGTGTTTTCAGAACTCATTTGTTTGAGGGGTTTTTAATCTGAGGACATTGAAAAGTTACACCCGCTGTGCTGTCGTCAATCACGTCAGGAGGAAAAATAGTGGCATGATTTGTTATCTGTTATTCCCCTTGCTGTGGTGAATGTCTCCCAGTGCCAGCTCTGTCCTTAAGGCCATAACTTATAGGGACCACTGTCTGTCAAAACCCCATCCAACTTTAAGGGCTGCCTTTGTTGGAGCAGACAAATGAGTATGACCTTTAACAATAAAATAGGCACCTACTGAGAAAGATGAAACAGCAGCTGAAATTAAGAGCGCGATATAGCCTTTCAAACGCTAGTGAAAAGTTAGATGTTGAACTAAAACTTAATTATAAGAGTAAATGTGGGTAGACGTTGTCAATAATGAAACAGACATGGTCAGAGGTATCGACTCACAGCCTGGACTACAACTTCATCCAGGAATCATCGTACCTTGCATTAATAATGAATGATATTGATGGAGTTTATTTAAAAGGAGGCAGGAGATTAAATTACAGTCACTAAAGGTTTATCAAGTAGGGATATTTTTAAAATGAACATTGAAATAGTACTATTTGTTTATGAATATTGTAGAAGGGAAAATCTGGACCCACTAATGCTTTGATTTACACTAATAGCTACTTCAAGCCATTTACAGCAAACTGCATCCGGCTGGATAGGTATTGGCTGTGAACCGTCCATTGATATTTTGTGGTGTTTCCAAGGCCAGTGTAGGCATTGCAGGCATTACATTGTGAAGACCGCAGCACAGTTTGTGGCTTGAAATGCTCTTGTGAGCCAACCTGGCAAGTGGTCAGTGGAGACTACATTTTATAGAGAACACAAATCAATCTTATTGACCATTTTTCAGTAATATAATATTCTGCCTGTGACAATAATGAAATTAGTATATGGATTTTATTTTAAATATTGAAATGCCATTTAAATATTTGATGAAATACAGTGCCACATAAATGCCTACATTTGCATGGGTTTTCCAAAAAGTTCATCATGTATTTTTATGAAGAAATCATTGAAATAATTTCAGAAAAAAATTTCTTTATTTGAAACGAACACTGTTAGTTTAGTAATATTCATTTGCAAAAGCCCTAGAGAGTGTGGATTTCTCATCCACAAATGTTTCATTGTTTATTCTGCAACTGTTTGGATTATTTATCCTTGTCTCCACTTCTTTTCCGCCTTCACCTTGTGATGCGATTAGGAAAGGAAGACTATTTACCTTTCCTATCCAGTTGTCCATCAGGAAGTGATGCCTTCTTAACAGGTGACTGCTGTTATTAAGCTACATGAGACCCTGAACTGTGCCATCCCATGACATGGGCACAAAGAGACAAACTTCTGTGGAGAGTCTGGCAAACTTGGGTCACTAGAAATGCATGATGACAGATGGCTACAGGATGGCTAATGTTTTGTTACAAAGAAAGAAAAGATGTTTGCTCAAAACCATTTTTTCTGTTTGTTACTAGAGTGAAATTTACTTTTACTGACTGGAATAGTCTAAGAGGTTTTCTTTTAATTTTTCAAATACATATAATAATCTCAAGAGACTATGTTACTGTGAGTTATGTTGTATTAATTATTTGTCTATAAATTTATGTGCATATAATTTAAGTATCCTAGATCCCATATACAGTTTTCCTTCATTCATACTCCAAAAATCATTTCTGTATGTACATTGTGAGTTCAACTTGGGTTGTGTTAGTCCGTAATTCTGCTAGTCCAAAGTACAATCACATAGCTTTTCAGAAAGAAATGGATCTAAGGTCTGAGTTCTAATCCTGGAATTGGCTGTATCTATAGAATTCTGAAACTTAGAAAATAACCTTTCATTCAGAGGGGTAAATCATCAAAAGTTCATAGAATTTTTTTTATAATGAAAGCTTACAGTAAAAGCCCCCGATTTAATAGCTTTGGAGTTTCAATTGTAGCCCACTCTAAAGTAGTAATCCTTTCAACATAGGGTTAAAAGGCACTGACAAAGCACTGCAGGAAGCTCTGCCCTCACCTGCATTGTACCCAGCTTGGGACGGATGAAATCACTTTCATTCCTTAGCGGTCCTGACTACCTCTAGGAACACTAAATTTTAAGAGAGAAAAACACGAATCCTGTATTTCAAGAGAGGTAGAACTAAGCCATTGTTGAGGTCTCTTAGAAAGGATATTCAGTGGACAGTTCCTAATGCCCCAGACACCTAAGGCTGCATTAAGTACTTGTGAACGTGAAAATCCCTGGGGAAGCCTATTCAGTGCTTAAACCTCAGCATGAACAGTAGAATTCCCAGCAGGGTGCACTTTTACATGTCTTTACAGGCACGTTTAAAACCTACTGTATGCAGGCCTCTACATTTTCACTGTTAACCAAGAGCTGACCAGAGTCTTCAGCAAAATAACCGCTCCCCGTGTCGGATTTCACATCCTTCTATGAAACCAGAGGGGAAAAGCAGGGGACCACCTGAAAATATATACATTGTGTACACTTGAGTAATGTTTGCATAATAAAACAGCTAAGCTTTAGGCAAGTAAAGTCTCCGGTCTCTGACCTTCAACAAAATACAGACTAGCACTAATTTTTACAATTCTTAAACACGTACTGATATTTTATTCTGAAAATATTACTGAAAGTATTAAAGAAAAAACTTCTTTGGCTAAATCACTAATACTCCACTTGCTAGAACTGTCTATAATAAATACACAGCTGCATGGAGCACCAAGTAATTTGTGATTGTAGGCTATCAAAAATATTAAATTTATGAAAATGTATTTTCTAATTAATAGGAATAAATATATAAACTGATATTTTAAATGGTGTATCTAATGGTTATTTTTTTACTGAAAACCAAAAAGCCCAAGAAGCAGTGTTATGAATTTGCTAATTGTCCATATTTTAGCTTGTATTTGCACAATAACAAATCTTTTAGTAAAAATTACTGGGAAATTTTCATTTCATGTAGCCTTGCTTAGCATATGTGTTTTCTGCTTTAATGTCAGTTTTTAAACATGGCATCGTGATTGCTGTTTGACAGTGGAAGGTCAAGCCTGAGATATTTCAGATCTTATTAAAATTTTTCAGGTCAAGCAAAGGTGAAAGAAAAATAACCACTATAGGATCTTCATTGTATGTGAAGGGACCACAAATAAACTGTGCTTCCTCGCTGCAATGTGTCCAGACTTGACTGAAAGCTAAAGGGTGAGCTTATTCTATTGATTTTCACATGTAAGCTAAGAGGTAAAATAACCCTAGCTCATTAGAGATGCCAGTGTGGGATGATTGGATGCCTTTTATCTTCCAACAGTAAAATCAGCTGAATCTCAATCATTATGGTACAGTTGTTAATGGGAAAAGAGAGCAAACTTGAAGTGCCTTCTACACGGGCCCCACTTTCTTCAGATTCAGCTCTGTCGACTGATTCTTAACATCTCTGCACTTACATTTCTCAAAACAGGAGATTCTGTTTTGATTGTTGTCTCAAAATGTATCACTTTACTGTCTAATACGAACATCACTTTCAAATTTTGGCAACTGATCCTTAAATTTATTGTTTGACAAAAATTACATCTATTTGATAGAAGCGTTTATGAGAGCCTCATGACTGAAAACATGATACAGTCTGTGTAGGAGAGAAAAGCTATGATTCTAACTTTATATATCCAGTCCATAGAGTGAAGAAATCTTGGTTCTACAATGAAAATGTATCACCAAATAAGTAAGCAAACAAACAAAACTTTTCCATTCCTAAAAAGTAAGTGACTGGAATTATTTTCCCACAAGAACCATAATCAAGGAACATTTCTCCTCCCTTAGAGACTTCTAAAATTTTTCTCTATGGTGTTATTCACTTCTGTAGAGAAGTACCTTTAATTGTGAGTTAGTTTGTGACACCTTTTAAAGAGAGAATGGTCTCAATTATTGAACAGAAAAATAACCTCAAAACACTATTTGGATTGAAGAATATGTGATCACTTAATAATACAAAGTAATGTGATTGCGCATCACTTTGAATTCTTAAGGATATCATAAGATAGAATATTTTATTTATCTCTCAGCCACAAAATACTTTTCTTAAAAATATGCAAGTTGTTAATGTACGTATTTATGCATTAAATTCTAATCCGCAACTACTGTAAGATAGAACTGCTTTTTAAATTTTGCTTACCATTGAGACCTCATATATTGGAATTTTCATTTCTGGTTTATACTTTCCACATATCCAATAGTTCTTACTTCACATTTCCTATAGTTGAATCAATGCACTAATGTATACATACATGCACATTAAGAAATGACTGACATACAGGTCTTGACAGCTATGTAAGAGTTATAAATAGCCACCCTCAAAGCCTAACCCCTCCCCCCGAAAATATGTAGCTTAGACTATGAAAAATAGGTCAAAGAGAATTTCCAATGCAATGAAAGGAAACTAGTTTTGTTAAGTAAAGGTAATAAAACACATCCTACATGTAGGAGATTCCATTCCATGGGTAGCTGTCCCTGACTAAATGAAGGAAGAAGACAGCTTCACCATCAAAATTTATCTTTCTTCCTCTTGATTCTAGGAATCTTAGACAGATTTTGAAAATGGTTTGAGGAGTTTATGCTTTCTCTTCCTTCTCACTCTTTAAAATTCATAAGGTGATCCTCATTTCACTTAGGTCATAGGTGACCTGTGTCCTTAAACATAATCAGGGCACAGAGTGAGGGTCATTTGAATAAAGGATCCTGACATAATCTTTGGAGTGTAGACTTTATTTGAATCACAGTGGCAAAAGTTATCTTGTCTTCTGTTCTGGAGAAATTCCTGGTAAGAGAATGAGTTTGTGATGGCTTCAGCTCTGTACACATTCCAGTGTTTCTAGGTAGATAGTTTTAAAATAACCCCAGTCTCTCAAAGATGTTCCAGTCAATGACAAAGTAAGATATTCTTCTTTTTGCTTCAGCAAAATACCTGACAAAGCGACTTACTTTGGCTTACAATAAAGCAGATAAAGCATAGATGGCAGGGAAAGAATGGGTGCATGAACACTCGGTAGCTAATCATCAAATCCACAGCTAGGAAGCAGAGAGAAGTAAATGCCTATTGTCAGCTTGTCTTCTTCTTTTTATTTAGTCAGGGGCAGCTGCCAATGGGATATATTCCTTACATTTAGTGTGGATCTTTCGACCTCAATTTACTTCATGTAGAAACTCCCTCACAGGCATGGTCAGAGATCTGCTTCCATGATGATTCTAAGTCCCATCAGCATGACAACCTAGATGAACCACCACAATGAATAATGCTTAGGACTGATTGTATTTATGTGTTTAGAGATATGTGTGCATGCATACGTATGTGTAACAATAATTAAAGAGGCCGTTAATTTGAAAGACAGCAGGGCTGATACTACATGGGTAGAAAGAGAGAGGAAAAGGAAGAGGAAAATTATGTAATTAGTTTATAAATTAAAAATACTATTTTAAAAAACAACAGATGTCAAAAGAATCTCAAGGATACTATTAATACCATTAGCACATCAATGGAATTCTAGCGGAACAAACAATGATCTAATAGGTCAGTCTCTGTGACCATTGAATACTGCCAAGCTCAGTCTTTTTCAACAGCATACTGAAAGGTCACCTAAACAAACAAACAAACAAACAAACAAACAAACAATACTGCATATATATGTGTCTGTGTATTTAATATATATACATTGATTTATATGTTATAAAGATGTGACTTATATCGTAATTGGAATTTTTCAGTATGTGTGTGTAAACTCTTTGAGTTGAAAGTAGCTTAGATAATGACGTTTTAGATCATTTTTATCCAATTATTTTTCAGATCCTGTCTGAAAGTTAAACTAGCAGCAAAAGGTAAAATTTTCATTAGTTTTGGTTGTCTTGAATGAACTATGACCTTTAAATTGGTTTTTTTTACTTGGTTTTACAAAACACTATTATAAGGTTGGCTTTGAAAATACAGACAGAGGAAAATCAAGGATACAAGAGCTGCATTTATATATAGAAAACATAGCTTTGGGGTCACATATGCATCTTTCAGTTAAACACCAGGAATCTCTGGATGAAGGACAAAGAGCAGACTCTTTCCAGCCCTAGTTTGACTTTGCATTTCTACCATGATTAAATAGATGCTGTAAACTTCTCACTGAAAATTCACTGGTGACTTATGTGTAGGTCAGGTATGGCCTTGTTCTGAAAGTTTTGAAAAAAAAAAATTCGCATACAAACTTTCACAACGCTGAGGCACTCCTTGCCGATAATGAACCTGCTTCTCTCCAGGAAAGATCAGAATTGGCATTTTTTGCTATAATAATCCAGGAAAGAAAATTGGCAGTCGGTTCCTCTGGGAAGCTGGTGAACCACACTTTTGCAATTTGTTTGGATGCACTCACACAGCTGTGTACACACACACTCAAACACACACTAAAATAATTCAGAATTCCTTCCTTTTCTGAAACACATTGCTTAACTACACATTGATAACCAAAATAAGTTTTAAACTCTGACTACATAGACCTGGAGAGATGACTCAGTAGTTAGGAGCACTGACTGCTCTTCCAGAGGACCCAGGTTTGATTCTCATCACCCATATAACAGTTCACAACTGTCTGTAATTTCATTTTTAGGAAAATGAATGTCGTTTTCTAGCTTCTGTGAATGGCAGGCATACGCATGGTGCATTCACATACATGCAGGAAAACACTCTTACTTATAAAATATGACTCCAGCACTAACTTATTTGTGATGACAGAATTAATTCTGTGACATAGTCAATGTAAGACATTTATGCAGTTTGGAAAGATGGTGTTCAACTAAAAATGATTTATGTGACCAGGATATAGTTAAGTCAGTTAAGAGCTTACCATGCAAGTATGAGAGCTTGAATTCAAATCTCCAACATTCACATGAATGCCAAAAGTGTGAAATTTCACCTGCAATCCCAGTGCTCAGGGAGCAGAGAAAGGTATTCTCTAGGTCAAGCTGGATAGTTGGGCTAGGCAAATCCACGGACTTTGGGTTCAAGTGTGGGAGCCTGTTTTCATAAATAAAATGAAATTGACACTATGTCAATCTCTGGCCACCACATTTACAAGCACACACATGCACACACCTTCACATACATGTGTTCACATGAATGCACACATACAAAAAAGAATATTTTATGTTGCCACAATTAATACATAACATTCTTTTAAAAGTTTATTTATTCACTTTACATCCTTCTTGTAGCCTTCTCTCCTCCCTATCCCACCTTCCCTCCCTTGTCACTCATCCCTCCCCCCATTCCTCAAAAACAGGAAGCCTATCACCCACCCACCCCTGTTCATCAAGCTGGATCAGGACTGAGCTCTTCCTCTACCCCTGAGGCCTGGCTAGGCAGCCTTGCCAGAAGGGAGTAATCAAAAGCAGAAAACAGAGTCCATGTCAGTCAGCCACAGTTACACTTACTAGGGCATCCACATGAACCCTGAGCTGCCCCATTTGCTACATCTGTGTTGGGGGCCTAGGTCCAGTCTATGCATGAACTTGGGTTGGTGCTTTGGTCTCTGCAAGCCCTTCTGAGCCCTGGTTAGTTGGCTCTGTTGGTCTTCTTGTGGGACTCCTAGTCTTCTGCCAACTTTTCCACAAGACTCCCTACGCTTTGCCAAATGTTTGGCTGTGAGTGTCAGCATCTATTTTGATCAGCTTCTAGGTGGAACTATGCTAGCCTCCTGCCTGCAAGCATACCAGAATATCGTTAATAGTGTAAGGGACTGGATCTCTTGTGGGGTGGGTCTTGGGTTGGGCCTGGCATTGTTTGGACATTCCCTCAGTCTCCACTCTGTCTTTATCCCTGTACACCTTGTAGGCAGGGTAAATTTTGGGTCAAAGTTTTTTGTGGGTGGGTTGGTTTTCCCATCCCTCCATTAGGAATTCTGTCTAGTTAGATGGTGCTCTCTTCATTCTCCATGACCATGCTACTAGAAGCCTCAGCTAGAGTCACCCCCGTAACCTCCCAGGAGCCTACCTTGTCTTAGGTCTCCAGCTTGTCAGAGAGATGGCCCCACTCACAGTTTCTCTTCTCTCTGCAGGCCTTCAGTCCTCCTACCCTTGCTCACCCCAGGGTCTGGTTTCCAACTTCATTTCTCTCTGTGCTCCCTCTCCTACCCAAAAATTATTCCCAATCAGATACAAAAAGTTTATTCTATACTAGCTACAAATAAAGGAGCAATAATTTATCTTATTTTTACTTTTATTATCATTTATTATGAGAATCAGTATTTTAACAGTCAGCGTGATACTTTTGTAAATAATTTCAAATAACCATAGTGATAATAATTCTCACAGTAACTCACTGAGTTCTTAGGATATAGAAGATAGCATCTGACTGCAACTTTGTGAGAAACACTTTTCAAATATCTTCATAAAACAGCTAAGTAAATTAAAGTTCAGGGAGCTGAAGCAACTTGCCAAGGTGACAGAGTTTGAACTTGGTAAATAAGTAGATATGTAAGTGAATGTGTGTGTGAGTGTGTAAGTATGTATCTTTATATATTGATTATACATACATATATATATACATTATATATACATATACATATAATCATATATATGTACATGATTACATATACATATAAAAATTTCCAGATCCTAAAGATGTGTTGTTTAGCAATGCTCAGCATATATTTCAGAGTCTGCTTGTGATATTTCACAAAGACGTTTAAAATATTCACAAATTTAAAGTCAACCATTTATACAAATTATCTTTTCCAAGCATCCTCCCAAAGCTTTTCAAATAGCATCATTTTTAGACATAAAGACTCAGTCCTGAACAGTGACCTTTAGAATGCATCCCTACATCCCATCTCAGATGTAGTGTACAACTGAATACAGCTCAGACCTACTTGGCCTCTGAGTTTGAACCAAGTCATTGTGCCCTGCAAGCTCTGAAAATATCAGGAGCTTTTTAACTCTTTCATAATTCACATTGTGTGATGTAAAATTAAGACAAATACATCATAATGCTTTAGGCTAGAACATAAATACTGAATAAAGTGTAACTATATGTTATTATTAGCTTTTGAAAATAGTTCAAAGATGACCATTTCCTTTAATGCTATTTATACCCCAAGTTTTCTCCAAAAACATGATCCAGGAATGACATGGATGATTTGTTATCTGGAATCATTGTTTGGTCTCAGTAACTGTACATCTTTTATGGAACTATATTAGACAGACTAAGGTTTCTGGGCTGCTCAACAACCTAGTCTATGGGCCTTTCTTCTCCTCTTTTGCTTTAGTCACTGGATCACATGAAAGTTTCAGTATCAGTATGCTGTGACTTAGACCTTTGACAAGGTGAGTGGGGGACTAAAGGAAGCTAATTGGGAAAGTGAATCTCAGGGAGAAGGCAAGGTCCATAGGCAACCATAGAAACTATTCTTTTGTTCTTTCTGATCTATCCAATTACTGTACCAAATGTCACCTTCCATAGTCCCCAAAGAAATATGTCTCCCGAGGGCAGCATTATTGAGGACATGTCAAATATTTGGAAGCTTTTCCTAGTGGGAGATCGTTAGGTCATTGGCAACATACTGTTGAAGGAGACCAGGGGGGCCTTAGTATTTTGCTTTCCAGCCACAAAGTACTTGGTTCTGTTCCATAGCATACACCTCTCCATGATTCACTGATTTGCCACAGGTCCAAAGCAGCAGAGCCAATTCATCTTTTGATTCTCTTCTCTATCCACTTGTGAGACTTTTCCTGGGAAGATGAGAACAAAAATCTTTTTGTACTAGATAAACCACCAAAGACAGACCAAAAAAAAAAAAAAAAAAGTTCCACAAATGCGCAGTTTTGTGAACCAGTATGTTTATTGGAGCTACAGGAGTATGTGTTTGAGGTACTTACAAGAAGGTATGTGACTCGGAGGCAGTTGTGTCCTTGAAAGACCCACAGCAGCATGGTTGCCTACTCACAGAAACTCCATTCCTGGGACTCCCTGTGCTATTTGAAGATAGTACTACCTGAGAGTCTCCTCTTTCTCAGCTCTCACTTCTTTCTATATTGGAGGAAAGAGAACAAGCATTAGCTATTTTTTGTGAGTTGTAATATTTCTTCTTAGGGAAGAGACACTATCATAAGACTAGGGAACCTAACAACACTTGAAAGGCTCTGAGAACTCATGACCTTCTAGACTCAGGTAACCCAGAGAGTTACAAGGTCCTCAACACCATTCCCTCAAGAAGGCCGTACAAGACTCAAGAAATTTTGCTAACTAGAAGAAAATAGGTAGATATCATCATCTCAAGCAAATAAAGAGGTGATGTTATGTTTAGATCTCTTTTCCTCCTTGGATAAAATAAAAGTTTTCATTTATTGCTTTTTACAAACTTAAGTCTCATTGGCAAATAAAGGGAAATCGAACCCAACTCTAATTTCATACCATAAAAAATCTTTCTTTGCTTCCAAAAGTCAAACACAGGAAGTATAGACAGGAAACACCCTTTCTTAAGGCAACTTAACCTCTTGGCCCATCCAGCATTCCACAAGAGGCAAGTGCCTTTCCCATGGACCTCACTTGATTGATTCAGAGCGCTTCTTTCCCGCTCAGAGAGAAGGAACTCAGGTAATGAGAAAGTACAGCAGATAGGAGAGTGAAGTGCTTAATCAGTGGCCAAACAATCAATAAATACAAATAGGTCAAATCAGTTCAATTGAATTAAATTGACCTTATATCTTTCGAGAAAGGCCTAAGGACAGAGAAAAGGACAGCAGGTTAAGGTTGACTGGTGTTGCACCAGTAGGAAAAGTCTGTGAATTAAGGAGTTTTAAATTGCAGCTTCTGAAGTCTTGTTAGAGTTGTGTGTGTGTGGATGTAAGCAGAATCCACACAATAGAAGAGGCATTGTCTTCCCAGCAGAGCATTTGATTGTGGGACTTCTTCCTGTGCGTTTCTGCACCTCTTTCTTTATTAGTTTTTATTATTGTTATTAGTTGCGCCTTTTTATTAGTTATTATTATTAATTGTTCTTTCTCTATTAGTTATTATTATTATTATTGTTAGTTATTGGTCTTTATTAGTTTCTTTTTACATAGTCAAGTGACTATCTTTGACCATCACCAATTAACTTCATTTGTTCCCCTACTTAAGCTGTCATATGTCCTGTTTGGTGGTTAGTATATAATGACTTAATTTCTCACTGCTATATTGAAAGTACTCAACTGATTTCCTATTTGCCTAAATTCTAGAGTGCGGGGGAAGGGTACAGGTGTAATCAATAAACGAACCATATAAGGTAACTATGTCCGTTAAAGCAAATCAACTATAGTTACAAAATAGTCTCAGCAGCTCTTAGGACAATGACTCTCCTGCTTGAAAAATGTGCAGGGTCTTACATTTATGGAAACACTGAAAATCTTATTTAAAAGTCATCACAAACTGTTTAATGCAGTCTCTACATTGCTTTTGGTTCAACTATTTCTAAGAAGGAAATGTCTTTGTTGAGAATGAGAACCCAGTACTTGGAGTCTATAATCTTTGAGTGCAATGTTTATCTGTATATTGTGAAGTGGAGGAACTCGAGGACATGATAGGGAGCAGGGAGATAGTTCCATCTGTTAAAGGACATGCTTGCTCTATCCCTTCTGAATGTGCTCTTATTCTTTGTCTTTTCTTTGAAGCCGCTTTTCTGTTCCTATCTATGTATTCAGCCTAAGTGGCAATGCCATTTGCATTTTCACTAGCCAAGGATGTATAGTGTATAATATTAGACTTTCTTAGAAGCATTTAAACATTCCTTTCAGGGAAATTTTCTTAATATCTCTTATTCACTGGTTTCTTCTCTGTCATCTGCTGAGGGAATATTTCCTAGCCTAGCCTTTGTAGGCTACACTTTGTAGACCAGGCTGGCCTCAAACTCACAAAGATCCTTGACTCTGCCTCCCTGAGTGCTGGGATTAAAAGCATGTACTACCACAACCTGTTTAGGCTAACATTTTTTTAAGTTGTATGAACTATGTAAAAGAAAGTATGAAGGGGCATGGGAGGGGAATGAGGGAGGGAGGAACAAAGGCAGGATCAGGAGGGGACAAGGGTGGGAACTACAGCTGGGATACAAAGTGAATAAATTGTAATAAATAAAAAATTATTTTAGAAAAAGGAGAATAAAACTTTCTAACTCCAGTTTTTATCAGTCTTGATGAAACCTGATATGATAGGGTCAGATGGAATGGGAGAAGGACCTCTCCTATCCGTGGACTTGGAGAAGGCCATGGGAGGAGATGAGGGAGGGTGGGATTGGGAGGGAAAGAGGAAGGGGGCTACAGCTGGGATAAAAAGTGAATAAACTGTAATTAATATAAAAATTAAAATTAAAAAATATATATTCTTAAATTCTTTATCATACAAACAGAGGTTATTGGGTTTTTTACGTATCATCAATCAAATATGTAAAGCACAAAAAAACTTGCTGCCAAGTAAAATACATATGTGTAAAACAGAGAAGATTGAAAAGACCATATACTCAAAATCCCTGAGACTAAAAATGCAAAAGATGCTGTGATATTCAAGGCATCCTAAACATACACAGTGCCTAAGAGTCACAAATTTTAGACTCAACAATCTACAATAAAGTCCATTCTGACTCCCTGTGATCTTAATCCAAGAAACAGACATGAAGTCCAGATATTTGGCCAAATTTGCCACAAACCATAGCTCCCATTTTTTTTCTTTCAATTACTTTGATGCAGGAAAAGTTGTATTATTAGCCCAAGGCACCTTCTGCCTGTGAGTTTACCATTAGAAGAATGAGAGAATAAAAACACCCACATGAAACTTTTAATGTTGGCGTGCTTCCCAAAGTAAAGTGTGTGGTCTTTGCTCCCCTTGCTCACTACCTTGGGTGTAAACCCAACACTTTCCTCACATTTCTCTCCTTGTCTCTTAGAGCTGACTCCATGAAGTTTTAAATTCCTCTGTCAGCCTTTCTATTCTATGGCCTCCAGCACAGCTGACTTGTCAGTGTTCCCGGAAGTTACCTCGACACCAGTGTTGCTGTCCCCAGGAGTGCTTTTGAGGCACCTTTCATTGGTGCTTACTTTAGGCAGCCATCTGCACTCCCTTATTTCATAAAGTAACACACTCAAGCATCACAAAGGTACAAGATTGTTCTCTTAAAATACAGTGTGCCTATGTTCCTTGCAGTAGGCATTCATCCTTTGCCAAGTACTGAGCAGATATATTACTGTCTCCACTAGTAGTGGGCTCAATGTTAGTTTCTTTGGGATAAAGATATGGTGCCAAACAAGGATGTATTTACCAGAGAGTAAGTAATTGCACAGGTAATTGAACCTTCCCACTTGAATAAGTATAATGAAAGAAACATGGGGGTGATAAAATAGGACTTCCCAATAAAGATTAACAAAGACTTAGAAAGAGTCTCCTAACAAAGTCAGCAGAGTAATAAGTGGGAAGGAATCAGTGATATCTAGAGGAAAACTGCCTTAGAAATACAAGAATTAAAAAAAAAGTGAAACCATGAAATTTGCAGGCAAATGGTGGGAACTAGAAAAAATCATCCTGAGTGAGGTAATCCAGAAACAGACAGACACACATGGTATATATTCACTTATAAGTGGATATTAGTCATATAATATAGCATAAACATAATAAAATCTATACTACTAAAGAAGCTAAACAAGAAGGAAGAAGACAATGCAGCCACTACTGATGAGACCTGATAGACTAGGATCAGAGGAAAGGGGAAGAAGACCTCCCTTTTCAGTGGACTGGGAGAGGGACACGGGTGGGGAAAAGGGAGGGTGGGATAGAGAAGGGAGGAGGGATGGGAGATACAGGGGGGATACAAAGTGAATATACTGTAATTAATAAAAATAAAAAAATTAATAAGTATAACTAAAAAAAAATTAAATTTAAAAAAAGAAGGAGGACCCTAGGGAAGTTGCTCAGTCCTCACTGGGAAAGGCAAATGGGATAGACATTGGAAGTAGGAGAAGACAGGGAATAGGACAGCAGCCTACCACAGAGGGCCTCTGAAAGCCTCTATCCAGCAGGGTATTAAAGCAGATGCTGAGACTCATAGCCAAACTTTGGGCGGAGCGCAGGGACCCTTATGAAAGAAGTGGGAGATGAAGAACCTGGGTGCAGGGGACAGGATCTCCACAAGGAGAGCAACTGAATCAAAATATCTGGGCAGAGGGGTCTTTGCATAGAGCAATACTCCAACCAAGGACCATGCATGGAGATAACCTAGAATCCCTGCAAAGATGTAGCCCATGGCAGTTAAGTCTCCATGTGGGTTCCCTAGAAGGGGGAAAAGGAGTTATCTCTAACATAAACTCAGTGCCTGATTCTTTGATAACCTCCCTCTGAGTGGGGAGCAGCCTTACCAGGCCACAGAGGAAGACAATGTTGCCAGTCTTGATGAGATCTGATAGGCTAGTGTCAGATGAAAGGGGAGGAGCTCCTCCCCAATAAGTGGACTTGGGGAGGGGCATGGGAGGAGAAGAGAGAGGGAGAGTGGGGTTGGGAGAGGACAAAGGAGAGAGCTACAGCTGGGAAACAAAGTGAATAAATTGTAATAATAAAAAAAATAAATTAAAAAAGAAAAGCAAATTTAAAAAAAAAGAAATGCAAAAACTAGTAATTGAGAACACTGTGGCTTGATGAAATGTTGCTGGTGCCAATATGTCTTACCGAAAGACTTTAGGGTATGAAATAAAGCTGAATAGCCAGGATAAAATTCTGTGCAAAGGCAAAGAATATTTACATTTTTCTAAAAATTATGAGACTCTACAGAAGATAAATAAATAAATATATATATATATATATATATATATATATATATATATATATCTTAGCTTAGCCTTAGCCATAAATACCACCATACCAATAATCAGAATCAAATCAGAATCGACCTGGGAATTTGTAGAGGACAGAATTCAGTCTGTATCAAGTAACAAAGATTTTTATATTAATAGTAAGTCCCATGATAAAATTATAAACATATCTATTTTCAAATCTGATCTATATTTACAGATGAACCCAATGCCTAAGCCAAAGTTTTTAATCTAGCTCATATGAAGTCTAAAACCAAATGGGAGGGTCTCAGATAATATGGCCAGCATAGAAGGTTTCTAACATATGACAATAAAAAAATGATAATCACACAACTATACCATACCCTTGATCTGAAAAAAGAAACGTGTGCTTTTTTTTGTGCATGCAATGATAGCAGACAGTGCCAACTAAATCTCCTGAAACATCTTGGCAGAGATTAGACACCATGATGTACTACGAGTTGTATTGTTTTTACTGTATGTACAAACATATATGCTCACATAGGAAAAATTGTTTAATTATGGAAAAAAGATGCTTTCCTGACATCATTATTCAACAGGTATGCATATCAAATTAGCGTCTCACTGAATTGTGTTATTTGTGTGTTGGACTTTTTCCAATTGTCATTTGAATTGCTGACTTAAGGTTCATTTTAAAAAAGTTATTAAATGGTCAGGCATGGTAGCACATGTCTTTAATCCCAACACTCAAGAGAGAGGCAGGTAGACCTCTGTGGGCCCAAGGCTAGTATCATCCAAATAGTAAGTTCCAGGACAGTTTGACTACATAGAGAGAACTTGTATCTCTCTCTCTTTTCCTCTCTCTTTCTCTATCTCTCCCTCTTCCCTCTATTCACCTATCTATCTGCCTTTCTATGCATCCATCCATCCATCCATCTGTCTGTCTCTATCTTCCTCTCTCTATAGAAATTCATGTTTATACATAAACATATTTAAATGACCTTCATAGATAAAATGGACAGTATACTTCTGCCATTTTTATTGTATATATTTATGTGAAGAAATGTTGCCAGCATTGACAATCACGAAATAAAGTAACAATTAACCCTGAAAAAAAACCTGAAGATTTCCCATGTCCAGCAATATAAACACTCAACCAAATAATTCTTCATGTAAAAGTGTGGAGACCTGGCTAAGTGAAAAACTGTAGCTTTCATTGGATTCAATATTCCTAAAATGATTAATAATGATTGCAGTTTGCATTTTGTTGAATATATTATACAATTTTCATATTATATCTGAAATACTGAATACTTGTTCATAACTGCCTGGATCATTATTGAGCCTTTTTGTTCAAGAAAAAACAAACAAAACAAAAAACTTTGGTTGATTTTGACTACAGTCATGACAAATATCAGTTGAACTTTTGTTTCCTAAGCACACCACGAATCAGTGAACTTGTAGTGTTAAGAAACATAATTAACCCTGGGTAAGATGATCAATCCTCACTCAAACAGGATGTACATCAGAAGAGGGAGATAACAGGGAATTGGACAGGAACCTACCACAGAGGGCTTCTGAAGGACTAACCAAGAGGGTATCAAAGCAGATGCTGAGACTCATAGCCAAACTTTGGGCAAAGTGCAGGAAACCTTATGAAAGAAGGGGGAGATAGAAAGACCTGGAGAAGACAGGAGCTCCACAAGGAGAGCAACAGAACGAAAACATCTGGGCCCAGGGGTCTATTCTGAGACTGATACTCCAACCAAAGGGCCATGCATGGAGATAACCTAGAACCCCTGCACAGATGTAGCCCATGGCAGCTCAGTGTCAAAGTGGTACCCTAGTAAGGGGAACAGGGACTGTCTCTGACATGAACTCAGTGGCTAGTGGCTTGCTCACCTCCACTTGAGGCGGCAGCAGCCTTACCAGGCCACAGAGGAAGACAATACAGCCAGTCCTGATGAGACCTAAGAGGCTAGGATCAGATGGAGGGGAGCTCCCCTATCAGTTTTGGAGAGGGGAATGGGAGGAGACGAAGGAGGAAGGGTGGCATTGGGAGAGAATGAGGAAGGGGGCTACAGCTGGGATACAAAGTGAATAAGTTATAATTAATATAAAAATTAAAATAAAAAGAAACATTAGTTGTAGTCTTTGGGAACAATTTGTATAACTCTAATGCATTATATGTCCTCTTAATAATAATGATATAATTATTGGCCAACCTTATAATTTCTATATAAAATATATTACTAGCCAAGATTACTTTTCATTTTTTGGGGATTTAGCTTTATTAATTAGTTAATAAAAGTATAGGCATAAAGAATATATGTTTTAAATCAGGAGAATATATTATCAGCCTTTATAATTCTTGCTTATTCTTCTGCTCTAAGCCTAAATCCTTTTAATTGAGTTTGCTAATTGTCACTTTCCTTCATTTATGGAGTTAATACATATCCTTTCTTCTGACACTAGATCATGATTCTATCAATTTTAGCTGAGAAGAAACAATCTCATAATTTTTACTTCCTTATTTAAAAAAAAAAAAAAACTTCAGTTCCCAGAAACTGAGAGGAGAATGTAATTTTCAGAGCCTGGGAGAGAATGAAGATGGAAAAATGAGAAAAGAAAGAGTGTGGCTGTGATGACATTGTAGTGTTTATTTCAGAAAGCTAAGGTAGCATGCTTTGAAAATTCATTTACTATCCCACAAATAAAATAAATCTTATTTTTATATAACAGTTGAAAATAAAGTTTAATTTAAATCTCCAACCTTATACTAACCTACATTTTAGCCACTTTATTCAAGGTATTCCTTGTCCTTAAATGTTCATATTCTCTTTAGAAAATAAAAGAAATGTGCTGGAAACTTAGCTCATTTGGGTGAATGGTTAGCATGCATAAGGTACTGAGTTTGATCCATAGTTTGAGGCCAGCTTGGGCTACAAAAATACCCTGCTTTGACAAATACTAAAGAAAAAGAAAATATAAGTGATAGAAGAAATATAAATAATTAGTTGACGATATTATTACTGACATTCCTGTACTGAAATGCAGTGTTCAAAATAACTAACACAAATAATCAGGCTGTTCAAAATAAATCAATAAAAACACAACACTGCTTTTCCAAAGGAAATGCCTTTGTCTTCACTTTTGTGTATGTGTTTCCATTACAACTCATAAGATAAAGTAAAATATAAAATAAAAATTAGAAATTTAAATCATTCTTAATATCCAAGCTTACCTCAGAATATAGTTAACCTAATTCAACAAGCTTTGCTTTATTTAAAGCTTCCATCACTGAAATGGTTGACATCTCTAATGGAGAGCATAATAAGAATTCACAGGTTACCTGTAATGAGAATTGTGCTGATTTTAATGGGTCTTCAAAAGACAGAAGGGTCATTGTCCAACTTACAACTCTTTCCCTCGGGGTAAGCAGCTGCCTGAAACATAAAGTGTCTATTGTAGGAAATGAAAATTGAGGAAATGAAGAATTCTGCTGCAGTATTTTAGCTTTGGATGCTATTAAAATGCATTTTGTTGTGATTTGTATTGCTACAAATGTCATCTTTATATCAAAGTTTTGGTCTCTCCAACGGTGGATGGTAAAATTATGTGATGGTAATCATTAATAGGATGCAGTCACCTATAAAGTCCAGATTACCTAGTTAAAGACCATGTTTCAGGTGATGTTAATAACCAAACATTTGGCCTTTTTTACTCTCAAAGTGAGTAGAGATAAACAGAATGCTGTCAAGAGTATGTGACTATCAGCTTTGTGCCTCGGAACTATACTTGAGTTCTAGAAAAAAAGGAAGGGAAAAAGAAATGAAGGAGGGAGGAAGGTTGGAAGGAAGGAAAGAATCAGAGTATGTATTTAATCCTCTAAAAGCTGAAATTATTTTAGATACCTACAAACCCTTGGAGTTTGAAAGCCATGAAATAAACATGAGTCCTTTCCCTTCTGGTCTCGAATCATTAGAAGTAATGAAAATAGGAACATGCAGAAGGTGAAACTTCATGGATCCTTGTGCCCAATTCATGCCTGTTTGATGCTGACTGGCATAGAAGTGATTAGTTTTCTCAAACCCTGGTTACAGTGTACTCTCCTTAGGATGCTGTTGGTTGTAGATTACATTTTGTAACACTTAGGACTCTACTGAGTTAAGGGGCAATAAGTGAGAGTTACCATATATATAGTCAAACATGATAAGTTTAGACCATTAATGTATATGTTTAACTTCTCATTAAAATGTTAAAATAAGTGTGACCTCATCCTCAACATGACCTAATATGGATGTTCAGTGGAATAGGGTGCTTGTCCTTTCAACTAGACAATTCCAAAATTGCCACACTTTTTGTTCTTCAGAATCTACATTCCACTCATTCTTGATTACCACTTCAGCAGGTCCAGGAAGTTATTTTCCTGGGGCATAACACAAATATTCCTCTGCAAATGAGGAAAGACTAGGATATCATTTTCTCCCTTCAGGTTTACCGCTACTGTTTATTTTATATCCATAACAAGCATGCAATTTCTAAACCTCGTGTCAGCATATCTCATGTGTTGCTACCTGGTTTCATAGAAATATACTCATTTTTCTCTGATAATCATCAACATCGTTTGTTGAATTCACATGTATAATTTGGAAGAGAGGAGCCATGGCAACTCAACAATCAATGATACAGCTATCTGAACAACTTGTTTAGGTAATAAAATTGTGGTCTGGGAAATGAACCTAGTAATTCATGGGTCTAGTGCTACCATCAGAAAGTTGTTTATTTCTCATTTACTCAAAATTATGACAATGTGCTAATACCTTGTTCATGACTTTCCCCTGTTTACCCAGGAACCAGTGTTCAGTATCTTTTGAGACCAATGATATATCTAAAAGCAAGTCAACTGTAGATTCCTATTCTGTAGATAACATTGCTTTGCTTCAAAATCACAGTGCTTTGCATTTTGACTTCTATCATAATGCGACAAGAAATCCAGAGTATTCTCATCTATAAAGTTCCAACAGGATTCATTTTTCTCAATGCTACAATCCCAGTGGCACCTTAAGCCTAAATTGGGACCTGCCTTGTAGCCCTTTCTCACTCTAAGTCTCACATAAAACTGGAAGTCACCAAAGAGGTAGATGAAGCAAAACTGTCCAATGCAATGTGTCCTGTAAAATCAAACAACTACCATAAGTAATAGGGAATACAATCTTTGCAACTTTCTTTTTTTAAAAATTGAAAATAAGGAGGAATAATGTGATAATTTAACAAGGCTAATTAACATATGTATTTTATCTTTATGACAATTATTAGTGTTTTTTAAAGGATACAGTACATTGTTATCTAGCATTTATTACAGAGATATACAGTGCAGTATATCTCTAGAAGTTATTATTTCAATTTATTTTTAACTTCTGTGAGTTTAAAAATATTTAGGTCCCACAAATGGACAAAATCATGTTCCACATGCCTTTGTGTTCATGGCTTCTTTCATTCTGTACAATATACCCCTGGTTCAGCTACACTGTTGCAAACAACAGGACTACCTTCTTTAAAAATGATGGGGAATTTCCATTGCACATGCACTACTTTATCCATTCACCCACTCATAGAAATGCAGCTTGATTCCATATTTTAGCAATTGTAAAAAGTTACATAATAAATGTGAGAGTGTAGATATCTCTAAGAAATATTGATTTTTTTTATTTTGCTGGCATAGCCAGTTTTGAATCCACTGGCTCATGTGGTAATTCACTTTTAATTGCTAAAATAATCTCCATGTTGTTTTCCATAATAGCCCTTTAGATTACAAGAAAATTCAGCATTATCCAACATTAGATACTTTTGTTTTGTTTTGTTTTGTTTTGTTTTCTGTCTTAATGATTTTGAATAAGATTCATTACTAGGATCTTCTTTCCACTTAAGTATGTTTTTGTTCTCTCACTCCTTGGAATTTACCCTTATATTATTAATTCCAAGTCTTAATTTAGTATCTTTCCAAGCACTGCCTCAGGTATTTCTCACAAATATAGGACATGAATGTAGTGATGCAGGCTCATCCCCCTAACACCCAAGATGTCAAAGCAAAAGGACCATAATTTTAGGATCTGCCTGGGTTACAAAGAAACCCTTTTCAAAAACAAACAAACAAATAACTGAGAACACCAAGTTGTACTCTGTCACTATTTTGTCAATACTTGATTCAAAATCTACATCTTTATTGTGATTCCATATTTGGCCTGAATGCCACTGAGAAATACATTAATTTCCAAGCATTAGATTTTTAATTTTAGTTTTAATTTTATAAGTATATCTCTTTTTATTATAGTCACTGTGAGAAATCACATTAACTCGCTCAGTCTTAATAGTGTTTGTAGTATGTGTTGGATGCCTTTATAAAGAACATGCGTGTAATACCTATGTGCAGTTTCCACACAGTTCAAGTTCAGGCTTTTAGTCAGATAGAGATCTATCTACCTCTCACACATTCTTCCAAGCAGTGTCGTTTGTTGCTGTTTTATTGTTGTTTATACAGTTGCCTGAGAAGTTTCTTTAACTCTCCCACCTATAGGGAGTTCAAGAGTTTGTCTTAAATATGATCATTTTTGTTTTCTTCATTATGTAGCTATGTAATTGCATTCATATAAATTTTGAATTATGCTCCTACAGAAAATACACAGATTTTCTTCATGAAGCATCCTTCTTATCTGCAATAATCCTTTATCAGAATCTATTTTTAACATTAGACTCACCAATATAAACCATGTTTTTAGGGAGGCTCATGTTTCTTGATATATATTTTACCTTTATTAAACATTCAACTCTCCTGGTCATTATTTTCACTGAATATCTTAAAAGTTGCACATTAGATTTGATTCTTTTTTTTATTTTTATTTATTTATTTATTTTTTCAATGCAGTTTATTCAGGAACCTTGAACAATCCTCGGACCCTGGGGAAAGCCAGCCCACAGCTTAAATAGCCTCTGGGTAGCCAACCCAGGCGTGCCACGTGGGCAATGCAGATAGGTCCACATACATGGAAGCAAGCCAGATCCTCAGCCTTAGCCAAATGTGGAATTGTTCGTGACAGAGAGCACTCACCATCGGGAAGGTGGAAGGTGGAAACCAGCTCCATCTTTAAGGCATAGCATTCTGCAGCTCTCTACAGTTCCCCCTTTTTGTTTTAGACGCATCAGGCAAGAGTAGAGGTCTGATCTCTGATATTAGATTCTTAACTTGATTTTTAAAAGTCTGAGAATGGTAACCACCTAAGTGGAGTATTTAGTATATGCATTTGCTGTAGTTATTTACATAACATGACTGTATGTATTTTGTTGTTGCTGTATTTTGAGTCAGGGTTTCTCTATGTAACCTTTGCTGTCTAGGACTCACTTTGTATACCAGATTGACTTTGAATTCACAGAGATATTCCAGCTTCTCCTTTCCTGAGAGCTGAGATTACAGGAGTGTGACAGCACACCTGGGGCATGTATTATTTTACTATTTACTTCATCTCAGCTCAACATATTTTATGGTTTTTTTCCAATTCTTTATCTTTTTAAACAATATTTTATTAATTCTTTGAGAATGGCATAACAGGTATTTTAAACAGACTCACCAGCCCCCCTCCTACTCCAATAACCACCTTTCCTTCTCATGTTGAGATTACTTTTTTTTTTCTTCATTGTCTTTAATTTTTGACCAGGTAGTGTTACAAATATGGAGCTCCCAGGAAGTGCTTTACTTTACCAGGTGATCACATCATTAAAGAAAACTGACTATGCCCTTCACAGAAGGTCTCAAATTCCAATAGCTCCTCATCTTATAGACTTTGTTTACTGCTTTTCCCTCCATGGATACCAGATTTTTTTCTGTCTAGAACATTAAGATCTTGTGTAGACTGTCAAAATCTTGGTGAATTCATATGTTTAAATCACAGTTGTGTCCAGTTTTCTTTAAATGATGCACCCCATATGGCTACTACAATCTTTCTGTCTCCCTTTCTGTGGAAATTTGTGGGCTGTGGGAGAGGAGTGTCATAAGTATGTCCCATTGGAACACTTGACCCCAAGAGATTCATGAGGTTGAGGTGATGGAGTCTTGAGAGAGGAAGTGCATCACTGGAGAAGGTGGCTTACTTCCAGTTTGTTCTCTGCTTTGTGCTTGTGCCTCAAGAGGTGAACTCCCGGCTTCCTGCTCCTTTTGTCATTCTCACCACAGTGGACCAGTCTCTCTGAAACCGTAAGCCAGCCCAAATAAAGTCTTTCTTCTATGTGCCGCCTTGGTCATTGCATCTTATCACACACAGCCAATGAAAAGTAACAAATATAGGCATATACCCAAAGGACTCTATGTAACTTCATACAAAGATATGAGCTTTTCCATGTTCGTTGCTGCTCTATTCACAACAGTCAGGAAAAGGAAATAGGCTAAATGTCCATCTGCTGGTCTATGTGTAATAAAAATGTGATGAATTTACACTGTGGAATATTATTCAGTTTATAAGAAAAGATAAAATTATGAAATTCACGGGTAAATAGGTGAAACTAGAAACAATTATCCTGAGTGAGGTGACCCAGACACAGAAAGATAAACTTTACGTCTTGTTTCTCACATGTAGATGATCTTAGTTTTGCTTCTCTATATATGTGCATTACAGTTGGAATACCCTTAAAAGTGAGGAAGCTAGATAAGATGCCATGGAGATCTTTCAAGGGAGGAGACAAAGAATACCGTGATAAAAAATTGGAAGGATGAATAGAATGGAAAAAAATAATAAGGATAGGGGAGCTGAAAACATGGTAGAGGAAGGAATATAGGTAGAGACAGTTAACATTCGTCACCTTATTTTTTAAAAGTCAGATGAAAACCTACTACTGTAGAAGCTCCAAATATACAAAAAAATAGATAGCAAATTGCATGTACATAATACATTTCAGGAGGAAATGAGGGAGAGGGTTATTAGAGATACTCTGTAATAGGAGGTCAATACCACAACTAGACAGCAGTTACCCATTTTTGATGTTGGGCAATAGGATGCCACAGACACCCTTGATTACCCTCCATGATATCACAGTAAGACCCTATTGCTGAAGATAACACATACTGGAGTTTTATCTCCTCTTTACAGTAGAAGGTAGCTTTGTTCCCTCATATATTAAAGAAAGATTCTTGCTATAGGGTGAAAAATAGTATCACTAATAGAGTGTTTTATTAATTGGGGAAATGAAATTATTAAATAGAATTTGAATGAAATTTTTCAAATACAAAAATCTAGGAATGTTAGAATGTTTACAAGGAAACCTGTGAACTGTTCTGTGAAGACGGTAAGAACAAACATTTTAACATTGAGTGTATTAATCTAGTAAAGCCACATTCTTAAATATTCACTTATATGTGTTGACTATAAGCGTCCAGACTCTTTTATGCAGGTGTAAAGAATGCTGATGTAAAAATATGAGCACATCATATTCTGGAATCATCCAGTCAGTGCCTCGCTAGCATTCATTTTGTTATGAGGTCAATGACAATTGGGTTTTCATTTTCAATTACTCTTAGGAAATTTTTTGCTGCTGATAGCTCTCATATTTCAGAGGTAGTGGTTTACCTATTCATTGTCAGAAAGGTGGTCTGATAATAGCAAATAAATAAGGAGCAAGAACAGGAAATAGTGGGTTGTGATAATATACGATGCCATAGAAATTTCACAGGGAAATACAGGCTTTGATGGCTTCAACGTGTTTCTAGAGTTATGTATGAATGGCAAAAAGGAGACATCACATTTCTTCTTTCAACTTTTTAAAGATATTCTTTCATATTCTTTGTAACCTTGTATGCGAAAAGATTAATAATAGCTGAGTGGAATACAGAGAAGGCACAGGTTAATCAACATCCTTCAGGGAGCAGTTTATTGATAGTTGTTCTTTGACACCTAGAAAACACAACAATCTTGACTGTATGCTGAGCAAGATAGCAGACATACAAGACCAGCATGATAGAAGTCTTTCCTGATCATATTTCAGTGGAATATAAGTAACCAACAAGTAATCAAACTCAGGGACAAGATAATTATAGATTGTGAGACAACTGGAAGACAGTAACACAGGATGCTCTTAGAAAGTTATCAGCGGTTGTGTGTGAACTGAGAGTTACCAAGACAATGTTATGGTAGGTCATATTTTTTTATAGAGTTAACACTTAAGATAAAATTAAAAAAATAAAATATTGTTAACAGAAACTGCCAGGAAATTAGATTAAAGGTAGAAAAAAAAGTAAGAATTACAAAGAACAAAGTTGTGAAGGGCCTAGTCTTCTTTAGACGGGAAGCAGGCCTCTGCAGCAAGAGTACAAAACCCAAAGTGGGTTGATGCCTACAAATAGGAAGACAAATCTCAGGACTGTGGTGAAAAGCACATACTGAATAAAGATGAATTTCATTAGGGTGAACCTATATTCCACATATTTTCTTATTTAAAAATATTTCAGATTGTGTTTTTCAAATAAGTTCAATGCAGAAAAATATTCAACACACAAAACTACGTGTTGTTATTCCTCTTAAGCTACATAGAAAAGCTCTTAGATAACAGAGGAGAGAATGGCCTCTCCTGAGAAGGAAAATTGGTCTATGCCAGGAAAAGAAATAGAAAGTGTATGACGTTGTGCAGGCCAACAGTCCATACTTTTAAATTTTGTCTCATGCACTTGGATTACATTTCAGTAAAAAAAAAAATGATAATTTTCTTAAGAGGAAGGGTTAGTTTATTTCAATACACAGTTTACAGTTTGACATAGTTGGAAGTCAGGGCAAGAACTCAAGCAGAAACTTGAAACAGAACCACAGAGGAATGGTGCTTATTGGCTTACACTTAGTTAGCTTTTCTTTTTATTTTATTTTAATACACTATTAATTAACATAGAATTATACCAGTTTCCCTCTTTTTTTTAATCCAGACCCTCTCAGATCTCTGCCATCCAAGCCCTTCCATACCCCTACCTCACCACTCTCAACCTTATAGCATTCTAACTATTATTGTAACTCTAATATATGTGTATGCATAAATACATACATATGTCCATGTTTGATATTTTTGTTTATACAGTTTCAGTACTTTTTTTCTCACTTCCCCCATTAGTCACTGGACCATGAGAACAAAGGGAGCAGAATGTCAAATGAGGTTTGAGGGAAGGGAGCTGTGATTATGGCAAACAAGACTTCCAGGATCAGCTTCAGAGAGACAGCTCTGAGGAATATAAAAGTTCTTAGGGTTACAGACAGGAAGAACTGATTGGTCCTTCTAGGCAGTCCCTAATTATCATATGAGAAGAAAAGTCTTATTGGTCAGAACATAGTACCTAATTATCATATGGTTAGACAAAAGGACCAGTTCTCAAGCATTGAATCACATAGCTGTTACACAGGATCATACTTCAACTATGATCAGGTATTTGTGGCTAGAGATGTTCTCCAGATAAGGGCAGGCAGGAAAGAGTAAGGCTTCTCTGGGAAAGAGCGTCTTCCATTTTGTGCCAAGCTAGGAGAGCTGTCTGAGCATGGTAGACTGTCACCTTAATGGCAGTCTTTCAACAAGTCCTGATTATATTGTACTGGATAACAAATAAGAGGTTCATCTATGGGTCAGGCTGATTCTCTCCCAGCAGTCATCAGTTGTTTGTAGTTCATTGTCTAGTGGTGTAATCCATTGAAATTATACTCCGTCCAAGGATAGTATATCTATTGATACAGCCATTGTTCTGTTCTTCTTTATGAAAGCCCTTATGGGTGACTGTTTTACAGAAACTTGTTGGTATTATGGCTCTTACAACCTTTCTTCCTCCTCTTCTACAAGTTTCCCTGGCATAGGTAGAAGAGCTGTGATGTTGCTGTATCCATTTTCTCTTGGTTCCCAATTGTTTAATGATCTCTGCCTTGTGTACCTCTGTGGTTTTCTGTTATGGTATCCATTTTGCTTTATAGAGAAGTTTCTGTGATGGAGTGTTGTGGCTTTATTATGCTGTGTGTATAAGAAAATACTTTGTTATTTTTTCAAAGCACAAAATTTTATTATTCTCAAAATGTTTCATTATAAAGGTTCAATCAGTCCTATCATCCTTAATTTGTTCTTATTTCTCTTGATATCTCTGTGTAAATATATACATGCACACACATATAAATAACAGAAATATTTCAATAGGATTAAAGAGATGCTTCATCCTTCCTATGAAGTATCCTTTGTAATTCAAGAAATATCATAACTTCCTTGTTTGGCTCACCTAGGAAACTGAGGAGAGCTACTGAATGTACATATCTGTCATTCATCAAGTATTTTTTTAAATGAGCCAACTTTGTATTAGAAACTAGGAAATCAAGCAAGTTATGTGAGGAATGTACTCTATTCTCCCAGTGTTCAGTCCTTCTGCAGCTGCACTGTCTTGAATTGGCAAAGCTCAATGACCAGTAGAAAGTACTAACTCTCAGACTCCAAACCAATGATGTAAACAGTCAGATTCTCTTCATGTTCCCCTTTTCCCTCCCTCTCTGGAATGGAGACAGAACAAAAATTTAACTTTGTGGATATTGTGTAACTTGAATGAAAAGATATGTGTGTGTGTGTGTGTGTGTGTCAATTTCTTAATGGTGGAATATAAAGCTATAGGATTACATACTGGCAAGATTTAAAAAGGTCAGACAAAGGTAGCTATGTCCTGAGGTTGACATGTACACTGTAAACTGCTTATGATAAGATACATGACAGAAAAATCTATCATAATTTTTTTCTTATTTCCATCTACTTTTAAAATAATTATTTGATATAGGTTCTTTATAACCCAATATAGGATTTCTGCATCAAAGAAAGTGAAAATAGAAAGAAAGAAATATGCACTGGAATAACGACATAAATCAGGAAAAGGTGTAATAACAGCCTAACTGTGCGTTCCAAAAAAAGACATTAGCTTGCACATAAGTACAAATGTTGTTTTTATTTCTCAGAAGAGGTGATGAAATAAGAGCCATACCCAAGATTTTCTATCTCATTCTGAACTGGTTGGTTCAATTTAGGTGTTCTGGTCTAAACTCCTCTCCAAGCTGACTAATTCAAAATGACTTCTATTGACTTCTGACTGAATTACTATGCCTGGCTTCAAACTAATTCTGTCAATCTTTTTTAATCTTTTGTTTCCTTCTCATTTTCATGTTCATTTGTCTCTAGTTTGTTCTTTCTGCAACCTGTTTCTGTAAAACTGTCCTGGTAAAAAACTCTCTGTATAAAACTTCCTTTCCCATTCTCTGTGATGTTCATAAGTAGCCTTACTTTCCTGTCCCATTCTTGTGGGATTTTGTCAAATCTTTCTCTGATACATCACTTTGAATGCCCCTCAATTATGTCACTTTCAAACATGGCTGCTTCCTTCTATAAACTAACCTCACCTGCATTGTTTAGGAAAAAGGTTTGTACTAAAGGTGTGCCTGTATGCCAGCCAGATTATAATGTAATCTAGTCTGTGTGTGCATTTTTCCATACATATATTTAAAAGGACTTTGGATATGATCCCTTGACAGAGTAGCCATGTTGCTGGATTAAAATTTCTCTAGATCCTTTTCCTTTTGTTTAAGCTAAAAGTTGTACACAGTTTAGCTATTATAAAAGAAACAAGTAACAATCCCATAAACTTAACAGTGTGAATGTCCCTATGATGATCCCTTGACTGAATGTGATGATTCTTCATAACAGCAGTCATGACTCTATTCAGCAAATGTCCATTTCAGCAACCAGGTTTTCTATTCCCATTCTGGCAGTTTGACTGTTGTTGTTGTTGTTTTTGTTTCTGTTGACAGTGTCCTTTGCTTTACAAAAGCTTTTCCATTTCATGAAGTCCCATATATTGATTGTTGATCTTAGAGCCTGTGCTGTTGGTGTTTTGTTTAGGAAGTTGTCTCTCTGCCAATAATTTCAAGGCTCTTCCCCACTTTTTCTTCTAACCAATTTAATGTGTCTGGTTTTATGTTAAGGTCTTTGATCCACTTGAACTTTACTATTGTGCATAGTGATAACTATGGATCTATTTGCATTTTTCAACCAGTAGACATCCAGTTAGGCCAGCACCATTTGTTGAAGATGCTATCTTTTTCTCCATTGTATGGTTTTGGCATCTTTGTCCAATATCAGGTGTCCATAGGTGTGTGGTTTAATTTTTGGGTCCTCTATTTGATTCCATTGATCCACCTTTCTGTTTCTATGCCAGTAGCATGCCGCTTTTATTACTGTTGTTCTATAGAACAGCTTGAGATCAGGGATGGAAATACCTTCAGAATAACTTTTATATTACAGGATTGTTTTAGCTATTCTGGGTTTTTTGTTTTTCTATATGAAATTGAGAATTGTTCTTTCAAGGTCTGCAAAGAATTGTGTTGGTATTTTGATGGGAATTTCATTGAATCTGTAGGTTGTTTTTGGAATTGACTTTTCAGGCATAATGCTGTCTCTTTGAGTTGTCTTCATACTATTTGTTGGTGAATTCTCAAAATCAGCATTACAGTTGTTTTAGAATTTGGTGAAGTATTGTAAAGAAATCTCTGAGCTTTAAAAGCAATTTATAAAATACTATATATTGTCAAATTAGAAGGGCATGCGTGAAGAAAGGGGAGGGACGGTGGGATTAGGAGGGGAGGCAGGAGGGGCTTATGGGGGATACAAAGTGAATAAAGTGTAATTAATAAAAGTTAAAAAATAATTCATTTACTCAAAATCCATATGCATGTGGTACCATTTTGAAAAAAACAAAAAAAATGAAAAATTAAGATAATAGTGTCTGTATGTCACGATAGGCAGACTAACTTAGGAAATTTATTGGTAGGATTGATCAGTACATTTATTTCTGACACTGAGTCTTTTGTTCAGTGGTTCAGCAATACTTGGTTAAAAAATTTAGACAAAAAATGAAAATCACTTAAATAATATCTGTGTTGTTTTTTATTTTCTGTTTGATCACAATAATTTTTCTTTCTATCTCTTTATGTCAGGTAGTATGGGGGCACTATGATTTTGTATTCAATTAGGCAAACAGCATTCCACTTAAGTTCCATCAAAGTGGTGCAAACAGCATCAGTTTATGCTCATGCCACTTCTTTTTTCAAAAGTGACAAAAAGAAACATATGATACTTACTATTTTTTATAATGAATTTAGCTTCTCGTACCTAAGGTGCCTTAGCCAACTCAAACTTGAACTTGCTACCTTTTTAGCTTCTACTGTCATTATTCCAAACTTTCTGGTGACATGACCTTCATATGTAAACTGAGATTCCTAGAGCTCATTGTGGTACAAATTGTTTCTCTGCGTTCCTTCCCCACCTCCCTTTAGTTTGCAGGGAAACCATCCATTTTTAAATACTATGTGGCTTATGGCCTTGCCTACTGTTCTTTGAAGATTTGCCAAATCAACTGGGCTCATTGCCCAGAGAGATTAGAATTGAAAACCAAGTAGGCAGATTAGTTCTCAGTTTTTATGCAAGGGCCTTTTCAGGGCCAAGATACTCAGGAAAGATCAGATTAATGGATTTTCTATCTGAAGTATCCTGAACTTGAAGAAAGGCTGCCTTAGTCCAAATACAAGCTCCAAATATTAACAGTTGCTTAAGACCTGCTTAGAACTCTTGACCTCTGGTATCTCTCTTTGCTTCTTTGAAAGACAAAGAGTCAGGACAGTTGTCATTTCTTGCTTAAGATAAGAATGAAGTGACATAAACCCAGGAAGTTTTACAAACAGTAAATGTCCATCCTAGTATACAACGTTCGTCTTCAACTTCTCATCCATTTCATTCAGGTCCTCTCAGACTTTTGATAATTTGATGCTCTGAATATCTTTAGGATACAGCCCCTGTCATCATTGACCCCTTCAGCTGGTATCTACACAGTTTGTAAGGTTCAGAACACTATCCTAAGTAAAACAATGTATAAGACAAATGAAATGTGTTGGACCAGAAGGCTAAATAGAAAAATTGAAGCTTTTTGTGGCAGATATAAACATAAACCTATGGAGAAGAGATCTATTAAAATAATGGAGAGCTCATATTAATATCTTTCAATCTCAAGTAACAGATACCTATTTTAAGTGGCACTGTAGTATATTGTTTCCTATGTAATATGGTTTGATTATTTTTGTATTGAGGTGGCTAAGGAGCCTGGCTTTCTGGCTTGTACATAGGCATGGAATATAAGTGCCTATATGTCTAGTTTAAAAGGTAAGAAATGCTAGCTCTTGGTATGTGTGCATTCATAACAATTTAACTGTACCTTGATAAACAGAGAACGGGAATGAGATTAGCTGAAAAACAATGGATTATAGAGAAAAAAAAACCTACTGAATTGGATCAACCTATATACTTTAAAAATGTTTTAACATCGGAATTAAAATCGGGGAATGTATTGTATTAGGTTTTTTTTTCTATATTTCCACAGGTAACGAAAAACTCTTGGTTCCTTCAAAATTGATAAATATCCGATCTGAGTAAGAGAAGCTTCCACATGAAAGGCACAACTCAAAGAAGAAAAAGACACAGAAAGACAGCAACACAGATGACACAGAAAACTAATCCCCCACACCCACACATCCCACACACCCCACCCCTGCATGGGGATAGTTCAAGAAACTGCTGCAAAAGGATGGATAGTCCTTCAGAATTCCTACAGCTGATAAACACCGTCAGCAATGTAGCTAAATACAAAATTAACCGCCCAAAAAGAAAATCTGAATCCATCCTGTGTACAAAAGACAAATGGGCTAAGAATGAAGTTAGGGCAACAGAACCCTTCACAATAGCCACAAATAACACAAAGTACCTTGGTGTGACTCTAACCATGTAAGTGAAAGATCTGTATGAAAACAAATTAAGTCTCTGAAGAAATTGAAGAAGAAATCAGAAGATGGAAAGATCTCCCATGCTCATGAATCGGTAGAATTAGCATAGTGAAAATGGCTGACTCCAACCAGCCAGCAGGAACGCAATACCTTGAGTACTTACTATCTAGCATTAGGTCAGAGCAAGGCCCCTGATACAATCACATTCGGGCAAGTAAAGGTTCAACTTAAAGGAAACCTAACTGAAAAGGCCTGGGTAGAGGCTGGGACTGGAAATAGAAGTTGATTCCCAGTTTAACTGACTGCTGGGAGCTGTCCCAGGTGCTGCCGCAGAATCAACCCTCATTACCATGTCTGAGAAGTACTTGAACACTTGAGTTCAGCTGCGTTAGTTCTCAACTACCAGCATTATCCATACCAAAGCAACAACCTTTTCAAGAAGCCATACTACCTCCAGATACTGTGTAATTATCTACATATTCCCTCTCCATTTATCTGCCCCTAAATTCCTTGTGATAATACAATCATTGTATTTTTTCATGTCAGGAAACAAGCTTAGGAAAATCAGTCAATGGTACATGTCTAACAACGACTGTGGTAAATTTTCTCACTATCATCTTCATCTGTTAGTTGCCTTAATGCCCTGCCCCCCCAAAAAAAAAAAAACAAGAGTACCAGGGTGAGCCTTACTATTATGTAACTTCAGTACTTTATACATGGCAGCTACTGTCTCCCTTTATTTGTTTATTTGTTTGTTTATTCATTTATGCATTTATTCATTCATTCCCTTTACATCCCTATCTTAGATACTCTCTCATTGTTCTCCTCATGGTCTCTCACATTCTTTCCCAGATAAATGGAGTCACCCCTACCAACCTGCCCCAGTCCATCAAGTTGCAGTAGGACTGAGCATGTCCTTTGTCTTTATGGCTTGGCATGGCAGCTTCATCAGGGGTGTGGGTGGGTGACCAGAAAGCAGGTAACAGAATCAGTGTCAGCAACATCCCTTACCCTGCTCCACTTACTAGGAAACCCATATAAATCCTGAGTTGCTAATCTACAACATCTAGGTTTGGGGACTAGGTCCAATCTATTCATGGTCCTTGGTTGGGGACTTGAGTCTCTGCAAGCCCCACTGGGCCCTGGTTAGTTGTCTCTGTTGGTCTTGTGTAGCTTCAGTTACCTCCAGGTCCTACTGTCATCCCTCACACTTTCCCACACCACTCCATATGCTTTACCCAGTATTTGGTTGTGAGTCTCAACATCTGTTTCAATCTGCTGCTGAGTGGAGCCTCTCAGAGAACGGCTGTGTTAGGCTCCTGCCTGTGAGTCTAGAAAAATATTGTTAATAGTGTCAGGGGTTGTTTCTCCAGAGGGGTGAGTCGTGGACTGAGTCAGACAAGGGTTGGACATGCCCTCGATTTCTGTTCTGTCTTTATTATCCTTGCACATCTTTTTGACAGAGTAAAATTTCTGTGGGTGGGTTGGTGATCCCCTCACTCCACTGAGGGTCATGTCTTGTTAGAAAGTATCTTCTTCAGTCTCCTTGATCCCTGCTACTAGGAGTTTCAGGCAGAGTCACCCTCATATTCTCCCAGAAGTCTAACCTGTCCTGGGTCTCCATCTTGTCAAAGAGATGCCCCCAACACTTGTTTCTCTTTTCTCTATAAGTCCCCTATTCTCCTGCCTCCTTCCAGACTCCCATCTCCACTCTCCTCAGGTCTGGTCTTTACCATCATCTCTCTCTGTGCTCCCTCTCCTACCTTGTTTTCTCTTTGGCAACTTCTGCTGTCTATTCTATCTTCTACTCTGGGTGAGATTTAAATACCTTCCCTTAGGTCCTCCTTGTTATTAATCTTCTTATTCAGATCTACAAATTGTAGT
Source organism: Meriones unguiculatus (assembly GCF_030254825.1). Taxonomy (NCBI): domain Eukaryota; kingdom Metazoa; phylum Chordata; class Mammalia; order Rodentia; family Muridae; genus Meriones; species Meriones unguiculatus. The sequence goes on along the minus strand of NC_083354.1, from coordinate 105,618,609 downwards.
ATGGTTATCCTGTACTAGATGGCTAATATCTACTTCTAAGTGAGTATATGTGTTTCTTTCTGGATCTGGGTTACAACACTCAGGATGATCTTTTCTAGCTCCATCCATTTGCCTGGGAATTTCATGATTGCCTTGGTTTTTTTTACAGCTGAGTAGTATTCCATTGGGTAACTGTATCACAATTTCTTTTTCCATTCTTCAATTGAAGGACATCTGGTTGCTTCTATAAACATAGTTGAGCAAATGTCCTGTTGTATGGTTGAGCATCTTTTGAGCATATGGGCAGGAGTGGATTTAGATGGGTCTTGAGGTAGAGCCATTCACAATTTTCTGAGAAAGTTCCAGATTGATTTCTGAAGTGTTTGTACAAGTTTACACTCCCACAAGCAATGGAGAATTGTTCCCCTTGCTCAACATCCTTGCCAGCATGTGCTGTCACTTAAGTATTTTATCTTAGCTATTCTGACCAGCATAAGATGGAATCTCAGAGTCATTTTGATTTGCATCTCCCTGATGACTAAGTACATTGAGCATTTCTTTGTTTCTTTGCCATTTGATAGTCCTCTGTTGAGAATACTATATTTAGCATTATACCCCATTTTTAGTTGGATTGTTTGGTTTGTTAGTGTTTCTTGAGTTCTTTATATATTTTGGATAGTAGCCTTCAGTCAGATGTAGGATTGGTGAAAATATTTTCCCAATCTGTAGACTTCCATTTTGTTCTATTCACAATGTCCTTTGCCTTACAGAAGCTTTTCAGTTTCAAAGGGTCCCAGTTATTTATTTTTCCCTGATGTATGTCTTTTAAAAATATTATTATTAGTAGTAGTAGTAATAGTAGTAGTGGTAGTTGTTGTTGTTGTATTTTTGCAATTTACTCACTTTGTATCCCAGTTGTATCCACCTCCCTTGTCTCCTCCTGGTCCCACGTCTTCCTGGTGGAGCAATCTAGCCAGCCCAAAGAGGAAGACGATCCAGCCAGTTCTGATGGGAACTGATAGGCTAGGGTCAGACAGGAGGGGAGGAAGACTTCCCCTAGTGGACTAGGGAAGAGGGATAGGGGAGGAAGATCGAGGGAGGATGGAACTGGAAAGAGATTAGGAAGGGGCTAAAACTGGGATACAAATTGAATAAATTGTAAATAATAATAATAATACTTTTACATATCAACAAACAAACAAACAACAACAAGAAAATGCCAAGTGTCTGTAAGTATGTGGTTTATTTCTGGGTCTTGAATTCAGTTCCACTGATCAACCATTGTATTTCTATGCCAGTACCATACAGTTTTTATTAGTATTGCTACGCAGTACTTAAACTGCTTGAAGTCAGGGATGGAGACAACTCTAGAAATTCTGTTATTGTATAGGATTGTTTTTGCTATCCTGTGTTTGTTTGTTTTTTATATAAACTTTAGAATTGTTCTTTCAAGGTGTGTAAATATTGTGTTGGTATTTTGATGGGGATTGCATTGAATTTGTAGACTGCTTTTGGTAAGATGGACATTTGTAATATGTTAATCCTACTGATCTGTGAGCATGAGAGATCTTTCCACCTTCTCATATCATCATCAATTTCTTTCTTCAGAGACTTGAAGTTCTTGTCATGCAGGTCCTTGGTTAGGGTTACACCAAGATATTTTGTATTATTTATGGTTATTGTGAATGGTGTAGTTTTTCTAATTTCTTTCTCAGCCCGTTTGTTGCTTGTACACAAATTTTCCTTTAACTAATCTTGTATCCAGTCACATTGCTAAAGGTGTTCCTCAGCTATGGTAGAATGTGTAGGGTTTAAATTTAAATTTAAATATACCATCATATCATCTATGAATAGCAGTACGTTGACTTCTTTCTTTCCATTTTGTACCCCTTTGAACTTCTTTAGTTGTCTTATTGCTCTGGCTAGGATTTCAAGTACTATATTGAACACATAATATGAGAGTGGGCCGCCTTGTCTTTTCCCTGATTTCAGTAGGATTATTTTAATCTCTTCTTCATTTAAATTGATGTTGGATATAGACTTGCAGTATATTGCCTTTATTGTGTTTAGGTGTGTGCCTTGTATCCCTGATCTTTCCAAAATTTTTTACATGAATGGGTGTTGGAATTTGTCAAAAGACTTTTCAGTGTCTAATGAGATGATCACTTTTTTGTTTTGTTTTGTTTTTCCATTTGCTTATATGGTGGGTTACATTGATAGATTTTTGTATATTGAACCACACCTGCATGCCTTCAGTCAAGCCTACGTGGTGGATGATATATTTAATGTGTTTTGAATTTGGTTTGCAAGTATTTTGTTGAGCATTTTTTGGTCAATATTCATGAGGGAAATCGGTTTGAAATTCTCTATTTTTGTTAGGAAGTCGACTTGAGGGTGGTTAACGTGCTTGTCTCTCCTGTCTCCTAAGAACCACCAATGCTCTCTGGCATTGTGGTGGCTTAGTTGTCCTGCAGACACTGTGCCCAAGGTATACACACTCTACTGGGTGCTGCCATGCTGTAACCGGACCCCCATATGCTCCTACTGTCCTGCTGGTCATGGCCGAGGCACAAGTAGAACCGTGGACCAGGTTCTAACTGTTCCTGGTATCCGGGAGGTATCCTCTGGGAGGCGGGAGGAGTCTGTGGTTGGGTGTTGGGGCCATGAATTTCTGGAACCGGGGAGCTCTGTTTGAGTTGGTAGAAAATGCCTGGTGCTAGGAGGCTAGGACCTTGTGTCTCTTGGACCTGGGAGTTGTAGACAGGGGTCCCGGAACTGTGCGTCCCTAGCCTCCTCTCCCCTGGGAAACACAGCAGATGGCATTTTTGCACTGAGCAGCCAGGTCACTAGCTTGGTCAGCAGTCTCTGATCTTAGGCTGCTCAGATATAGAATACACCTAGTGCTGCCATCTTTTAAGTCTGGAGCTGCCTCTTTATCACAGTTTGAAAGAGTAAACCATAGAGGTATTTTCATTCAATCATCTACTATCTTTTTTTTTTTTAATTTTCATTGCAATGTCATGACATCTGTGGTAAAGGCATTTCTCCTCTTTGGTTATGAATGGAATATTTTTCCTAATTTCTGAGAGTACAATATGGGCATATAATAGTTACTCTCTTTATGTTATTTTCCACGATGTAACTTTATTAAGTTATCTTAGGTCTTACAGTTTTTTAGCAGATTAAACCAGGTTCTCTAAGGATAGAATTCTGTCATTTGCAAATAGAGACAGTTTGGTGTTTTTCTTCCCTGTTTTTAACACTTTTATATGTTTCGCTCCTTGGAAATGGAGAAAATGGAGCAAAGCTAGTTTTTCATTAAGAGATGAGTAGATAACAAAAACCTGGTACATATAAAAATGGAATGCTGTTTGGCTCTGAGGAAAACTGGAATCACAAAATTTGAAGGTGAATGGATGGACTTAGACTACATAATATGATCAAGGCCACCCAAACTCAGAAAGATGACCCACACGTTTGCCTTCATCTGTGGATCCTCTAAGGTGCCTGTGTCTACCTATAAAGAGCTGTAACTGTGAGTATGGCCTAACGTTTAGACCTGAATCCACTTGTCGTGCTCATTTCTGGCAAAGACCCCCCTTTTTTTTTTCAATCTCAGGTTTCCGTAGTTGCCTATAGTACTTCCTGTGTACTTGAGGCTTCATCGACTTTCCTTGTCTACCCTGGTATTTCCAGGGCCAGTCAATTCTGTAAACATACACATAAGTAACACTATACTACAGACCAGGCTATGTTTCAGAATACATGTGTATGCACATACATGTGTGTATGCAATAAAATTAGTAGGGAAGAAAGATGTCACAAATGTTAAGGAGAGTGGAAAGTGATATATAGGAAAGTTTAGAAGGAGGAAAGAGAACGGTGAAATAATTACTTATATTACCTCTTCAAAAAAAAAAAAAAAAAACACTTATTTTAAAAACCTGGAAAAGGTAATTTTAGGTGGTGAGGAAAGAGAATGCAGGCAAACATGAGTAAGAATAAAGTTATAAAGATAATTGTTTTCTGATTTCAACAATGCCATAATTTTCTCTTTTTTTTGTGATGGGTAAGTGAATGAAATGTAACCAATAATTATACCATAAAGCCCTCAGCAAACCCCACAACATCAGAATGGCTATTCTAACAACACAGAAGTTCACTGAGGTGTACAGAGTTTAGGACTTATCAAGTGTTTGTTTAGTGACTCTCTTAATTGGGCTCTGTGATGTTTGTATTTGTGAATTAAATATAATAAGATGATTTTTACTTAAAAATAATGCGAATTAAAACTATAAAAAGAAATGGGTTTGGGATTGTTAAATGCTATATTTAAGTTTATACAGTTGGTACCTGATCCCATATCCCCAAATAGTATGCCATACTGCCTAATAAACCTATTTAATTAGGGCATTTCATGTGTAATCTTGAATACACTCTAATTTATTTTGTATGATTTATTTTTATTTTTAATTGTGTGTGTGTGTGTGTGTGTGTCAATGTGGGGTTAAGAGCATGTGAGTCCTCCCCCTGAGGGGGGAGCAGCCTTACCAGGCCACAGAGGAAGACAATACAGCCAGTCCTGATGAGGCCTAACAGGTATATACTCACTCATATAGACATACAACATAGGACAAACCCACTAAAACCTGTGCATCTAAAGAAACTAAGCAAGAGAGAGAACCCTAACTAAAATGTCCAATCCCCATCCGTAAAGGCAAAGAGGATGGACATCAGAAGAAGAAGAAAATAGGAAACAACCTAGGAACCTACCACAGAGGGCCTCTGAAAGCCTCTGCCCTACAGACTATCAAAGCAGATGCTGAGCCCGATGGTCAACTGTTGGGCAGAGTGAACGGAATTTTATGTAAGTGGGAAATAGTAAGAGCTGGAGAGGACAGGGTCTCCACAAGGAGAGCAACAGAACAAGAAAATTTGAACACAGGGAACTTCCCAGAGACTCATACTCTAACCAAGGACTATTCATGGAGATAACCTAGAACCCCTGCACAGATGTAGCCCATGGCAGTTCAGTGTCCAAGTGGGTTACATAGTAATGGGAAGAGGGACTGCCTCTGACATAATCTGATTGGCCTACTCTTTGATCACCTCCCCCTGAGGGGGGAGCAGCCTTGCCAGGCCACAGTAGAGGACAATGCAGCCACTTTTGATATGAACTGAATAGATTAAGATCAGAAAGGAGAGGAGAACCTCCCCTATCAGTGGACTTGGGGAGTGGCATGCATGCAGAAAGGGGAGGGAGGGTGGGATCGGGAGGGGAGGAGGGAGGGGCTTATGGGGGGATACAAAATGAATAAAGTGTAATTAATAAAATTAAAAAAAAATGAAATGAAGGCAAAATTAGAGGCCTTCTACTAAAATCAAAATTTTCTTGACAAAAAAAAAGAAAAGAAAAAAAGAAAAAGAAACCCTCCAGTGGACTTGGGGAGGGACATGCTTGGAGAAGGAAAGGAAGGAAGGGAGGGGCTGAGAGGGGAGGAGGGAGGGAACTAGAGGGGGGATACAAAGTAAATAAAGTATAATTTAAAAAAAATAAATGAAATCACGAAATTGGGGAAAAAAAGAGCATGTGAGTCTGTGTGTCTGTGGAGGACAGGTCAGGTTGTCAGATCCGTTGAAGTTAGTTATAGGTAGTTGTTAGCCACCGTACATGCGTGCTGTAATGTAAACTCAGGTGTTTAGAAAGAGCAGTATGCATTCTTATAATTCATCATCGTTCCAGCCCCTACTTTGATAGCTACATAACTTGTTGCCTTTTAAATTAATGCAGAAAGGACGATAGTATGAAAAACTTTGCTATGGACTGCAACCTGAAGTCACCTATAAATGGAAACATTGGAGTAATGCGTTAACCAAGGCCGAACAGTGAGACCCTCGGCATGTGTTTAATGAACCAAGCTCATGCACTGTAAGAAGTAAACTTGTAAAACCAAAAAGACAAAACTGTATCAGAAGGTTACCTACATGTGCTGAGTGTTTTTTTGTTTGTTTTAAATTTTACATTCTTTTTCATGACTTGAAAATGAATTAGGGACTTCATACTTTCACAAATAAATTCAACAGAACGTAAAAATGGTGTTTCACCCAGAGCATTGGGGTCCTGTCCCATTGTTTCCCATTGCTCTTAAAGATCCTCAATCAGTGCCATTTCTAGTTTCAGTTTTTGCAGCTTTTTACAGGCTGCTCAATGAAAAACCAGAGAAGCTTCACCTGAAGCTGCAGCTATTTCAGCTCTAAAATCAGCTGGAAAAGGTACTCTCCGTGGAGACAGAAATGCATTCTCTCTATCAAGAACCTATGATGCCCTCAGGTTGTGACAAGGAAAGAGCTGAGTATTTGAAGCTAGAAAATGTTATTTTTTAATCAAAGGGCATCATTGTTATTCCATATGGCCTGTGGCACAATTTCTTTAAAACAGTATGACACATCAGAAAAGTTAAACCACAATATTAACAATGCAAGAATAACAGCATGCCCATAAATAATACAGGAACCAACACTGGTCCCAGTATCTTCATGACATGGGACTTCAGTATACATATATCTTATGTGGTTTTATGCATGACTTCATTTCTATGGTTTGCACTTCACTGCTCTGTTGTGTCACTCTACCAATAAACCTATACATCATGCCAAGTGAAATATGTTTTAGTCCCTTCACAGGACGGTAAAGGAGCAGTGTGGCTTCAAAGAGTGAGCAGTGAGCCAGAAATCTGAGCTTGATTGGCAGCCCTGCCACTTTTTGGCACCAGATGCTTGGTGAGTTGGACTTGCTCTCTGAGTTCAGTTCTCACCAGTAGGACTCCTCTGTCTGTCGCTAGAGCTCTCATTGAACACGTGAGCTAGGGCTTGAGAGAGCGAGCAGTTGGGAAGGGTGGCTCGCTAAAGACTGCTTTTACTTCGCAGTGAGAAGCTTTGCACTTTTCAGATAAATAAGAAGAGTGTGGCTTTTCCCTCTTTAAATTTACCAGCTTTTGCTTTCAGTGAATTTATTCACCAGCAACTTGTTTCCCTGCTAATATTTCTTCATGATTTCTTGTTATTTAAACTATTATATTTATTTGAAAATTATGAGGCATCCTAGAGATTTTTAGACTTGCTATATTTAATACGCAATAGATATTGAATGTATGCAGGTAAGCTTGAATTATGTATTCATTTTTCTCCAGCGAATTATAATTTTACTCTTAAATACTGACTTTTAGGATCAAAACACATTAAGGTAAAATTGAAATAAAAAAGGATGTTAGCTAACATCTGCGGTGAAAAACTGATATTAGTTAACATCTGTGATCTAATTCCTCGGACTGTAGCCTATCTATTTGATTTTGGATGCAAATCTAATTTGCAAAACCATTATCTAACCTGTTCCATTTGACCAATAATGCTTTCTTTGAAAAATTTAGACCAAGCACTTTCTTGTAATCTTTTCAATCTGTGCCTGTACAGTTGCATTGATACTATTTAAGTCATATTATATAACTTCAACGTAAGAGCTTTACTGTAGTAAAAACTGTAATTTTTAATGCACTTGAGACTTATCATCTCAACTTTTAAAAATAAAATTAGAGATGCACAAAAGCACTCAGAGCATATACAGTCTGCCGGAGTCTAAATATTTTTGTAAGACCACAAGCACCACATCCCACATGCTAGTTGTAAATTAATGTCTAGCGTGTTGCAGGAATCAGCCTTCCATATCACAGCTCTCCTCTCTGAATAAGGCAAGAGGCAGCTAGCAAATATATGTGGTAAACCTCAGATTTGCCTCACTGGGAGTTCACATGTATTTTTAACTGCCTTCAATTGTTAATGTATTCCTCAAATGAGATGCATCACCTTGAAGAATGACTTTTTGCCCTCTGGGAATAGGCCAAACAAGTATTTCATTCACTATGATAATCAGTTCTACCTTCAGCAACATATAAACCAAAATTTAATAGGCACCAGTGATTAAGTTTTAAGTCAACGAGTCATCACTGTCTACTGTGAAAATAATAAGAAAAAATACAAATTATAATGAATTTGGCTTCAGGAAGCCTTGTTAGACATAATGGGAACATAACTGTTTCAGGAGATGGTGAATAAATGCTTTTCCTTCTCATTACAGACATTTTTTGAGTCACCAATTTTCAGTGATAAGAAAGATTTCCTTTAATTTGTGCTATAGTTATCTTAGGTCATTTGTTCTGACCACTGAAAGTATAGAGTTGAAAGGGGGAAAAAGGAACACTTACCATAGACTACTTACTTAAATCTTTTAAAAATGCTTAAAACTATATAGAGCTCTTCAAGGATATACATAAATTTAATCTCAGCCAAACCTTCAACTGTCAAAATCATCTAGGGCTTTTCCCCAACTTAAACTTTGCATTGGAATAAAAAAAAAAGAATTGTACATGACATTATGGAAAATAACAAATCATCCCTTAAATCAGCAGCTGAGGCTGTGGACAGTAAATGATACAGTGGTTCCACTTTCTTGGAACTGAGTAGTGGAAGAAAATGAAGAAAGATACTACTGACAGGGCAGGGATGATGGGAACAGGCTCACATTATGAATGATATGTTAAGTGATTGGCTCCGATGGAATCATGGGATTGCTGCTGCCCTGTGCAGAAGCTGATTTTCATTCTTATTGTTCATCTCCTAAGACTCCAGCATATGGAAGGGGGGAGGGAGAAGAAAAGTCATAAGCACATGCATTCCCTGTATATATACACAGTTAGAAATATTCTGAATACTTGCCCAGATAAACAGTGGAAAGAGGAAATCCTAATGCCAAAATACATACATATCTTGCCATCAAGGTTTATTAGTTTTAATATTCACATATGCTTCCTGTATTCATTACCATATGTTTATTTGAGAAGACTAATGATGTATATATCCCTAACTTCAAATTAAGTGAAATGATTATTCAATTCTAGATAATAATAAATTGAAAATAGTAACAAAGACTGTTTCAGGTTGTTTTGATGTGCTTAGAGATGCATTTTATATTTTTCTCTCTTCCATCTAGCGGAGACTGTTTGATTCATTTGGACTGGTGTGTATGGAGGGGGGTTGTATTGTCTGCATGTAGAGGGGAATACTTGATTCATATGGTTGGACTGGTGTTGGAGGATGCATTTTCTGTGTAAAGGGGGGAACGTTTGATTCATTTGGTTGAACGAGTATGGGAGATATGTCTGCATGAAGAGAGGAAGATGGACTAACAAAGAAAATGATTGTTTGTTATGCAGTATATTAGAAACATTTGCATAAAATTTAACACAATGCTGGTGTCAAAGTGTTCATTTACTAAGGTTTTCTTTGTACTAATTTTATTCCTACATAAATGTAATTACATCAGAGCTTATTTAGATAGTAACTCTTTTGTATACCATTGCTTAAATTTGTAGCATTACTAATTCTAAATCCTTTGTTACTGCAAATTTCAGGATCTAAACAAACATTACTGTAGGCAATTCACTTTAGTTTTACAGATTTTAAATTGAAATCACTAATTTGCCTACCTAAGATTAGTTTTCAGAGAAAAATATAAGAAATATCAGTAATGTGCTATGAAATTGAAATAATGCGAGGAATAATTTTATAGGCTTAGAGATCAATGTTTAGAGTTGAATTAATGTATATAAATAGGTACTTTATTAAAGAGTAAAAGCATTTGAAAGGTATAGAATCAGTTAATTTATCAAGTTTTAGGCCAGTAGCAATGTTTTTAAGTAACCACTCTAGCATGTACACTAAGAAGGACATGACTAATTTTTATAAACAATGAACATATAAACCTAAATATTACAAATTCTGCTTGAAAAATTTGCAAGGAAGGCAAAACTGGTGAGATTGAAGAAAGGTTAAGTTAGTGGGTAATGAGTACAGTGCTATAATTACTGTGCCTTCCAAATTGAAGATAAAGTTATACACTTGTTAGTATTAAGAAACTCTACAAATTTCATTTTCTAGGGTAGAGTCCAGCAGGCATTTTCTGTGAATCCCCCAATACCACTCAGCTCACCCCCTGAGGGGAAATGTCACGTGCATTCAAATCAAACCTTTTCCTATCAAGTTCTCAACTAATGGCTTTCCTAGGAGACCCAGGCCTGTCAGTCACCTACTACCTATTTAGACATGTTAAAACAGAATGTGTTGTTTATTTGTATTTCATTGAAGTGAATCTGTTTTCTCATATTGAATTTGTATCCAAATCCCAGGTTGTCAATACTGCTTAGCTTAAGGCTTCTGTTTGTTTTATTTTTGTCTCCATCCAATGTAAGAGAATGAGACTGTTCATGTCTGTTTTACCCCCTCTGTACTTTTATGCAGTGTGTACTAATTATGTAAAGTCACTAGTGCAAATTTCAAGCCTTGAAATACACACTTTTTTTACTTGAAATACATTTTGTCATATTCACAATTTATTAACATAGTATTGCCAAAGCTCAACTTTTTAATTTTAAATAAAAAAGAAAACGATGTCTCCCTTTAAAAAAAAAGTGAGGGTGTCCCTTCTAATTTAATTATTTTCTAGGTGATTTTATTGCTAGAGAAAAACCTAGTGAAACAAAGTAAATGATTTGACCAGGCTGTGATCTCTCTTTGTTGAAAATATTATTATGTGTGTGTGTGTGTGTGTGTGTGTGTGCACAGAGACATATGTATACCCCTGTACTTACAACCTCTGAGTTAGTTTACTTGTGTTTAAGACTAAAAGTACATATTAAGCTCTCCATAAAAACAAGAACTGTTATGTTTGATATGCACTTCAAAAGCCTAAAAGGCCAAAGAAAACCCTTCCTTAATTATTGAAGAAGTGTCTGTAAAGGAAACATGAGCAAATAGCATTCATGCTTTCATCCCTAGTAACCTTTTATTGTCCTTTTCTTCAGATGGCCAACTCGGTATATTTAATAAAGGCAGCAGCAGCCATCAAAGAAGGCAGGGCTCTAATAAATGGTCCTGATTAAAGGCCCTGACAGGGTATGAACTTTGCATAAATTTTCTTATGGTGTCAGGCTAGGATACTGATTGAAATCTCATTAACATAATCACACATTTAGAGGAAATGCTGTAATGTATCAAAAACATTTCCCTTAGTGTAATAATTTTAAGGACATTAAAATGCAAATGATAATAAGGATCTGTGTTTAGTGATGTTTTAAAAGCCTGATTATTCAAATATTTAGCACCTTAAAGTATGGAACTGCATTCAGAAAGGGATTGTATGATTTGAAATTATTAGTCTATATATAATTTTGAAATTCTTCATTGGTCTTTCCAGCTCATTTTTCAATTCATGGTCAAACAAAGTTAATCAACTACATTTGCCTATTACTCAGCAATGTAGAAAATAATTTTAAGTTCTTACATGCACACACACAGAGAGAGAGAGACAGAGAGAGAGAGAGAAAGAGAAAGAGAGAAAGAGAGACAGAGAGAATAGATTCAAGCTGCCAACATCAGTTTTCTCCATGATTAAATTTTTATTTAAAGTATTGAGCACTTTTGTTTTTGTATAAGTGGACTTTGGAAATGTGTTTCCAGCATCATCCTCCTTGCTTTTGTGGAAGTGTTTATAAAGCAGCAGAAAATAAGACAGGTCAAAGCCGTCCTCTCCTTTAATGCCGATTCTTACCAAGAGAAGAAACACTGCCCTCCCCCACACAAATAGCCATAATTATGTAAAGAATGACTGCTTCAGACTGATGACTTTCAATATGCTCAAGTCTAGCATACTGGTATAAGAGGCCAGAAAGGTCAACAGTAATTCATAACTGCTATAAAATTGTGTAGCATCCCGGGGCCCCTGCAGGATGCTGACATTATCATGAGTCTTCGGCTGGTTTGTATATGTAAATGTGTGATAGGAAGTGCACAGCTTTTACCATATCACATGCAGAGCATCAATCAGGCACTGGAATACATCAGAGTATTTTCATTATGCCTAGTTATTTACTGCATCAGAAGAAATTACCCTGGCAAGCTACGCAGCCTTCTCTGGGTAGCATGAGCCGACCAACCAGGATGCAGCTTGGGAGTCTTGTAAACATTACAGGATTAATCTCACAATCACAATCATCAATCTTTCCTAGTCCTGCCTCAGTGCAACTGCGAAGATTGGTAACCAGGCCATGCGGATTTAAATTTAACCCTGAATATCAAAAACTGGATGTCAGATTCAAGCTGTGTACTGCAAAACACCTGTGTGTTTTCAATTTGGGGAGAAGACAACAGATGAAAACATACACAAATTATTTTTCAATCTTATTTAACTTGTCACTTTCATTTTGGGTTCCTGATTAGAAATGTACAAGTTTTTCTTTCTTTCTTTTTTAACCCTTTTAAAAATCCATTTGCAATTGAGAAATGAAGAAGCACTTATTACCCATGTAAATACATTTCTAATGTGCTCCTATGAAATGCAGGAAACCTTTCAGAGATGTAAATTGGGAGCCTTTACTTAAGTTGGGGACCAGTTTCAAGTCTTCTTGTGGTTGGCCAGCATATATTAAAAGCCTACGAGTCATAGAATTAGCCCCACAGCAAGACAGCGTTAAAAGTGTGTTGCTGCCTTATAAGATGACATTGGCATTGCTTTGTGGAACAATTGCTTGTTTCCCTGACTGCCAAAGGTAAAAAACAATCTCCCCTTTCTCCTGGTCCATCGAAGGAGGGGTAGGAGATCTGGAAAAGGCAGATGTGCTGGATGAACATTATATCATTTTAAGTTTAGAAACCACACAGAACATAGCCTATTCTATTTAGATAATGCAAGAGATAATGTGCATTCATTTTTGAAAGTCATGTGAAAACCAGGATGATAATGATCATTTTTCCATAGTCAAGAAACAATAAATATGTAATGAGCAGACCACATATAGACTGCCTGGCAGTTTAATTTGAACTGTGACCTTTTTTTATTATTTTCTGTCCACAGCACTTTTTACTGAACATGTAGCATTGAGTCAATTTTTTCTCTTTCTCTCAATATCCTGCTGTCTCCCATCTTGGAATAAGAAAATGCGGTAACCATAAAGGAATGCCCTTCCATTTTAACCAGAAGGATATGTCTATATCCTTCTTATACACAAAAAGTAAATAATTATTCCATGTGTTTTAATCTCCAATTGATATGATCAGCACTATAGGTATTTATCTGCTAAAACTGTCTGTCAGACTACAGTTTAAAAAAAATGTGTATCATATACTGAGAATTTTGTAAGAGTTCTTTGATTTTATGCAGATGATCCTTTTGAACAGTTTTCTTGATTCTATGAAGCTTAGCTTTTAAACTACTGAAGAGGGTCATAAATAGTTTTTGTTCAAATAAATCATATGACAATCAGAGAGCTGTTCATTGTATGAAGATTGTGATGTCTGAAATTTGGTCCTCCCTGTTTTACTCTGTGGTCTTATTCTTTGGCTATGTTGTCAATTATAGCTATGGAACTCGTTTTCATCTGAGGCTTAAACAGTGACATTGTGATTCGGGAGTAGACTCATGACTCCCTTATTCTTTTTGGAGTTGTGGTTCTGAATATGTGGTTTCAGAGACAGTTCCCTTGGCAATTTTTATGTTCTTAAAAAAGTGTGAAAGTGCTTTCTTTTTGATATTTTCAGTTGATCAACCAAGGAAAGCCCTTCTGTAATTCCTTATTGGGAGGCTGCATTACATGAAAGAAACAACTTTGTTCCTTTCTCATGGTGTTGTTTCAAGCAATATGTATTGCACATGCTTATGCTATGATTTATACTAATTTCTGGGCTACTTGGTTGAGCTTCTGTGAAATGTTTCTAGGTATTCTACTATGCTGAACACTTGAGACAAAAACAAAAACAACAACAACAAAAAAAGCCAAACCTATTGAACACCTGCAATGAAAGTTGGAGGCAGCAATAAGATTAGCAGAGGGACCAAGAAACTAGAGAGTAGTAATACAGTCCCCTGAGACAGGAAGGCAGGTTGTGGTTGTGTTCCTCATAGAATATGCAGCAATGAAACCAGGGAATTGAGAGTGGGGAAACGTGGATGTGATATTCAGGACTACTCCTTTCCTGATGCACAACCTCACTCACATCATTTCACTCTATTACTCTTCCGTCTGAAGTTACACAGTTTCCATTCTCTTTCTCAACAAACATTAACTGGATTCCTATGCTGTACTGATTATAAAAGAGTGAGCCGTGAAGACATTAAAAAAAAGGGACAATCATACTAAAATCTGTACGCCTACAAAAGCTAATCAATAAGGAGGAGCCTGGGTAAGACGCTCAATCTTCATTCAGAAAGGCAAATGGGATGGACATCAGAAGAGGGAGAAAACAGGGAACAGGAGAGGAGTCTACCACAGAGGGCCTCTGAAAGATTCTACCCAGCAGGGTATCAAAACATGTGCTGAGACTCATAGCCAAACTTTGGGCAGAGTACAGAGAATGTTATGAAAGAAGGGGGAGATAGTAAGACCTGGACAGGACAGGAGCTCCACAAGGAGAGCAACAGAACCAAAATTCTGGGCCAAGGGGTCTTTTGTGAAACTGATACTCCAACCAAGGACCATTCATTGAGATAACCTAGAACCCCTACACAGATGTAGCCCATGGCTGCTCAGTGTCCAAGTGGTACCTTTTTAATGGGAATAGAGACTATCTCTGACATGAACTCAATGGCTGGCTCTTTGATCACCTCCACCTGAGTTGGGAGCAGTCTTACCAGTCCACAGAGAAAGACAATGAAGCCAGTCCTGATAAGACTTGATAGACTAGGGTCAGATGGAAGGGGAGGAGGACCTCCCCTATCATTGGACTGGGGGAGGGGCATAGGAGAATAAGTAGGTGAGAATGGGAGGGGGTGGGAGAGGGGGCTACAGCTGGGATACAAAGTGAATAAACTGTAATAAAAATAAAATAAAATTTAAAAAAAGATTAATAAAAACCAAAATAAACCAAAACAAACAAACAAAACAAATGGTTATAGATTGGCCATGTCACTTAGTAGTAGAGCACTTGGCCAGTACGTATGAGCTCTGGGTTCAGTCCTCAGCACGATAAAAGAGGATGGGGGATTCCTAGATGCCAACTGATAAACTCAGTGGTGTGTATGGTAGGCCAGGCCGACATGGCACACAGTATGCGGAATTTGCATAGGATGACACTCACCCTAGAGAGGCTAGAAGAGCTACAGGGAGAGGTAAAACCTACACACAGACCAACCTTACTATAAGTGTCGCTTACATTTTAATAGGCTTGGCCAAAACTTAAAATGACTAAGTTGCCATTTTATGAGCAATAAAATACTGCCCCAATGGCTGCAGGTAAATTTTAACATACATATTACAGGGATATTTTTCATATTTTGCTTTCAGTCTGAACAGCTCCACAGAAATACTTTGGAATTTCCAACTTAAATGTCACCCATAGTAGACCAAAAGGGGGGAAAAGTTTCAGTGTGTCCATATGGGGAAAAAAAATCCAGGAAATACCAGTATTTTCTGAGTCAGCTCTGCATGGTTCCATAGACAATATTAAAAAAACAAAACCCCAAATAACTTCTTCCGGGTATCAAAGCAGATGCTGAGACTCAGCCAAATTTTGGGCAGAGTGTAGAGAATCTTATGAAAGAAAGGGGAGACAGAAAGACCTGGAGGAGACAGGAGCTCCACAAGGAGACCAATAGAGCCAGAACATCTGGCTCAGGGGGTTCTTAGAAACTGATGAATCAGTCAGTTACCATCCATGGAGATAACTAAGAGCCTCTGCTCAGATGCAGCCCATGAGCATCTCAGTCTCCAAGTGGGTTCCCTAGTAAGGGGAGCAGGGGCTGTCTCTGACAAAGTCTCAGTGGCCAGTTCTTTGATCACCTTCCCTTGGCGAGGTGGCCTAACTAGGCCACAGAGAAAGAGGATCCAGACAGTCCTGAGGAGACCTGATAGGCTAGAGTCAGATAGTAGTGGAGGAGGACATTCCCTACCAAAGGACAAGGCGAGGGACATGGAATTGGGGAGTGGGAGGGAATGTGAGACTGGTAGGAGATAAGAGAGGAGGCTGCAGTCTGAAGAAATAATTCCTTAGGCATTTTAGGGTTTTCCTTCCAGTTAAGTGAGAGTGATGACATTAATACAGCACCTGAAATCCTTATGAATGAAAACTGCTTGTCATTCCAGTGGATCTCCAGATTAATAATGATACTCTTTAACACAGAATTTTCCTCTCATATAATTTTTTATATACTCATCCAAGATCAGCATGTATATCATAAGACCACCAGATTTTTTAAAAATTAAGACAAGCAAGCCAAACAAAAAAACTAACAAACAACAACAACAAAAAAACACCTCATTTATGCCTAGTTTACACTTGCCATCCCTGTTACTCTATTTGTGTTTAATTTTATAAAACACTGTCACATTTGAATGAACCAATGAGGATGGGGCAAAAGGCTGTTTTTATTATTAATCCAGGTCCAACAGTAGGGCTCCATATGAATAAAGTCTCTCTTCTTTTTTTAAATTTTACTGTTGCATTCTTTTAATTCTTCAAATTCAGTTAAGAAAACTTACTTACACGAGGATAAACCTGAATGTAGACATATTTGCTTAGCTATGAATAATACAAAATATTTCACATCGGCATCCACAGGAAATAATTTGACTATGCTAGTTTTAGTTAAAAGCATTTTTATAGATTAAAAAAAAATAAATGATAGGAGAAAAATTTCAATATTTGCATATAATTTTCTGATTAAAAAGGCAAATAATATTATCTCATCACAAGTAAAATTTACATTTATAAAATAGTTAAGAAAACTTAATGCTTATTAAAAGCATAAAGATTGCCTTCTTTTAATTTTACATTTATGTCTTAAAAAGTCTGTTTGAAATATTATTTTTAGACTATGTCATTTTAATAACATAACTGAAAGTTCCATTTATTTTTATTGTTTCCAAATGAACAAAGTTTTACTATACAAAATTTAATAGTTATGCTTATTATATTTAGGCATGTTTATACTTATGTGTGTTATGGTTATATTAATACATAATTAATATTATGTATGTCATGGTTTCCAGGTAAGCTCTAAAAGAATTTTCCGTAATGAAAAAGAGCATGAGGACTAGCCACAGGATTATCACCATGGATTGCTGCAGCCATGAATCATCTGAAGGAATGGGCGGGCATGGGAGCGTTAGCAGGCCTTCTGGTGTTGGTCTCCTTGGTTTGCCTGTGGTATATATGCAAGATTAGAGTCTCACAACAGTGTGATGCAGCCATGATCATTCAGGCCTTTACAGCCATTGAAGCAGGACATTCTCCCCAAGCATGGTTGGCTACCATAAAAAGCTAAAATGATACGCTCAGGATGCGAGGCTAAGCACTGCACTCAGGGTCAGCCGCTTTCGACCCAGAGAAGAGCATGTCTGATTGCATGCGGGTTGTTGCCCCAGGTCCCGGTCTGAGGCTCTTTGGGTGGATGACACCTAAATGAACATCTGTACAAAGTCCCAATTTATTTCTAATATCAGAGATCAGACCTCTACTCTTGCCTGATGCGTCTAAAACAAAAAGGGGGAACTGTAGAGAGCTGCAGAATGCCTCACCTTAAAGATGGAGCTGGTTTCCGCCTTCCACCTTCCCGATGGTGAGTGCTCTCTATCACGAACAACTCCACATTTGGCTAAGGCCGAGGATCTGGCTTGCTTCCATGTATGTGGACCTATCTGCATTGCCCACGTGGCACGCCTGGGTTGGCTACCCAGAGGCTATTTAAGCTGTGGGCTGGCTTTCCCCAGGGTCCGAGGATTGTTCAAGGTTCCTGAATAAACTGCATTGAAAAAAAAAAAAAGGAAAAAAAAAGAAAAAGAGCATGGTATTAAGGACAAAATGTGTTTCAATCCATACCGTAACAATGTTTATGCAGATATTAAAGGATTGATCCCTGTGTCAATGATGATTTTAAAATGCCATCAAAACTGTTTATTCTATAGTAAAATTGAAAGTATCTTCATAGATATTTATAAACATATCCTTGAATGCAGTTTGGGTTTAATTTTGATTTTCAAAAGCAGCTGTTAGAAAAAAAAATGTTAAAGATTTCTCTATGTTTACTATAGCCCCAGATACCTGTAAAAGCATACTTAACGCTTGATATGCACTGATACAATAGAGCTGCATAGGTATAAAACAATGATTTTGTATTTTCTTTTTGCTTTATAATGCAGATCATTTTGGAGATTATAGATTTTTCTATTGTATACTTTTCTTTCTACTTTCAAACACGTCAGCAATATAGATGTATAAAAAGTGAACCAGAGAAAATGAGTTCATGCTTACATTATTTTTATTTATTGATAAATACTTGAAGTTGTCTTTTCTAAGAAATATTCACAGGCATTTATAAGAATATAAAGAACAAACTTATTATATTTGAGCTGATAGAAATGAATAATATTTTAAATAAGTATGTAAGAACTATTTAACTCTTCCAGGGGCCATAAAACTCTTTGACCTTTTACAGATTTAAACAAAACTAAAATACACAATAATATCTTATACAAATAACATTATATATTTATGTAGAGTAATGGTCAAATTATAATTGTTCAATAAATGCTTTTATAATTTATTTATATTCACAAATGACTATGCATCTCCACATGTCCTAAAGTAACTACAATAATCAAACACTTCACTGAAAAACAAGACAAATGAGATAAATTTTCAACAATATTTTATTCTGTGTAGACTATTAATAGCAATATTTCTTATACTTAGTTTTTGTGCATTTTCAAAGTTAAACATATACAGAGCCATGCGCTATTACAAACTGAATTCGTTGACATTGAAAGTTAGCCACAAACTTTGTGTGTATTAGATTAATATTGTGTCTTAAGAAAAGCTGAAATGTAAAGCATAGAAAAGCCTACCCGGTGAAATGTATGAAAATTTACAGATTATCTAAAATGCTAGGAGTTAATTTTGGACTTGCTTTCCTGAGATGTCAGCTTGATTAAATTTGGAGTTTAGAGATGAATTGGCCCAAATTCATTAGTGTTCCCTGGGTGCAGATGTTGGTCAAGGTCAAGTGAAGCACATTGACTGTAATGTTAGAGAGGTGGGGGAAGGGATTCTCAAGAAGGGAGACTCTTAAAAGGTCTGGGGTTACAGCAAGAAACTTTGATACTTTTTAACTTAATAAATCTTGACAGCCTAATCATGGCTAAGCCTTTGCAGCGTTATTGGTACAGATGGCAAAGCTAGACATATTTAAAGAGATCTCAGGAGCGAGTGTAGGAGAAGCTTTGAATCCAAATGCAGCACTGGGCTCCAGGAGAAAGAGAAAGAAAAGAGGATAAAAAGCTACATGGCATTTCCATCTCCTGACATCTCCAACAGCCTCAGATACAAAATATGATAAGGCTCCTGCTGAGCTAATAAGCCCAACAAATGTCTGTGTCCGTGAAGTAGATGAAGTGGGATCAAGCAGAGGGGCTGCTGTATGAAAATAAGCCAGCGCCCAGGGTATAATGGCACTAGAGAAAGCTCCAAGGTCAGACTGATGACAGAGACACCAGTTAAGTGGAGACCCCATCAGTGAGGAAGATTTGCCTGCTTGGTCCAAGACATAACCATTAAAATGAAATGAAGTATCTATTCAAAGGAGGAAGAACAGAAGGAGAAAGAAATTCTGTGTAGGGATTGTGTGTTCGTGTGTGTGTCTGTGTGTTTGTGTGTGTTTATTTTCAGGCAGCCTATAAGAATTTGGCTGAGAAGAGACTTGAAATTGCACATGCATTTCACAGTGTCCAAGCATCTGTTAATCTATGGTGAGTTCAGTGAGTTCACAGTCTGCACTAATTAACATTTGTATAAAGCTGTCTATCTGTAAGGACACAGTAATGACCATTTCCTTACAATCCACAAGTTTTCCAAAAGAAACAGATTGCTGAAATAGAAATGATTCCTCAGATTTCTTCCTTTCTCTGTTTACTGTTGGATAGGAAATCGTCTCACTTATTTTTGTTGTTAGCTGACATATATTTGAGCAGAATAAATTGATTGAAGGTAAAATTGTACAATTTACAACAGCAGTACTGGCATGTGTATCATTAAAGTCAGCCTTGGTGCCTGGATTCTGATACCATGTATTATCTTGGATGATGAACGTCATGGTTTTCTCAGCACAGCCTTGTGTTTCCTTCTGAAAATCCTCTGGCCGTGGATATTCCCTCAGTGGTAAGTATACTCCCATGCTCAAACTAGTACATTTTAGCTAAAGCTAGTCCCAGTCAGGAGGTGTGTCTGGCTGAGTGAAAGAGGCAAAGTATGTAGGAAGAGAAGAAGATTAGTCTATAAACAGAAAAGCTAGACTCAGGGCAAGGAGCAGTCATGGTAGGATAAATCATCCAATCTGGTTGTTACTTTGATCAAATTAGCTTCATTATTTCTAAAACTCTCTACTCCATCTTGAAGCCATTACCTCTTATTTACTCCCTCTGTCTCTCTGTCTTCCTCTCTGTCTCTCACACTCCCTGTCTCTCTCTCTCCTTCTCTATCTCTGTCTCTCTCCCTCACTCTCTCTCACACACATATTGATATGGTAGAACAAATAGGGTGATGCCTATATACTATAGTTCTTTATTGCTTTTCCTATAGTCTCAGAGTCCACGGTGACCTTCAAATCAGTGCTGGGAAGGCCACCTCTCTGTCCCTTTATTCTGCAACCATATTTCCAGGCCAACAGATACCCTAACTGGTTAGAATTCAAGGAAAAGACCTTTCTTCAGGCTCATAGAACTGAAACTCTGATACTTAAGAATTAATAATTAACAAACCTCTTTTTGCAACTTTAAGGAATGATTTTGCATTAATCTGTGATTTTATAGTTAAGAAATATTTAAAGCATGATTGAAACTTCAAGAGTCTATCAAACTGTAACAACATTAATTATTAACATATCAATTTCATAATATCTGTGAAACCTCATTAAAAAGGTGAAAACCACTTAAATATCATGTGAGGTGGTTGATTATACATGTAAGAGAGCTTAGAAATTCCGACATTATTACCTTGAAATGACCAATTGGTTGGATGTTAGTAATTTTCTAAGTATAAATTTAGTTTGAATTGCATGCATATACAACATCGGTTCTGCCCTTTGGATCATATTGGTGATATCGTTTTGAAACAGTCATTGACATTGGGAATACATACTTTATTACTTTGATATAAGAATGACAAAGCCAAGAGTTCCTCTTAACAGCTATAGAGATTTTTTCTTCCTTGTGGTATAATTAAAGTCTTTTAAAATATCTTTTGGGGATTTTTATATATTCAAAAGGTGATAAATACCACATTCCCTCACATTCAGGTTAGATTATTGCATAAAATGCTTAAATACCAAGAAATAAAACTGATTTTTTAAATCACAAAAGAATCCTGTTAAAACACATATTAAACGGAAAGACATGATGGGTATCATTAAAAGGAGTTTTAGAATACAGTTTCATTCACGAAGGCTTCTTTCAGGGATCTCTGATGGAGAAGGATCACCTGTATTGGCCCCATGTTAATTGCGTGCTATGTCAGTTTTCCTCTCATGTGCATAGATCTATGCAGACTTATGGCTTAGGTGAGACATCGGACTAGGCTCAACGTTCTTACACTGTTCTCAGCAAAAGAATCACTTGCTGTAAGAGAAGAAAGGAAACAGTACCTTTTATGCAAGACAAAGGGCAGACCAGTGCTGACATTACCACAAGTAGAGCTAAGATAAAGACTTTAATAATCCAAGCGTCTAATAAATAGAAAGCACCATGAAGATAGTACTATTAGCTTATTTCAGGGATGGTATAGGGAAAAGCGATAAGCAAAGGTAATAACATTAAGACTTGTGCTATACAGGTCAGGGACAATAGAAGGCATTAAGAACGCATGGAAGAAAACATGGACTTTTCTGACACGACATACATCCAGCTGAGAATTTGTTAATCTTATAGATTTTATTGTTTGCATGTTTTCTTATTTTAAAAAGCATTTTTCTTGAAGTTATCAATATTATATATTTAAGGAGTTATTATACAAAGCAATTCATTTATTATGTTCCAAGCGTCTTGTAGACAAGATGATCATAGTTCACTATCAGGCTTATCAAGTTTATTGAGTTGAATTAAGAGATTTTGAAACCTAGATGTCTAGATGTCTCTTCCAGTAGAGTTTCCAGTAAAAAAAAAAAGCATGAGGAATGTATAAATAAATTTAAGATACAGAAGGTGCAAGAAATCTGGATATATATATATATATATATATATATATATATATATGAGGTCAAATACTAGCTCTGTAACTTATTGCTTTATTAGCAACTCATTTAATGCTAGATTTTGAATTTAAAAAATGAAAAAAATAATGGTGCCAATTTTGGAAAGGTTATGAAAATATAAAATATAGGTTAGAAGCAAATTCTATTAAGGCAAAGGCCAGCCAGTAGCTCATGTCTTCAAATGAGATGATGGAAACAGAAGAAATGCATTACAAACTCTGTGAAAAAAAAAAGTTTGTCAATCATTGGTTTAATTATTTGTTGAGTTCTTCAAATATTCCATTGTTCCAACTTTTAGTTCTCAAAACAACATAATTTTTCTTAAGTTGATGAACACTTTTCATTCCTTCCTACTTATTCCTGTCTTCTTTTCTATTTCTTTCCTCAGCACAATTTATTCCTTTCACATAGATTTAGAATTACATATATGGTAGGAACATAAAATTGTTGGCTTTTCTTCTTGCTTAAGCAAATTAACAATCAGCTCTCAAACATCAGCTCTCAAGATGGGACATGAAAGACAGTGATGAATTCCACATTGTCTAAAAACACAGATGAAATGGCTGGGGATGTGGTCCAGAGGTGAAGAGCACTGGCTGCTCTTCAGGGTGCCCAGTTCCTAGCACCTACATTCCTAGCTCAGCATAGGTAACTCCAGTGGTGGGGGGATCTTAGGCCCTCTCCTGGCCTCTATCGTCACTGCATGCATGTAGAACTTGCAAACAAAGCATACATACATTAATTTAAAATAAAGGCAAAATAATTCGAACAAAATATATGAAACTTGTACTGTATTGCCTATGTATATTTCTAAGATTTCTAAGTGACAAGAAATGTAATATTAACCTTGTTATCAAACCTCACCCATAACTCAGCCTCTGAAAGAGTTTCACAAAAAAGGTGTTTCACAAAACACCCTTCCAAATGCACCTGGGCATTCACAGATGTCATTGATTTTTTTTTTTAAATCACACCTCTAATGTTCTTTGACACTATTTAATATCAGAGTAAACAATTTTGAAAATAGCTTTTAAGTTTAAGGAGACCATTAGAATAAGTATATTTTCATCCAGGAGGACTGTACTCTATGGGCAGTATTTCATTAGATACACAAGTGTGAATATGTTAAAGTAAAAAAAAAAATCAGAATAACTAACATTAATATTTTTAATTTGTATCTAATATGTGACATGACACGAAATTTAGATTCCAATTACATGTGGATATACATGAACACTATAGATTCCCCTGTCTAGAAAGGCAGTGAAATATAAACCTGATTGTCAAATTTTCTGTTATCAATCTGCCAACTAAAAATAGAGAGAGGTGCCTTTAGCTAAAGATACTGATTTCTCTTCTCCCTTTAGAGTATGGATAGTCATAAGACTCCATACTCTGCCTGTCACATTCTTACTGTGATTCAAAAAAGACTTGACTTTTCCTGGTCATATAATTTTAGTCCTCAAGGAATTCACTCCTCATTTCATCATTATCTGCACCTAAACTCCAGAAATAACTAGAGACATGTGACACACTAATAAGGAGGCAAGATTGTTGTAGAATTGCTGGACATACAACCAAAGTTTGCTACTGCCTTTACTATAGATTTCAAAATTCATTCAGCCTTGCTTATTTTTCATCTAAAATTCTTCAGGAGAAAATTCAGCATGCTTTTTAAATATGAAAAATAGATTTTTAGAAGAAAAATTAACGTTGGTTGTAGACTGAGACTTAAGTTTTTCAACCTTAGCAAACAAGAATACTCTTCATGAGGAATTAATAATTGTTTATTTTTAAAAACTATATAGAGACTTTAAAATCTTAACTTGATAGAATTTGAGAATATAAACAGCAAGATTGGGCTATAATGTCACAACAAAATAAAAGATGAAGGTTTCCAGAGGACTCAGCAAACTTAGAGTTTTTCAACATTTCTTTTTTAGGTTATCAAACGATGATACTGAGATAGTCAAAAGTTAAGTAGCAATAAGAAGAAAATCAGTAGTTTTTTGTTCTCCTGCTTTCTGCTCCTAGGGCAGTCCATGCTTGTGTTGTTTTTGTTTTGCTTTGTTTTAGCTGAGTCTTTTCTTAATTAAATGCAATGTTTCAAATAAAATGCTACATGGTGTATCAGTTTCACTTCTTATCCTATAAAATTCTGTCCCCTACTATATTTTAGGAAGATAAGGAACCAGAGTTTTCATTAATGTACTTATGGAGATATTACAAGCCACACTGCCAAGTAGAAAACTATTACTATGTTTCATTTACAATATAAATTCTTGCTATTTTGAGAATGAAATGATTTGCAATCTGCAGGCTAAGGTCCATGCAGCTTCCCATTGGTACTGTAGCACTTGGACTTTGAAATTAGCAAGCTAGCATTCCTCAGTGGCTGTGCTATTGTGATTTAGATTGCTGAGCCTTGATAGGGTCATCACATCTGAGCAAATGTACAAGTTGGTAACACTTTTAAGGAATAAGAAGAAACAGCATGAATATCTGTCTGCCTATATCCCCTCCCACTTTGTTCCTCATATCAGAACAATGTAGAGGCTGAGACTGGAACTGTCAACACAGGTTAAGCAAGAACTGAGGCTCAAGATGACTAAGATTTAGTCAACTGCACCTAGCAGCAAGGAACATTCAGACATTTTAATTTCAAGCCAAGGGTTTTGTTCAGTTTAATTGTCAATATAATGCTAGTTCCAAACTTAAATCACAGAAACCAATGTATGAAAAATGATTTTGTTTCTTAATTTGGTCAGTAGTAGATTATAAATTCTTTTCATCTCAAGTTTTATAAAAAGGCTAAAAGGTAATCTAAATAAATGAAAGTTGGTATAAAGGCTTCATATTTCTTAAACTCTCAAAGTGGCATGGATTAGCTGTCATATATATATATACATATATATACATACATATTTAAAGTTTTTCTAGGAGACATGAATTTGATATAGCATGTCATTGCACTATTTTTAGTATAAATAGATTATTGGGCTAGATGTCTTTGGTTAAAATAAAATACCTGTTACAGGTATAGGGAATACTAAAATCTCAAACATTATTGATGGGATTACAAGACTATTATTTTGACTTTAGTATTTTTTAAAACCTCACTCCTGTTAATATCTATGTGAAATGAATGTTAGAGAAATGTGGATATCCTTTAAAAGCTATCCAATCTTTTTTACTATCACTTTTAGTACCTAACTTGGACTTTTCTCTTTTGCAGAATTCACTAATTCATGTAAATTTTGGTAACACAGTATCCTATTTCCTCCAAGAATCTATTTCACTGTCGTACTAACTAAGCAGCTTTTCCCATGCTACCAGCATGTAAAAGTGAAATTAGAAAACTAGTAAATCACAGACCTGAGATTCAAAAGTAGAACTTTTAACTCTAAGTCTTGGGAGCTTTAATTTTAATATAATCATTTTGTCATAGATATTACATTTGAAGAAATGGAATCAAACTTGTGAAGCAGTATTAAATCATACACTCAAATACACAAGCCAGAAAGAATTAATCACCACATGAAATATTACCATATTCCCTGCTACATTTTGGTCACTGGTAGCCTGTGGGCTGGAGACATTACCCTAAAGCCTGACATTTTTTGTTAATGTGCCTTTGAGGTTAGATAGCTCCAATGAGGAGCCTTCAAGACTACCGGGGGGGGGGGGGAAACTTTGTCTTTGAGTTTTGAGTGTCAGGAAGTTCTTTCTTCACATTTTTGCCGACATATTAATTCTTGTAATATCCAGTGTGTGGTCAGTGCTTGTTCGGAGACCAACTGAATCTCACGTAAGTATCACTTTAAATATTTGAAATAATTCTTGACTTTCCATTAACATTTTTCCACCTAATTGCCTCCAATCTTTCTAGGGATCTTATGACAGATTTAAACATTTTCTCTCATCCCCTTCTCCTGCTCTGAATTATTTTTATGTGTGGCATATTCCTTTATGAGTGTAGCACATGTGTTAGGAAAGATTCACTAGGGTTTCACAGAGCACAACTGTCTTAGCCCAGTCACTATTCCACATATAAGAAGAATTTATGAAAAGCAAAACAAGAGCATTGTGACTTGGCAGTCTGTCCTCTACACAGCCAACTCTCCCTGTCCTCTCGCCTTCTCTTTGCTAACACAGCAATAACTCATTCCCTCTTTCTCAGACCTCCATTGTAATGGCCATGTTGTAGACTTCCTCAGTGCTGAAAACTGAATCACTGTTGAAGCCTCAAAATTAAACATCTCACTTTAGTCACCACATCCAGTCATTACCAACTTTCTCTAATGGGTCTGGAAGTGACCTGAGACATTAGCCCTATCACTTTCACAATCCACAAGTCTACATTCTTTTCCTCATTGTTCTGTATGTAGTCCACAGCCTGTCATTTAACCATCTGATCACAGTGTCTTCATCTTCCTTCTTGTTTTCTCTCATAATCTTTCTGCAGAAAATGTTAACAGCTGAAGCACGGTATCATTTTCCCAACTGCTGGCAAACAATTACGTGATGTTCTTTACTTTAAATCCATCGTTAAATAACTCAACTGGTTATATGATCCTTTTACATATTAATTCCATGATTCTCCAGGAGTCAGTTCTTATATTCATCGCATGATTTAAGATAACTCTTTCATTCCTCATCTTCTTTTTCCCCAAACTTGATGCAAAATTTCCACTCTTGCAGAGTGGCAGCATTGCTTCCTTCCTTCTCACTACTTGTCATCTAAACCTGAGAGCAAGACTATTCATTCTCCATTTCTGTTTCTGATTTTCCTAAAGTGCTGTCTTATAATTAGAAAATGCAGTTATCAAACCTTTATTTCTGTTGAAACCATGTGAGCAAGATTTTTAGATTTCTCATAAAAAGTCAAGGCGATCCTTGATACTACAGCAATTTCCTGATGTGGCCCAGATGTTTTTGTTCCCTATACAGAAAATTCTATAATTGACTCATTTCCACACTTCTCATTTGCTATTCTATTCTCATTGTTTTTATTTTTTATTTTTTGGTTTGTTGTTTGTTTGTTTGTTTATCAAGAGAGGGCTTCTCTGTGTGGCCTTACCTGTATTGGACTCACTGTAAACCAGGCTGGCCTTGAACTCACAGAGATCTGCCTGCCTGTGCCTCTCCAATTGCTGGGATTACAGGCCTGCGTACCACGCCTGGCTCTATTCTCATATTTTATATCTTTGCTATAGACTGGATCTAGTTGTCAAAATACTCATCTGTTGAGGATATGGTCCCCATCCTATCAGTGCTCAGAGATGAGACTTTGAGAAGAAATAGGTCACAAGTGTTCTAACATCATTACTAAGTTCATCTGCTTATGGATGCATAATGAACTGAATTTTGAACACTGGAGATGTAGATGGTACTTTAGAAGCAAAGGACTAGTTAATGGAAGTAGGTGCTGAGGTAGGAGGTAAAAGTATGGGGAAACAGCCAGTGGCGATAGGGAGAAAACTAAGACTCTTAAGCTCTCCCACTTCCTAGTTGCTCTGCAGGCCAGAAAGGCTGACCCTAAACATCTCCTTCTATCCCGTAGCTACTTAAGCAGCTCCAATGGCCCTGTGGAGGTAAATGAGCCTGACATGCCCCTCGCTCATTACAATTGTAGCATAATATGCCTCCCACAGCACTGAAATATAACTGTGATGGGCATAATGAAGAATACTCAGACATATTTGACAGGTATTGTGGAAATATTCAAGAAATTGCCAATAACTTTGGAGTCACAGGCAGAAGAAGAAAAATCACTGTGGTTTATAAAAATAATGTTTTTAAAAGATTATGTTACCTGTTTGAAAAATGAAATTGTGTCTTCAAATGCACTGTAGAACTGAGGGTTTATTAGACAGAAAACCACTCAGACATTTAGGCTTCATGGTGATACTGCTTTCTTTTTTTTTTTGAGGTTTTTTTATTAATTTTTATTTTTTATATTAATCACAGGTTGTTTACTTTGTATCCCAGATGTAGCCCTTTCCCTCATCCCCTCCCGATCTCACCCTCCCTCCCTCATCTCCTCCCAATCCCACCCTCTCTCCCTCATCTCCTCCCTGCTCCTTTCCTTTATGTTAGCCTAGTCATCCTCCCTTTGCAGACCAGATAAGCAAAAAGATAAATTAGCAGAAAGTGTGCCTGATCAAAACCATCTCCAGAGTAGGCATACTTCAGAAACCAGAGCCAGATAGCTGATGTGTTTAGGATTTAAATGTGGTGATACTGCTTTCACTTAACATGTACTTCTAGAATGCATTGTTAACAATAGACCAAAAAAAATTGCAGAGTCATTTGATTAAGATAAAATAGCACGAATAAAAATAATGCTATTTTAAATAAGAAATTCAGTGAACTCAGAAGCCTTAGTTATTTCCCCTTACAATCCTTTATTCCTGACAGGTAACTGGAGGACTGAGTATTTAAGTTTGTAATTTTTAGATGTCCTGTTTTCATTTGATTTCCTTACAAAGTCTACAGTAAGAAATAATACCGCAGACATCATATGGTTTTCCCCATACAGCAAAACAACAGTGTGATCGAGAAAACTACATATTGGCTAATAAAATGTCT
Source organism: Meriones unguiculatus (assembly GCF_030254825.1). Taxonomy (NCBI): domain Eukaryota; kingdom Metazoa; phylum Chordata; class Mammalia; order Rodentia; family Muridae; genus Meriones; species Meriones unguiculatus. The sequence goes on along the minus strand of NC_083354.1, from coordinate 105,589,700 downwards.
CTGCTAAGACATTGACACTTGGTTGAATAATGCAGACATCCATGTTCGTGTATGGGCAAACATGGGTGTAAATGCATTAAAAACTTGTACAATTTTTTTAAATTTTTTATTTAACTTTTATTAATTACACTTTATTCCTTTTGTATCCCCCCATAAGCCCCTTCCTCCTCCTCTCCCGGTCCCACCCCCCCTTTCTGCATGCATGTGCCTCCCCAAGTCCACTGATAGGGGAGGTCCTCCTCTCCTTTCTGATCTTAGTCTAACAGTTCTCATCAGAAGTGGCTACATTGTCAGGGTTCTAGGTTATCTCCATGAATAGTTCTTGGTTGGAGTATGAGTCTCTGGGAAGTTCTCTGTGTTCAAATTTCCTTGTTCTGTTGCTCTCCTTGTGGAGTTCCTGTCCTCTCCAGCTCTTACTATTTCCCATTTCTTACATAAATTCCATTCACTCTGCCCAAAAGTTGGCCATCAGGCTCAGCATCTGCTTTGACAGTCTGCATGGCAGAGGCTTTCAGAGGCCCTCTGTGGCAGGTTCCCAGGTTGTTTCCTGTTTTCTTCTTCTGGCTTTCAGAGGCCCTCTGTAGAAGGTTCCTACGTTGTTTCCTGTTTTCTTTTTCTTCTGATGTCCATCCTCTTTGCCTTTCAGGGTGGGGATTGACCGTTTTAGTTAGGGTCCTCTCTTTTGCTTAGTTTGTTTAGATGTACCGATTTTAGTGGGTTTATCCTATGTTGTATGTCTATATGAGTGAGTATATACCATGTGTGTCTTTTTGTTTCTGGGACAACTCACTCAGAATGATCCTTTCCAGGTCCCACCATTTACCTGCAAATTTCACGATTTCCTTATTTTTCATTGCTGAGTAATACTCCATTGTATAGATGCACCACAATTTCTGCATCCATTCTTCAGTTGAGGGGCATCTGGGCTGTTTCGGCTATTACAAAATAAAGCTGCTACAAACATGGTTGAGCAAATGTCCTTTTTGTGTACTTGAGCCTCTTTTGGATATATACCTAGTAGTGGTATGGCTAGATCTTGAGGAAGCGCTATTCCTAGTTGTCTAAGAAAGCGCCAGATTGATTTCCAGAGTGGTTGTACAAGTTTACATTCCCACCAGCAGTGGAGGAGGGTTCCCCTTTCTCCACAACCTCTCTAGGATGTGTTGTTACTTGAGTTTTTTATCTTGGCCATTCTGATGGGTGTAAGGTGAAATCTCAGGGTTGTTTTGATTTGCATTTCCTTAATGGCTAATGAGCATTTCTTTAAGTGCTTCTCTGCCATTCGATATTCCTCTACAGAGAATTCTCTGTTTAGCTCTGTTCCTCATTTTTTAAGTGGATTACTTGATTTGCTGCTTTTCAGCTTCTTTAGTTCTTTATATATACTGGATATGAGTCCTCTGTCAGATAAAGGGTTCGTGAAGATTCTTTCCCAATCTGTAGGCAGTCGCTTTGTTTTGATGACGGTGTCCTTTGCTTTGCAGAAGCTTTTCAGTTTCATGAGGTCCCATTTATTGATTGTTGCTCTTAGAGCCTGTGCTATTGGTGTTCTGTTCAGAAAGTTTTCTCCTGTACCAATGAGTTCTAGGGTATTCCCCAATTTTTTTCTAGTCGATTTAATGTGTCTGGCTTTATGTTGAGGTCTTTGATCCACTTGGACTTCAGTTTTGTGCAGGGTGATAAGTATGAATCTATTTTCATTTTTCCACATGTAGACATCCAGTTAGACCAGCACCATTTGTTGAAGATGCTATCTTTTTTCCGTTGTATGATTTTGGCATCTTTGTCAAAAATCAGGTGTCCATAAGTGTGTGGGTTTATTTCTAGGTCTTCTGTTTAGTTCCATTGATCCACCATTTTGTTTCTATGCCAGTACCATGCAGTTTTTGTAACTGCTGCTTCATAGTACAGCTTGAGAACTTGTACAGTTTTAGTAGTTGGATACACTTTGGGAATAAAATCTAGACTGGAGATTTGTTTCAGAACTTATGATAGCAAAAGAAGCAAATTTTGTTAAAAAAATTTGTTTTATTGTTGTGTGTGTGTGTGTGTGTGTGTGTGTGTGTGTGTATGAGAGAGAGAGACAGAGAGAGAAACCAGACATTGAACAAAGGGCTTCTTCTACGCTAAGGAACATCTCTACCATTAGATACACTCCCAGTCTCATTTTTTTTTCATCTTTTTAGTACATTTGAGTTCATTTAGCTTTCCTCAGACGTATATGTGCTAAGGGCTGCCAACTTGGGGTTGGACAACATATGTTGAACCTATATGGAACTTCATCTCTGGAGGAGAGTGATTTTCCCCTTTTCAATAGCCAGTGGCCACCTGTAACTTCACAGAGATTTTGTTGATGAAAAGATTCTTTTAATTATTTTTCAAGGAATTCTTTGGTTGAAATAAGTAGTTTGCTTTTTTAGTAGCGTTTTCCATTATTGGACTCTGAGAACAACCCATATATGTGATAATCATTACTAAAGTAGAACCCCATTGGTCACCATAGTGCTATCAAGAGGTTGATTCTGCCACTGTTCTCAAGGGGGTACAGTTGTAGGAATAATAGTCATTGTATACTGAGCAACCGGCATGTGTCAACCATCGTGAAAGAACATTATTAACATTATATGAATTTGGCCAGCACCGTTATTCTGAAAAGATGCATGGTATTTGAAAATCTATCAGATGAAAAAATAATTTCTTAGGACTTTGGTTACTTGTTTAAATTGTCCTTACAATCAGTTTCAGCATCAGGGTAAAGGCATGGGTTCCCCCACCTCACCAAGAGGCCTTTGTGCTTTCCATTACTCTATGGTCTTCTACAATTCACTCTCCACCTTGCTCTCATTCCCCCTCCCTCTCCTCTCATTCCCCCTCCCTCTCAGCATTATTTGTTTCATTCTGGTTTGGTTTTGAGATGGAGCCTCAAGCACCTCAGTTTCGCCTTGAGCTCACTACATGGCCTAAACTGGTGTTGAGTTTCTGTTGGTCTTAGTCCCTGTATCAAATGCTGGGGCTACAGGTATGCACTGCTGTACTTAATGTCCACCTTGCCTTCAAAGTCAAAGCTCATGCCCAGCTTTAGAGGAAGACTGGCCATGCATGTGAGCAAACAATAAAGAATTCATGAGGAAATGGTAAAGTGAACACAGCAGCTGAGTAAACAGCAACAAAAGGTAAGGTTCTGGAGGCTTCCCAGGTGGCTCTGAGAGTAAAGGCTCATGCGCTATCTCCACAACCCGAGTTTGACTACAGGACTCTACACACTAAGAAGAGAGGTCCTGCTCCTACAATTTGTCTTCTGACTTCCACACACTCAGTGTGACACGTGGTCATGCACACACAAACACACACACACACACACACAGGCACACATACATGCATGCACATAATGCACACATATATCCATAGACATATATGTATGCACACAATCACACAGGTACACACACATACATACATGGACAAGCAAATTCATACATGCACATGCATAGACACATGGGCAGAACCATACACATGCACATATCTATATGCACACACACATACACACACATGAGCACATACACACACATGCACAAAGACACACACACGGAGACACTCAAATGAAATGTAATGGAAAATTAATAATAAAGCAAATAAGACTTTCTGATTCTGAAGGTGTTCCTGCGGGTCAGTGTAAGGGAAGTGGAGTTTTCAACCCTGTTTTACCACCTCCCTCCACAGGTCACCAGAGGCTGGCTTACCGTCATTACTATTGCCATCTACAGACATGATTACTGAGATCTGAGCAGTGCTGATCTGGATCACTGCAGCCCTTTTATTACAGGCACTTTAAAAGATATTGGGGCAGATGTTGGATTCTTGAGAACCTAGGCTTGCCGGTGTTAAAATAGGAAACAGGGATTTTAGGAAACGCCTAAAATGTTAAGGGTTCATACAATTCACTTTTTTTCCCAGATTCTTTTTTTTCTTTATTAATTATACTTTATTCACTTTGTATCCCCCCTGTGGTTTTCTCCCTCCTCCAGTCCTAATCCCTCCCTTCCTCTACCCTCTGCATGCATGCCCCTCCCCAAGTCCACTGATAGGGGAGGTCTTCTTTTCCTTCCTTCTGATCCTAGTCTATCAGGTCTCATCAGGAGTGGCTGCATTGTCTTCTTCTGTGGCCTGGTAATGCTGCTTCTCCCTCAGGGGGAGGTAATTAAAGAGAAGGCCAATCAGTTCATGTCAGAGACAGTCCCTGTTCCTATTACAATGGAACCCACTTGGATACTGAACTGCCATGGGCTACATCTGTGCAGGGGTCTTAGGTTTTCTCCATGCATAGTCCTTGGTTGGAATAGCAGTCTCAGGAAAGACCCCTGTGCTCAGATTATTTTGGTTCTGTTGCTCTCCTTGTGGAGTTCCTGTCCTCTCCAGATCTTACTGTTTCCCACTTCTTTCCTAAGATTCCCTGCACTCTGCCCAAAGCTTTGCCCTGCAGACTATCAATGTAGATGCTGAGACTTACAATTCACTTCTAAGGCTAGAATCCAACCCTATGTGGATATCAATTACCCAATAAGTCGTAATGGCGGGTTAAAAGCATCCAAAGGGCAAAATTAACATAAAAAATAATTTTCTTCAATTGTAAGACATTTCTTCCTAAAATCACACATGCATCAGTTCACATCACCATGCTGTGGAGACAGGGGTTATTGTACAAACAGAACAGGATACAAGAGTAATGGAAATTAAGACAGACCCACAGCCCAAATCAGAGGGAAGAGTGAGATGACACAATGTTAGGGTTACAGTGCAATGTTCCTGAGGTATCTGTGTAAGGATCAGTTCACACCTGAGAATGCTAAGGGAAAAGGCAGGTAATGGAGCAACATTGTCTCCTTCCTTACCACATGTTGCTATCTGGATGTGTTGTTTGACACCCTTTTTATAAAGTGTAGGATAGACTTGATTTTGTAATTTTCGTTTGGAGGTTTGTTGCTATTGTTTCCTGTTTTGAGAGACAGGGTCTTGTCTGTAGTCCTCATTGACCTAGTACCATGTAGCTCAGGGTGGCCTCAAATTCTAACAATTGTCTCACCTGAATGTGGAGCTTACAGGGTATGACACCACTCCTGGCTAAACATGCCATGTGCTTTGCATTCCCATGTGTGGTGAGATGAAAGCCAGAACATCCTTGGGAGCTTATCATGTCATGCATAGTAAAATTCCAAGGCAACAAGAGATCCTGCCCCCCACAAAGGTGGGAAGCACCTAAGGACAACCCACAGTTGCTCTCTTCCATCCACATGCATGTTGTGAATGTACCAGGACCTACATGTGCACCCATAACCTATGAATGTGTAGTCACATACACATGCAGGAAGCTTTGATTAGTACAATGTTGCCAGAGGAATAAAAGCAAAGATATCATGACAAACACTTCTAAAAAGCTGAGCACTGTGCCCTTGGACAATTCTCCAAGGTGAAATGATAGTAGATCTAGGTCTCAGAACTGACCTGTCATCTTTCCACTACAGTATCAACGATATGAGGAGAGAGCATCAAAGTTAAAGGACTCTTCTATAGTATTATATACAAAATATATTCTTGTTCATCATTGGTTAATGGACTGTATATGTAATCAGTTAATAGAAATACGAAGAAATCAAGAGAAAACTCATTAAAATAGTTACTTATAATTAAGAAACCACTCTCACAAATACTACATCATTAGATTCTCACAACTATATTTAAATAGCAATCTCAAGCTTTTCTGTTCCCTTTTCCCTGAAAAATATCATTGTCTTTCAAATCCTGTGTTCCATTAATGAACTTAATTTTAGTCAAAGATAAGTGTTCTGAACCAGTAGTTTCCGAATCAATAATAATTTGCAGTAGAAATTTCTTTAATTACTTCTGTTTCTCTACCTGGTTAATTTAGGACTGAATTAACAACAAAATACCTTGGTACAGCATTCAACCCAAGATTCAGAGAGATGAGAGGTTCTTGGGCTAAGCTCCTTGTCAATGCTTGGGTGTCTGGTCTGCAAAGATGTACTTATGACAGTATGCCCAGATCCAGAAAGCTCCTACAGCATTTGGGCTCCGCATCTATGCTAGACTATGCTTGGAATCTCTCTTCAGTATGACTGTCTCTGCCTGACACTAGTGCAGGGGGTACAGCTTGCATACTCTCTAGGCACGGCTAACAAGAACAGCAATATCACTGAGCTCTGTGTTTAACTGAGAGATGCTGGTTCAGTGATTATGGAAAAAAAAATGAGTCTCAATATCAACTTTTGCCTTCACTGGTATAGGCACTTGTGCACATTCACTCACACACAGAGAGCATCTGCACTCGTTCAAAAACATTCACACTCAACACATGTGAACCACACACATACAAGAGATGCCAAAGGGGAAAGAATGGTATGAACTGGGATTACAACTGAGTCATTGTCTTTCCAGTTAATTTCTTTTAACACATGAGCCAAATCATCACACCTACTATTCACATATTAACCTGATTAAAATCTTAACCAATCTATAGTGTCTACAACTGATCACCGATCTGCTAGCTCCTTCCAGTCTGAACTAGGAAGTTTCTATTCAGTGGGTTCAGTTTTCTAGATTCAGGATTAATTTTATGGCACAGATTTTTACTTAATTTAGAAAGATAATCTGGACTTTTTCTACAAATAAAGAACACTGGTTTATTCTCCAAATTATATTTTTGAAGACAATTTTTAGTTGTTTTTACAAGTGAGTTTATTTACATTTACTTTCATTTCCTTATCAAGGGAAATAAAATTCTTATACCCGCATGAAATTTATCAGGTTTTTAATAATTTCCATGAAAATAGCTTTCTAAGATTATATTCTTATCAATAGTTAAATTATGTTATGTTTTTAATTGGAATCCAAGTCACAGCCTCTAACTTCCCAGAACCGTAATGGCATTGACTTAATTTAAAAGGACTCAGAGGAGCCAGATATGGAAGACTGTCACCATTATAATTTAGTTGTATGATTAAATCATAGAAAATATTGTGGAAATCTGAGGAGTGTATTAGGCTCTCTGTTATGAAGGAGCATTCATCCAGTGTGCCTGTCTTAAAAGGTATTTGAATAGACCTCCAGTTCTGTCAAAATTTGGGAAAAATAAATATTGCATTGGAAATAACAGATAATATCATGTTAAACATGCATCCGGTTAAACTAACAAACACACCAACAGCCCTTGCTGCATTGTACCAGTGGTAACTGAATAGCAGGGAGGATCTTTTCTGTACCCTAAATCATTAGACACACAAAGTGAAAACACTTAACTGAAATATTACAGTCATTTTATTTTTTATTGGAAGAAAGCTCGGTTACTTCGTTGTTGTTTCAGGGTTTGTTTTGTTTTATTTTTTCAAAATTCCTCAGAGAACAAAGAAAATCATTTTTCAGCAAACGACTACTTGTGATAGTAAAATTATACAGACCATGAAAATATTGTTTTCAGATCTGAGAAAACTATATGGAGCTTATCAAAGTTCCATGTGGTTGCAATGCAAACAGCAACTATTTATTTTTTAAATATTTAGGGAAAAAAACCTACAAAAAGGTATATTCTGTATCTCCATGTATTTTCTTCTTAATTACACAAAAACCTATGTAATCTCAAAACACAACATTTATAAAAAGACAGTATCGTTTTGGTATCAGTATGTCAATGCATCACAATATACTGAAATATATACATATATGCTCACACTGAACAATGAAAAGATATTGCTATAATGTTCCAAGTATGTTTTATCATAATTAATTCAAGGTCATTCAATATTATTTTTTAATCACACTGGATATAGAAGGCTGTTTTAGTGTCTTTACAAAGCCAATTCATAATGTTTTGTTTTAGAAAGCTGAAAAAAATATGAAGAGGAAAAGCCTGTCTTAAATTCACCAGTCACCAGAGCTTGGTAGGCGAGAATGCAGCCCTTTTATTTGATGGGATGAAAAAGCTAATAACGTATGACAGTAAAAAGGCAGGGGCTTTTAACGCTTTTCTTAACCTTACAAAAAAGGTCAGCTCTGATCTGGAAATGAGAACAGCCAACACATGGGATAGAAGGGCAAAAAGCCAAGCAGAAAGTGAGAAGGAGCTGGTGACAGACGTGCTGAGGGTGGCAGGTCCATGCTCATGGACCCCAAGACTCGAAAAGTACCTCCAGTCATCCCTCAATTAATTTCGGTTTGCTTCACAGATTCAGAGAAGAGATGGACAGGAGACTGGGAGAATTACCCAAAGCGGAAGAGGGAATGATGTGTCCTGACTTAAGCAGAGGAGGAAAGGGAGCATTCTGTAACCAGCTGGTTTATTGCTTCTAACCCAGTGGTTGATGCATGGAATATTCAAAAGCTGGTAGCTGTGCTTGTTGAGTGCCTCTCTACAGTCATCACTGACGTGGAACCTGCATTTGACATACGTGAGATTTGAGGGAGAAGAAAATTGCTGAACTCAACCTGTTAATAAGTGTTGAATCAGATTAGAACCCAGAGCTGCTGATTCCAGAAGCTTTGTCCTGCTCATACTTGGAAACAAATTCTGGAGCTTTTTACTTCTGTTAGGGGAAGTATCTAACAGTTCAGTCAACCCATCAATACGACATTGTAAAACTGAAATCAAGACACTAATTACCTGTTTTTGTTTTTGTCCTTTTAATTCCTTGAATAGGAAATGATATGTATCTTTTCTTGGGGTGAGAGCCTCCATGAAGTCATCTAAATGAACCAACATACTGTGTTGATAAAAGTAAAATTGGTCTCTGGTGTCATGGTGCTCACAGTAGGGTGAAAATTCTTGCCCTTGGCTTCTGCTAGCTAGTCACCCTGGACACGGGGCATGCTTTCTATCAGTTTCTGATTTATTGTAAAGTAGATGGAGATAAAAGTGATTCACATTTGACAGGACACTTTCAAACATTAAATCAGGAAACTAGTACATGTGAAGTACTTAGCAAGCCTCAAATAAGTTAGGTATTTGACAAATAACCTGTATAGTTACTTGTATGAATGATAAAATGAATTGGTATCATATAGAACAAATGGTTGTGGTCATCATTCTCTATGTGATTGACACAGTACTGTAAATATTATTATGACAGACACTTGGTTTCTTTTAATGAATGCATTTTAAATATTTTTCAGTTATTTATTATTTCTTGCAATATGGGGCATATGCCTGCCCCATGGCTCACATATGGAGAAAAACCAGCAATCAAATTGGTTCTCTTCACCTACCTTGTGGGTTCTAGGGATCAAACTCAGGTTCTTAGGCTTGACAGCAACTACGTTTACCTGCCGAGCCACTTCCCCAGTGAAACACACACACACACACACACACACACAATGGATTGCTAATTATTTCTTTTAGTTTTAATTTTAATATTATAACATAATTGCAACATTTCCCCTTCCCCCGTTCTCCCTCCAAACCCTCTCATACAGCTCTCCTTCCTCTCTTTCAAATCCATGCCTCTTTTTTTATTAATGCTGTTACATGCATATGTGCTTATGTATATACATAAATTCCTAAATATAGCCTGTTCATGCTGCATATTGTTACTTGCATGTATATTTTCAGGTCTGTCTTAGATAAGGTTTCTATTGCTGTGATGAAATATCATAACTAAAAAGCAAGCTAAGGTGGAGAAGGCCAATTTGGCTTATGTTTCCATATCACTGTTCATCATAAAGGGAAGTCAGGACGGGTTCTAATGGAGGACAGGCGCCGGGGGCAGGAGCTGATGCAGAGGCTGTGGAAGAGTGCTGTATAGTGGCTTGTTCCTCCCGGTTTGCTCAGCTTTCTTTCTTATAGAATCTCCCAGGGACAGCAACACCCACAATAGGCTGGGCCCTCCCCCACCAATCACTAGTTAATAAAATGTCTTATGGGTTTGCCTACCACCAGATTTTTTAATTTAATTTTTATAAATTTTTTTCAACTCTGATTGTTTTATTTTGTCACAAACTACAGAAAAAGGCCTACCTGCCTGCATAGATCCTTCAAAGATCCAGGTTCCTGAGTCTTCTGATTTAGAAGCTTGATAAGTTATTTTTTTTAATTTTTATTTTTTTTTTCACTTTTTTTTTCTTTTATTTTTTTTATCAGTTACATTTTATTAACTCTGTATCCCAGCCGTGTCCCGAGCCCTCATTCCCTCCCAGTCCCTCCCTCTCTCCCTCCCTCATCTCCACCGTGCCCCTTTCCAAGTCCACTGATGGGGGGGACCTCCTCCCCATTCATCTGATCCTGTTTTATCAGGTATCTTCAGGACTGGCTGCAAAGCCCTCCTCTGTGGCCTAACAGGACTGCTCCTCCCTTCGGGGGTGGGGAGACCAAAGAGCCAGTCATCGAGTTCCTGTTAGAAATAGTCCCTGTTCCCCTCACTTTGGGAAACCAATTGGTTACTGAGCTTCCACAGGCTACATCTGAGTGGAGGTTCTAGGTTATATCCATACATGGTCCTTGGTTGAATGTCAGTCTCAGAAAAGACCCTGTGCCCAGATATATTTGGTCCTTGTGGAGCTCCTATCCTTTCCCCATCAGACTAACTCCCCTTCTTTCTTATGATTCCCTGTACTCTGCCAAAGGTTTGGTCATGAGTCTTTGCTTTGAAAACACTGCTAGTTAGAGTCTTTCAGATGCGCTCAGTAGACTCCTGTCATACGTTCAATGCACATCCCATCTGTCTTTCTAAACGAGGATTGATCATCTTACCCCATGTCCGCTCAATTGATTATCTTTTTTAGGTGTATAGATTTCATTATGTTTATCATATCTTATAGGTCTATATAAGTGAGTATATCCCATGTTTGTCTTTCTCCTTCTGGGATATTTCACTCAGAATGATCTTTTCTAGATCCCACCATTTGCCTGCAAATTTCATGATTTCCTCCTTTTTGATTGCTGAGTAGTATTCCATTGTATAAAAATACCACAATTTCTGTACCCATTCCACCGTTGATGGACATCTGGGTTGTTTCCAGGTTCTGGCTATTACAAATAGAGCTGCTATAAACATGGTTGAGCAAGTGTCCTTTTTGTGTACTTGAACAAACTTTGGGTATATACCTAGCAGTGGTATAGCTGGGTCTGGAGGAAAATCAACAAGATAGACAAACCCTTAGCCAAACTAATTAAAAAGCAGAGAGAAACTATCCAGATCAGCAAAATCAGAAATGAAAATGGGGACATAACCACAGACATTGAGGAAATCCAAACAATTATTAGGTCATACTACAAAAGCCTATATGCCACAAAATTTGAGAATCTAAATGAAATGGATAATTTTCTTGAAAGATTCCATCTACCAAAACTAAGTCAAGATCAGGTAGAAAGACTGAATAGCCCTATATCTCCCAAGGAAATCGAAGCAGTCATTAACAGTCTCCCCTCCAAAAAAAGCCCTGGACCAGATGGCTTCAGCGCAGAATTCTACAAGACCTTCAAAGAAGTGCTAACTCCAATTCTCCTCAAGCTATTCCACAAAATAGAAACAGAAGGAACACTACCAAACTCATTCTATGAAGCCACAGTCACCTTAATACCTAAACCATACAAAGACCCAACAAAAAAAGAGAACTTTAGGCCTATCTCTCTTATGAACATTGACGCAAAAATACTCAATAAAATACTTGCAAACCGAATCCAAGAACACATCAAAGATATCATCCACCATGACCAAGTAGGCTTCATCCCAGGCATGCAAGGGTGGTTCAACATACGGAAATCCATCAATGTAATCCACTACATAAACAAACTGAAGGAGAAAAACCACATGATCATCTCCTTAGACGCCGAAAAAGCATTTGACAAAGTCCAACACCCATTCATGTTTAAAGTCTTGGAGAGATCAGGGATACAAGGCACATACCTAAACATAGTAAAGGCAATATATAGCAAGCCTATAGCTAACATCAAACTCAATGGAGAGAAACTTAAATCAATCCCACTGAAATCAGGGACAAGACAAGGCTGTCCATTGTCCCCATACCTCTTCAACATAGTACTTGAAGTCCTAGCCAGAGCAATAAGACAACTAAAGGAGATCAAGGGGATACAAATCGGAAAGGAAGAGGTCAAAGTGTCACTATTTGCAGATGATATGATAGTATACATGAGCGACCCCAAAAATTCAACCAGAGAACTCCTTCAGCTGATAAACACCTTCAGCAAAGTGGCAGGATACAAAATCAACTCAAAAAAATCAGAAGCCCTCCTATATACCAAAGACAAAAAGGCTGAGAAAGAAATTAGGGAAACAACACCCTTCACAATAGCCACTAATAACATAAAGTACCTTGGTGTGACTCTAACCAAGCAAGTGAAAGACCTGTTTGAGAAAAACTTCAAGTCTCTGAAGAAAGAAATCGAAGAAGATATCAGAAGATGGAAAGATCTCCCGTGCTCATGGATTGGTAGGATTAACATTGTGAAAATGGCCATACTGCCAAAAGCAATCTACAGATTCAATGCAATTCCCATCAAAATACCAACTCAATTCTTTACAGACCTTGAAAAAAAGATTCTCAGCTTCATATGGAGAAATAAAAAACCCAGAATCTCCAAAACGATCCTGTACAACAACAGATCATCTGGAGGTATATCCATTCCTGATCTCAAGCTGTACTACAGGGCAACAGTAATAAAAACTGCATGGTACTGGCATAGAAACAGAAAGGAGGATCAATGGAACCGCATAGAAGACCCAGAAATAAATCCACACACCTATGAATACTCGATATTCGACAAAGAAGCCAATTCCATTCAATGGAAAAAAGACAGCATCTTCAACAAATGGTGCTGGACCAACTGGATGTCTACATGCAGAAAAATGAAAATAGATCCATATTTATCACCCTGCACAAAACTAAAGTCAAAGTGGATCAAGGACCTCAACATAAAACCAGATACCCTAAATCAATTGGAAAAAAAAGTGGGGAACAGCCTAGAACTCATTGGCACAGGAGACAACTTCCTGAACAGAACACCAACAGCACAGGCTCTAAGAGCAACAATCAATAAATGGGACCTCATGAAACTAAAAAGTTTTTGTAAAGCAAAGGATACCGTCATCAAAACAAAACGACTGCCTACAGATTGGGAAAGAATCTTCACTAACCCTATATCTGACAGAGGACTAATATCCAGTATATACAAAGAACTAAAGAAGCTGAAAAGCAGCAATCCAAGTAATCCAATTAAAAAATGGGGAACAGAGCTAAACAGAGAATTCTCGACAGAGGAATATCGAATGGCAGAAAAACACTTAAAGAAATGCTCATCCTCATTAGCCATCAGGGAAATGCAAATCAAAACGACCCTGAGATATCACCTTACACCCATCAGAATGGCCAAGATGAAAAACTCAAGCGATAACACATGCTGGAGAGGTTGTGGAGAAAGGGGAACCCTCCTCCACTGCTGGTGGGAATGTAAACTGGTACAACCACTCTGGAAAGCTATCTGGCGCTTTCTAAGACAAATTTTTATTTTTTTTTAATATTAGTTACAGTTTGTTAACTTTGTATCCCTGCTGTATCCCACTCCCTCTTTTCATCCCAATCCCACCCCCCATCTCCTCCCTGCCCCTTTCCAAGTCCATTGATAAGGGAGAACCTCCTCCCCTTTCATCTGATACTGGTTATCAGGTGTCTTCAGTACTGGCTGAAAAGTCCTCCTCTGTGTCCTAGCAAGGCTGCTTCTCCCAGGCAGGGGGTAGGAGGGAGGTCAAAAAGCCTGCCATCGAGTTCATGTCAGAAATAGTCCCTGTTCCCCTTATTAGGGTACCCACTTGGATACTGAGCTACCAAGGGCTATATCTGAGCAGAGGCTCTAGGTTGCATCCATACATGGTCCTTGTTTGGAGAAACAGTCTCATAGAAGACCCCTGTGCCCAGATATATTTGGTCCTTGTGGAGCTCCTGTCCTCTCCAGGTCGTATTAACTCCCCCCCTCTTTTTTTTTTGGTTCCCTGCATTCTGCTAGAGGTTTGGTTATGAGTCTTAATATCTGTTTTGATACACTGCTAAGTAGAGACTTTCAGAGGCCCTCTGTGGTAGGCTCCTATCCTGTTACTTGTTTTCTCCTACATCTAATGTCCATCCCATTTGTCTTTCTAATTTTTATAAATTTATTCATTTTAAATTTCTATTGCAGTCTCCTCCCTCATATTCTCAGGGTCCACACCTCCCTCCCTCTTCCCTCTCCCCTTCCCTAGTCTTCAGGGGTAGCCCTCCTCTCCTACCAACTGACCCCAGTCTATCAAGTCTCATCAGGAGTGGCTATTGACTCTTTCTCTATAGCCTGGCAAGGCTGCCCTTCCCCCACTTTCCAGGGGGAAGTGATCTAAGAGTGGGCAACAGAGTCCATGTCAGAAACAGTCCCTGTACCTCCTACTAGGGAACCTACATGGATACCTGGCAACCTATCAGATATATCTGAGCAGGGTTCTAGGTCCTCTCCAAGCATAGTCCTTGGTTTGGGGCATCAGTCTCCACAGGCCTCTCTCTCCTAGGCCAAGATCTGTTGCTTTTGATGGTCTCCTTGTGGAGTTCCTGTCTCCACTGGGTCCTTCTGTCTACCTAAAGGCCCAGCTATACCACTTTTGGGCATATACTCAAAAGATGCTCTACCATGCAACAAGGATATTTGTTCAACTATGTTTGTAGGTTTTTTTATTCATAATAGCCAGAAACTGGAAACAACCTGGATCTCCCTCAACCTGATCTTATAGATTTTTTATTTATTTATTTGTTTTTCTTTGTTTTAGTTAGCTAGTTATTCACTTTACATCTCAATCATAGCCCTCTTCTACCTGTTGCTGTCCTCCATCCCACCCTCATCCCCCTAGCTGCCTCTCAGAAAGGGGGATTCCCATCCCAGCACATCTAGTCTCATGAGGATTGTGCACTTCCCCTTTCACATTGTCCTTGCAAGGCAGCCATGCCAGGGTGACTTGATCAAATGGCATGCAACAGAGACCATGTCAGAGACAGCTTTTATCTCCTTTCTGGGGTCCCACATTCAGGCTAAGCTGCCTATTGGTTATATGTATGTAAAAGGTATTTTCTTAATTGAGGTGCCCTCTTCTCAGATAACTCCAACTTGTGTTAAGTTAACACTAAACTATGCAGCACAAGGGCTGACCATTTGTAATTGAATAACCACTTGGTGTACTCTCCCCTGGGGAAGACTATCCCCCCCCCCAACACACAACAGTCTAAAAGTTTTCTGTCCTTCTTTGTGCAGGGTTGAAGCCTATGGTCTTTCTTCTGTCCATATTGGCATGTATATTACTGTGCTTGCTCAGCTCATGTTTAGGCAGCTATGTTGGTGAGATTTTATGGATCTCAACGCTGTACCATATATTTAAATTTCAAAGTGAAAGACAGAATTTCGTCTTCCATACTGTGGAAGACGTTTCAACTATGACACTTGTTTTTGCTCCTAGAATCTTAGATCTTAAAGCAAATAAGATGCATATGTGCTACCATGGTCCCCCACATTATGGCCCTTTCTCTCTGAACTAGCTGGGGATTGCTGTGCTTCCTCAGTCCTCTATCATTTAGAAAGCCAGCATAGAGAGCTTGTGCTATAAACGTCCTTTTAGTGCTCAGTGACCTTCTCTGTTTCTACTGGTAGACCCATGGCTCTACCTAGCATAAAAGGTGCCTGTCACTCTTCTTATGACCTACAGGGCACTTACCAGCCTACTTTTCTTAATGGGTCAAAGGCCTGAATCTAAAAGGCAGATCTGGTCATCTGGTTGTATCCCATCTTTGTTTAGAACTTCCCTTGGCTCTACCACTGTAAACAGAAAACCCACATAGCATAACATAAATGAAGGACCTTCAGGATCCTATTTCTGATGAAGCTGCTGCACTTCTGTCAAAGTGCTTTCTGATTTTCCATGCTCTTTTTGCTGTCCCCTGTTCTGTACCTACCTTACCTGTCCAACTGCAGAGCTTGAATTCAAATGTGCCCATGCTGAAGTTTTTTTCACACTTCCATATATGAGTCAGATGTAAATTATGAAAGCCTCCATTTACTTTTCCATCATGTCTGCTGATGATATCTCTGTAACTGTGAGATTAATATGAAGTTACATAAAAACATACCGACCTCTCAGAGGCTTGTTCCCTAGGTGATTTTAATGTCAAATTGGCAATCAAGATTAACTGTCACATTGTCACACTGCTTCTCACTTAGTTTCTGGGTTAATCATTACCCAGCTCTTAAGGAGAATCTAACCATTGTCTTTCTAAGTGAGGGTTGGCCTCCCCACCCCCACCCCAGGGAGGAGCAGCTCTGCTGGGCCACCGAGGAGGACTTTGCAGCCAGGCCTGAAGATACTTTATAAGCTAGGGTCAGATGAAAGGGGAGGAGGTCTTCTCCTATCATTAGACTTGGAAAGGAGCAGGGAGAAGATGAGGGAGGGAGGGTGAGAATGGGAGGAAAAGAGGGAGTGGATACAGCTGGGATACAAAGTTACTAAACTGTAACTAATATTTAAAAAATAAAAATTTAATTAAAAAAATGTAAAAAAGAATCTAACCATTGTATCTTTTGTTGTTGTTGATTACTACATTTCAGTATCCAAGAAAACATTTTGTAATAAGAACCTAAAGTCAACTATTATTTTATCTTGGAAAGTTAAATAATTTTTCATCAAAATCAATTGACTTCCCTAGCTATGTCAGTTTGTTTGTTTTTATTGATAGAATATACCCATTAAAACTATGAAAGTTTAGAAATTATGAAAACCAGACTTAAATATAGAAATTGAGTCATCGCTATTAGACAATTTTCCAAATTAAAGTTACTGAATTTCTGAGGGCTGGAGAGCGTGTTCAGCTGTTAGAAACAGTTCTTGTCCTAATTACCTTTCTGAGTGAGGATTGATCATCTTATCCAGGATCCTCCTTCTTGCTTAGCTTCTTTAGGTGTACAGATTTTAGTATGTTTATCCTATATTATAGGTCTAATATCCATTTATAAGTGAGTATATACCATTTGCGTCTTTCTGCTTCTGGGATACCTCACTCAGGATGATTTTTTCTAGTTCCCACCATTTGCCTGCAAATTTAGTGAACAAATGGTAAAAAAAATAAAAAAATAAAAAATAAATTAATTAATAAAAAAGAAAAAATAGTTTCTGCTCTTCCAAAGAACCTGAATTTGGTTCTAATACTTTTATCAGGTGTCTCACAGTGGTCTGCAACTCCAGCAATTGTGGATCCAAGGGTGCTGGCTTCTATTGGCACCTACATGCATGTACATTTGCCCATTTGAAGATATAAACATATACATATTTTTTTTTCAATGCAGTTTATTCAGGAACCTTGAACAATCATCTGACCCTGGGGAAAGCCAGCCCACAGCTTAAATAGCCTCTGGATAGCCAACCCCAGCATGCCACGTGGGCAATGCAGATAGGTCCACATACATGGAAGCAAGCCAGATCCTCAGCCTTAGCCAAATGTGGAGTTGTTTGTGACAGAGAGCACTCACCATTGGGAAGGTGGCAGGCAGAAACCAGCTCCATCTTTAAGGTGAGGCATTTCGCAGCTCTCTACAGTTCCCCCTTTTTGTTTTAGAGGCATCAGGCAAGAGTAGAGGTCTGATCTCTGATATTAGAAATAAATTGGGACTTTGTACTGATGCTCATTTAGGTGTCATCCACCCAAAGAGCATCAGACCTGACCGATACCTTTTTCTCAGAGGCGGGACCTGGGGCATCAACCCGCATGCAATCAGACTTGCTCTTCTCTGGGTCCAAAGCGGCTGACCCTGAGTGCAGTGCTTAGCCTCGCATCCTGAGCATAACATTTTAGCTTTTTATGGTAGCTAACCATGCTTGGGGAGACTGTCCTGCTTCAATGGCTGTAAAGGCCTGAATGGTCACGGCTGCATTACGCTGTTGTGAGACTCTAATCTTGCATATACACCACAGGCAAACCAAGGAGACCAACACCAGAAGGCCTGCTAACGCTCCCATGCCCGCCCATTCCTTCAGATGATTCATGGCTGCAGCAATCCATGGTGATAAGTAGTATTAATTATTTGGTTTCAAAAACAAGATGCTAGCTGCTCCTTCAATCTGGCCCTGACATCACAGCCTATGAACATTTAGAACCGGGAGGCAGCTGGCTGCCAGGGATTGTACGCATTTTATTCTGTCCCTGCACCATGCGTCTCTATGGTTCATGTCTAACAACTAGAAAGTAAAGTGGATGCCATTGTCTGTCTTTGGGCACAATGGATCACATGGTAGACGTGTCCTTTGTAGTCAGCTTCCTCCGGAAGGAACTGGTAACACTGAAAGCCAACGGATAGTTGACAATATAGAGGACAATGCCTTGGTATGCTGCTGTGAAGTGTGCAGGCTCACCAAGCTGGAGCCATTTCTCATTGTGTACACATTGTTCTGAAACTCAGGCCAAGTTACTCTAAACGGTAAACTTATTTCAAGTCTCTCAATGTTCCTAGGGGAACTTAAAGTTTAAGGTACATAACATTTGTTTACCATTATTCACTGTGTATGTTTATTGAAAAAAATCTGGTGTGTTTATGCTTTATGGAGCACTCTTACTTTGAAAGTAGAAACCTCATGTCTGGAGAAATAAAATAGAATCGGTTAGCTGATATAGTGGTGTTTATTCCCCGAACACATTAAGTCCTCGTTCTGCCCAGTGAGCACCCACAGCAAATCCTCATAGCAACTGACCAGAAGAAGTCATTTAAACAGGGTTTGCATCTTCAGTTTAGAAGCTGTAAGTTATGCTTCTCATATAAA
Organism: Meriones unguiculatus; assembly: GCF_030254825.1. Classification (NCBI taxonomy): domain Eukaryota; kingdom Metazoa; phylum Chordata; class Mammalia; order Rodentia; family Muridae; genus Meriones; species Meriones unguiculatus. The sequence goes on along the minus strand of NC_083354.1, from coordinate 105,570,873 downwards.
TATACTTTAATCAAGATATTTATAATTTTCTAAGGCTATTCTTTTGTCTCATGAACCTTAGATTCTACCTGAATTATTAACTTAGCTTTATGTAATAACACTTTTTAACTTAAGTTTTGTTAAAATAAGACAGAGAAAACTATGAAATGAAATTATTAAATTCTTTATTTGAATTAAATCTAATTAGTACTTTTAGATGAGTATTCAGATGTTTTTTTGCTATCATTCATTTTTATTTCACTCTTTTTAAATTAAATTTTTATTTTTTATATTAATTACAGTTTATTCACTTTGTATCACAACTGTAGCCCCCTCCCTCATTCCTTCCAATCCTTCCCTTCCTCCCTCATCTCCTCCAATTCCCCTCTCCAAGTCCACTGATAGGGGAGGTCCTCCTCCCCTTCCACCTGACCCTAACTTAACAGGTCTCATCAGTACTGGCTGCATTGTTCTCCTCTGTAGCCAGGCAAATCTGCTCCCCCCTGAGGTGTAGTCAAAGAGCCCACCACTGAGTTCATGTCAGAGACAGTCCCTGTTCCCTAAGAGCATTCATATTTTAATGTGGGTTTTTTTTTTTTATCAGAATCTTCTGTCATAGCTACTCAAGTCAATAAATTTTGTATCTACCCTATAAAACTAATTCACCATTAAATAATTATTACAATCATTTAATACCTTTTATTGCAGAGGTAGAAGAAGAAAGAACAGAAAAGGAAGCCAGGACATGGCCTGGAAGTGGTTTTGATTGTACACAGTGGGCTACACACCAAGGACAGGACATTCTCCCCAAGCATGGTTGGCTACCATAAAAAGCCAAAATGTTACGCTCAGGATGCGAGGCTAAGCACTGCACTCAGGGTCAGCAGCTTTCGACCCAGAGAAGAGCATGTCTGATTGCATGCGGGTTGATGCCCCAGGTCCCGCCTCTGAGAAAAAGGTATCGGTCAGGTCTGATGCTCTTTGGGTGGATGACACCTAAATGAACATCAGTACAAAGTCCCAATTTATTTCTAATATCAGAGATCAGACATCTACTCTTGCCTGATGCGTCCAAAACAAAAAGGGGGAACTGTAGAGAGCTGCGAAATGCCTCACCTTAAAGATGGAGCTGGTTTCTGCCTTCCACCTTCCCGATGGTGAGTGCTCTCTGTCACGAACAACTCCACATTTGGCTAAGGCTGAGGATCTGGCTTGCTTCCATGTATGTGGACCTATCTGCATTGCCCACGTGGCATGCTGAGGTTGGCTACCCAGAGGCTATTTAAAGTGGGCTGGCTTTACCCAGGGTCAGATGATTGTTCAAGGTTACTGAATAAACTGCATTGAAAAAAAAAAAAGAACTACTCCATTTTTGCTTCATTAGAATAATTTCATATTCAAATCACCTTCCATCAATTCATCACAAAAACGTCTACCCAAAATGCATCACAAAGCAAAGGTAGCATATTCCATTAAAAAAGAAAAACTAAAAAAGCAAAAAGTATTAGGATTAAAAATGATAGTTTATTGATTCTTCTATTAAACTTAGCTAGTGTCTTGCTTTTGTTCATGCTTTGTTTAACTTCCTTTGTAATGACAGGGTGCCTATGACCCAGCGTTGCTCTATTTCCTACTGTCAAAATTTAAGTATAATTTACAATACTGTAAATCATCTACAATAAAGTAGTAATTTAGAGTCCCGTGGTGTTTGTTATAATTGTTTGTAATGTGCTAGCTTCCTATCAGGATGTCAGTACAGCTCTGGGAAAACACTTCACTTTCATATAATAATACATATTGAATACTAGCCAGGGCTAAATGTTTTAATTGATGCTGTTTCAAATTATAATTGCTACCTAAATGTATTTGCATATTCTTTTAAAATCTAAAATGTATCAGTGTGGTATTCTTTAACTATTCAAGATTATTGTCAGACTTGCTATTTTGCATATGCAACTTAGTGAGTCTTATAAGGATAATTATCGTCAACACAGGAATTATTTGAAGACAACTTTAAAGAAAATCTGACTGCCTTAGATCATCAAAACTTAATGAATTTATAGCCACACACAATTACATATAATTATATACATATAAGAGCATAGAATCTCACATAAAATACACAGATAAAAATAACACACACACTAATTATATAATTATATATCATATAAATCAATCAGTTAAAATAAATTATTATATTTCTATTGGTGTGAGCCATACTTGTATGCAGGATACATGTAGTGACACTCAGATGATTGTTTTTCTTCTCTTCTCTTCTTTTTTGTTCCTTATTTTTAGAATTTCATATATGAGTATTGTATTGACATCTTCCCTACTCTTCCCTTCAACTCTTTGTTGTCTCCACAACTCTTCTAAGACTCATGGCTTACTTTTCTTTAGTTATTATTGGTACATATATACATACAAACATATAAATTCAAACTGCTGTGTGGTTAGTGTTGCTCATATGTACAAGTCTTTAGGGCTGAACACTTAACATTGGATCCTTAGTTAGGGAGCTCATCTCTGATTGACTTGGCTCTTTGTCTCTCAGCCGTCATTATTTGCCCAGAGTTCTTCATTTAGGATTGTAGCTCTGTGAGATTTCCCACATCCATACTGGTAGGCTAAATAGTGATGTCATTGTTCTGGTCTTCTTTCGGCAACTGTAGTGTTAGTGTTTCATGAATGAGTGAAATTTTGCTCTCCTATGTAGAAGATACAATCTGTAACAGATTTCCGGGCCCTCTGGCTCTTACAATACATGGTATCTTCTCTTCCATGGTTTTCTGAACCTCATCGGTAGAGGCTGTGTGTCAGAGGTGCCAGTTGAACCTGGATGCCCCATGGTCAGTTGTTCTCTGAATTTTCACCAGTTGATTTTTGTAACGATTTCCCTCTGCTACAAAGAAACTTCTTCGATGAGGGCAGAGGACCTCAATTATCTTTGGGTGTAAGTTTATGTGTTCCAAATGCAGTTGGAGATCATACAGGCATGGAAAAGTAGCAGCAAAGGGGTCTCCTCCGGTCTCCATGGCCCCACTAGCCATGAGAATTTGGCTAAGTTTATAGTTCCAATATGAATGCCCATCTATTAAGCATGCCTTAGCCAGTCAGATGGCTGTTAGTTACCCAACACTGCAAGTGACACTATAGCACCTTTATCCTTGGGACTACCTTACCACTGGCCATTGTTGTGATTGCAGAATTTATAGCTGGGTAAGACTAGTGATTTTCCCCCCATTGGCAGCTTCCATAGTACCTTCTGATACTATGAGAACTAGGGTGGGAGATTCAAGGTCAGATAGAGCTGAACTACTTTGAGTTACATATTCTAACTTGGTGGCACCTTCAGCAATAGGAACGTACCTTCAAATTCTGGGAGGCAAGCAATGGCCATCAGCAATAGCCTGCATTGTTTAGGGGATCTCTTGGAGTCCCTTGAACAACAACTCAAAAATATTTTTCATGCGTGGTACTGGGTTTTTGATACTTTATTGTATTTGGAGAGCATTATCATTCCAAGTGGCATAGCTTTATTAAAGCTATATACACATACATTATTATTCCTATTTTTGAACACTTTTACTGCTATTCATCCTTCTTCCCTCTTTCTCCCTGCGCTACACTCTCTTCCTCCTCCCCAGTTAAAGTCCTCTACTATAAAGTTTTTCTTATTCCCCTTTTAAAGCACCTATGTCTTACTGTATTGATTTCTCTGGGTCTTTTTTTTATTTTGGGGTTTCCGCAGTTACTCCAGCTGTATACATACATGTACAAAGTAAGAGCTTGATTTCATTTACTTCACTTCATCATATTCTCTTAAAAGAAGAACATTTTAAAGTTTTTATTAGCATATGTTCATTTGCATTCAAATACATCCTGTATTTTGATCACATTCATATTCAACTCCACTACCTTTCATTTATTTTCCTACCCCTTGCACTAGACTTGTTCATTTTCTCAAATAATTCCTCTTCTCTTTTTGTATCATTCACATATATGTGTATACAGATATGAAATATGTCTGACATTCTGAGTTAGACTAATTTGATTCAATCTGAATATCTCCAGTTTTATCCATTCCCCTTGAAAGTGATAGAATTTCTTTGTGGATGAATAAAATTACATTGTTTATATACAGCTACTTAATCATCCCTTATGTACCTCACTGTACATTTCACTCACAGCCAGGCTTTTTGTCATACTTTTATTTCAACTCTTCAAGTGTAGTTGATAGTAAGGATTATAAGACCTGGTTTCCAAACACAATACATTTTCTTCCTACTTGGTAAAAACTATAAGTGCAATACCATGTATCTAGCCTTTAAAACAGAATGTGTGTGTTCATGTGTACACGTGTGTATACACACACGTGTGTAGGGACATATATGTGTGTGTGATACGCGTTAAAATGATTTTTGTGCTCTAGGACAGAAACATTCAGCATGACCTTTTGAAATTATTTGACATTTGATTTTGAAAAGATATGAAGAATTTGGACAGTAAGGAGAAATGAGAGTAGGAAAGAGAAGTAGTTTAAAGTCATTTAAGAAAAAAGTAAAATAAAATATAACGTAGTTGAAGCTTTGACAGATCCAGCCTTTCCCCAGTACCATTGTCATGACTTCTATTTACCCTAAGTCAAAATTAGACAAAAAAATGTATGGAGAACTCTAGATATCAACAATCCACTGAACATAAGATCACATGTTGTTCTGAGTAAAGTCAGAAAATTTCAAGCCTTGTCAGCTCTCCTAGCTAGGAAAAGATTCTCCAGTGTATCAATAGTGTATATAACACTCACTTGTTAGCCTTCCCTGGATATTAGATAAATTGTAGTGATATCACTACAGTTTATGTTTCTGAAAGTTTTTTTTCCCTTTATAATGCCAAAAAGTGTATACAGATGCTGACAGGTGTACACCTTCTTGAATGTGGCAAGAAGAAGCAATAAAACATTTTGTTTTATTTGTCTGTTTTCAATAATAAAACAAAAGTTCTTTACTTAATTAAAAAATAAGATTGTGTTTTGAGATCATCAAAGTCTAAAGTAAGACTAAATCTACTCATGAATATATGAAGTAAAAAAAAGAAATGCATATAAGGTTTTGTTATACCTCAGTCCTTAAAATGCGTGGCAATGATGCATGTTAAGTGAGTAGTTATAAAAGGAAGAATATTAACTTCGTGAGTAGAGAGCAAAATAGAGACATACTCCTATAAATGGAAACATGTAAGATCAGAAAGCACTAAGCATATGTAAAGACCTCAGCAGGGGTCCCCTCAAATGATGGAAACTACTTATGGCAACTAAGGGGTGGTTACATACATTACAAATAGGTTTGGATATAAAACAATTACTGGGGAAGCAGTAATCGAGATCCTGGTGTGAAATTTACCATCAGAATCAACCACAGCACAACATCCAGGAAATATTTTGATAGATTAAAAATAAATAAAAAAAACTATCTCTAATCATAGTGTTGTTTCAAAAGATCTCAGCATGAAAATCTTTATGTGTAAATGATCTCCAGTGATCTACATAAGTGGTTCTCAAACTGTGGGTGGCAAACCTTTATCTCCAAAAATGTTTATATTATGATTCATAACAGCAGAAAAATTATAGTTATGAAGTATCAATAAAAAATAATGTTATGGTTGAGGGTCACCACAATATCAGGAACTGTATTAAAGGGTCTCATCAGGAAGTTGAGAACCACTGTTCTACACCATCTGCTTCTGACATCCAACCAACCTCATCATCAACCGAGGATCATTTGATGCTGATGATCTTCATTTTGACAGGACCTTGGAAGGTCAGTTTCATATAGCAGTGCATATCAAAGCCTCCTATAATCCTCTTTTATAGTTACATTATCCCTCATCATCACAGTAAAAAGAAAGTAAGTAGAGAAAAAGAGCAGAAGTTATAGTCAGAAATTATTTACTGCAAAAGTGATTATTGCCCCATTATACTATTGTTATTGTTGTTGATCTCTTATTGTGATTACTTTATCAATTAAACTTTAAACAAGATTTTGTAATAGAAAAAAATATATCATATTACACATCTATATTATATCCTTATAGATTCAACACTGTTCAGTGATGTAAGCATCATTGAAGATCTCAGAGCAGATCCTCAGTAGATAAAAATGACTGACTGTATAACTAGCTAGAGAGGGACTGGCAGAAATGAGCAATGTAGTTTGAAATGAAACCGACAACAGTAAGACAAATTGTCTCAAGGATGATGAGTGTATATATTGCTAAGGTGTACAGCATACCCATTACAGACAAAGGAAGTCATTCAGTGCATTCTGGATTCAGAAAAGAAACAGAATAATGTTACAGGAAAATAACTGCAGAGAAAGTAGCAGAAATAGGCTAGAAGTTTGCTCCCTGCGTCCTTCATTAAAACAACAACAAAGCACACACTGAGTACTTGCTGGAAACTTTGCAAAATTTAGAAACATAAATAAGGATACAGAAATAACTAGCGAGAATAAAGTGATAGAGGCATGTTCTGAACCTCAAGAAACTTACTGTCTGTGGGCATGGGGTAAGAGGAGGAATGGACTGTTAAACAGTACAATTTTTAAATATGTAGCATGTGCTTTGATATAGTATTGATGAAAATAAGAAACTTTGTGCCAAGTAAAATGCAAAAGAGTAAAAGTAAACCAAAATTGGAGAAACCATGTATTTAATGTGTGGAATAGAAGTAAGTAGGATTCTTAGATAATGCATCTTTCTGGAGAGAAATTTGAGTCTTTATTGAAGATATAAGATAAATGAAGTCAGCTTAATCAGAGCATGAATTAGTGTACAGTGTATCATTTGTTCAAAATATTCACCACCATTTTCTAATGGATTCAGTCTTATCACATATACCTTCATCAGATTACTACCTAAGGGAAATTATAGTTTGTTTCATGAAAGTAATCATTGGCCTGTGATGGTCTTTGGTCAATGAAATCTAAGAATCTAAGCAAAAACTTCAAATCTCATGAATTCCTTCTGTCTTTCTTTCAGCTGTGCCTCAATACCAGCAATGAAATTTTTGGATATACAGTATAAGCTGAAAATAAATATGTTCTGTAGACTGGTATTAAGAAAACACTCTTGTAGAATGGATGGATAAAAATAAAAGAGGTGGCATGAACCAAATGATAATTATTCTAGAATGTAATACAGAGGAAATTTACAAGCCCAGATTTTCATGATTGGTTGTATTTTTTGTTTGGGAGGGTTTTTTGTTTTGTTTTGTTTTGTTGTTGTTTTTTTTGTTTATAAAATAAGGAAGATCATGAAGTTGAGAGAATAGGGAGGTAGGAAGAATATAAGAGGAATTGGGGAAAGGGAAAATATGATCAAAATACTTTGTATGACAATATTTTAATTAAAAATGCTAGAAAAGTTGGCTCTGTTGGTCTTCTAATGGAGTTTTTGTCACTTCCATGTCCTGTTCTCTTTCCTCCCACTTTTCCATTAGACTTTCTAAGCATCATCCAATGTTTGGTTGTGAGTCTCAGCATCTGTTTCGAGACACTGCTGGGTAGAACCTCTCAGAAGACAACTCTTGACAAGCTCCTGTCTGGAAGCTTAGCAGAGTATTGTTCAGAGTGTAGGGTGGATCTTTGATTGGGCCAGGCATTGACTGAGCATTTCCGCAGTCTCTGTTCTATCTTTATCCTCCCACATCTTGTAGGCAGGGTAAATTTAGAGTCAAAATTTTGTGGGTGAGTTGGTGTTCCCTTCCTTCTGCTAGGAGACCAACATAGCCAAATAACTAGGACCCAGAGAAGCTTGCTTAGACTGAAGTATCAACCAAGTATCATGCAGGATCTGGACCTAGGCCCCTACAAAAATATAGCAGATGGGCAGCTTAGGCTTCATGTGGGGCTTCTAGTAAAGAAAGTGTGGACTGCATTGGATGTGGATTAACTTGGAAGCTTTTTTATCACTTTCCCCTTGCAGAACTATCTTGCCAGGCCACAGGGAAAGAGGACATGCTCAGTCCTGATGCAACTTGATGAGCTGGGGTGCATGGAAAAGGGAGCTCCCATTTTCTAAGAAAAAGGGGAGGGGGAAAGGGGGAAGGAATGAGGGTGGGACTGGGAAGGGAGGCAGATGGGGCTACAATAAGAATGTAAAATGAACAAAAAAATAAATTTTTTTAAAAATGCTAGGCAAAAAACAAAAAGAAAGAATTAGATATTAGTATCCTGGGAGTCCATAATGACAATCTAGTTTAGAAAAAGAAAGAAAGAAAGAAAGAAAGAAAGAAAGAAAGAAAGAAAGAAAGAAAGAAAGAAAGAAAGAAAGAAGTCAAGAGTAATTAAAATAATGAACATAAAAATAAAATAAAAATAATGAAACATGTCATGTAATAAATAAAAAATGGATTCCCTATGTCTGGAATCTACATGAGTATAAATAGAAATCCCTAATTATGCTAAAAAACTTAATATTGTCACTAACAGAACTTATACCTACAACAATTTCTAAAATCTGAAGTGCAAACACATACATTCACTGTTGTTAATTTCATTTTAGTTTCATTGACCTCCTAGGATGCAGATGGGAACATGGTGAAAGAGTTAGAAGTGACATGTCTGTATAAAGTGATTGTGAAGCAAAAGAAAATTGAAAGGAATCTTCTGTTTACAGCTACAGAGAGCAAAACAGAGGCTCAAATGGGAGGCAGTAAGTTTCTATTCTCTCTGTGCCTGATCAGAAACATTGACACACTAAACCCAGTGGTCACAAAATGTTGGTAACAGAGTTCAGAACCGAAAACGCAGTATGTCATCAAAAGAGAGGAACAGAATGTCAAAGTGACTTATTAGACCCAGCACAAGCAGTTAGACTGCTCTCATGACTGTTAGACACAGCAGTATAGGTCAAGAGTGTGGGACTGACAAGATCACAACATAATCTTTAGTCAGGCCGTTTTTATGCCTGCCGTATTTGACATCATGATCAGCCAGTGGAGAAAGACAAACACTGATGGACAGGTCATAGTCCTTGTTGATGATCACTACCAACAAGTACATCAAGAGGCAAAGTATGATTCCACTGAGGGACAGATTTAGAAGAGTGGGAGAATTTAGGGATCCAATAATGAAAACATAATAATAAATACCAAGAAGTCTACACATCCAATTTCTCTGGCCCAGAATTGTAGATTTCACAACACAACCTCCGTGTCACAGTTTTCCTTTTTCTTGTGTTATCATTATAGGTCACACACTGGCCTGATACTTTGGACATTCACTACCCAATTTTTTGTTCTGTTTTGCTCTCTAATGCTGTTATAAAACATTATGAGCAAAAGCAATGTGAGAAAGAAATATTTAGTTGATACACAAGGTCATATCATATCTGTTATGAAGGGAAGTCGGAGACTTTCCTTGAGGCAGGAACCTGGAGGAGTCATGCTTATTGGCTTGCTCATGATTGGTTACTGAGCCTGCTTGGCACCTCTGTGAGAGAGGTAGCACATCTCACAGTGGCTGGGGCCTCCAGCATCAACTATTAAATAAGAAAATAACCCCATAGACCTACCTACAGACCAGTGTAAGAGAGACATTTTCTATTTGAGGTTGCCTTATCCTTGATGAGTCTGGCTTGTGTTATGTTGACAAAAACCACTAATAGTCACAGATTCCATTTCTACTCCTCATCAAATCAGTATCTATATATCTATGGAGTTCATTTTTATCACCTCTTTATTCTTATTAATTTGTAGCATCAACTACCTCAGGACCTTCTTCTTTATCAGGTCTTCTCCTATCTTTTAAGTTTTCAAAAAACTACTACTTCTTTCCTTGTAAAACAAACAAACAAACAAAAAAACTGCTTGCAGAATATCCATTCTATATGAGGATATAGGTTAAACATTTCTGGGGTGTTTTCCTTCATTAAAATTTAGTACATAATAATTTTTCTTTTTATCTCAAACGTCCTTAGAAACTTCCCTGAAAGTATATGATTTCAGATTTGTGGAGTCTAGAAGTGAACAAGGTGGTAAGGGCATCCAAGCCTCCAGGCATATGTTTGTACATCCATTATGTTGGTTGTCTTTTCTAAAGTTTCCTTAGAAAAGAATATCAGAATCTCAGGCTCAACCTTGTGACCACTGCTCACACAAACACCTTTGTTTTTCCTTAATATTTTTCCTAGAACAGCCTAATTCTGAGGCAAGCTGGCGACTTATATGTCTCATCCTGATTTCCAGGCTGCTAAGTGTTGTTGGAGAAAATTAAATAGCTTTGCTGATTGCTTTCATTACATTGTCATGATGTCCAACCTCAGCTGGGCCTTTGCAAACATTGGCAATCCTTTTGCTCCTCTCTCGACAGCTAGTTCCCATTTCCCACAGCATCTGTTCCAAATCTGTAGAGTTTTCCTCAAGTCTACTTTAATTAAAAACATTCTTAACATGGCTTATGAGGCTCTCCAAACTTTGGCTCATTCCCATCTTTCTGGTCTCCCCAAGGGCAGTGCTCTCTCTTGTTCCTCTAGGTTCTAGCCAAACTGATACTTGTAATTCCCCTTTCTTCTCCTCTTTGGATAGTCTGCTCCCTGATCTGTGAAGCCCCTCCCTTGCTTCTTTGTTTAATTCACTAGTCATCTTTTATTGTTACATCATGTGATGAGCTTTCCCTGATGTCCAAGATAGCTCAGATTCTATCATTTTTATGATTGTGAATATTTTTCTTAATTTATCTGAAGAGAGTATTTCACCTTTAGGTGACAATGTGGACATAGTGGCAGTATCGACTCAGTCAAGTAATATGCCGCTGGCATGTCACACAATACCTACTTCTTGGAAGGTGCTTAAAGCTTAGTTTTATATTTAGCTGGAATCATAATGTTGACATTAATGGTCATATATAATCTCATTACTGAATTGAAAGACCTAAAATAGCTTCTTCATGCAGTGTCCATGAAGCATACAGGTACACACAATTTGGGTTTTCTCAGGTTGCCAACAGACTGGGCAAAAGACTTTCTCAGACAGTATCTCTAGCTAGCTAAATTTAGAGCCCCAGATGGGTGTTGTTTCTAACTTTACCCTGACCCTGAGGCATGAAGATGGTTTGTATGATAGTTTGTACCATAGTGTTTATTTAAAACACCTGCAAATCCAGGAAGTCAAAAGTATGTGCCAGCCCTTAAGGTACAGCTGCAGCTATTCAAATGCTACATGTGGTTAAAGGAAAAAAAAAGACATAATCAAACAAATTAGTAAAGACTGTAGAAAGTGGCACAGGTCTGTTCTCACTCTAGGGATCTAGGCTGATTTTCTGTGCCATCTTCCTTTAATGAACATCTCTCTCATCTATCTTGTGACTGAGTCTTATCCTCTGGTGAAAAAAATTACTGAATGTGATATAGTAGGATCGAGATAGCTTGGGGGAAAAAAGGTGAGTAAAAATAAAGGAACAAATGTTGGAAGGTAAGAAGCAATAGTCACTTGAGTGGCAAATCAACTCCAGATTCAGTTCAGCACTAGCAAACTCATTCAAATCTGGGAGAAAAGGAAAAAAAAATAGCTGTGAAAGGAAAAAGACAGATGTAATAGCCTATGCCTTTTAAAAAGTCCCATCACAGAACAAGGCAGAAAAGGGGGTTTCATGTTGGTTTTTAATGGTATGAATTTCTTTATGTACTAATCTCTTTTAGTTTTTCTAAATCAGGTTATTGACTTTCTGTTGTATTATGTTCACCTCACAGCAGCACAGCAAATCTCTAAAACATTTGGGTACTCTTCCACTCCATGAAAAGGACCCACACCCGATGATATTGCTTGGGTAAACCAGGAACCATAAACTAGATATCCCAGAGATCTAGAGTAAAACAAAACACTACTGGCATATATATTTCTAATTATATTCCTCTATACTCACACACCAATGCCTTAACCAGTCATGATCAGAGAAGCTTCCCATGGCAGAAGATGGGAGCAAATACAAAGATCCACAGCCAAATATTAAGAAGAAAAAGTCTAAATTGTAGGAATCCATCAACCCTACCATCAGAGCTCAGGGAACCCACGGAAAAGGAGGTGGAAAGATTCTAAGAGCCAGAGGGTATAGAGAACAAGTCCCTCTTAATCAACTAAACATGGTACATAGGACCTCACAGAGACTGAAAAAGCAAGCACAGGACCAAAATGGCTCCACAACAGGTTCACTGCACATATATCATAGCTATTAACATATTATTTTATGAAACCCCTGACTGTTAGAACAAGTGTGTCTCTGAGTCTTGTACCTGCTTTTGGGACTCATTTCCTCCTATTGGGTTGCCATTTCAAACTTTATATGATAGTTTTTGCTTCATCATATTATATTTTATTTTGTCATGGTTTGCTTGTCATCTCTTAGAAGCTTTTTTATTATTATGAAAGACATAAAGGAAGTGGATCCATGGGGGAAGGAGGTAGGAAGGAACTGAGAAAAGCAGAGGAAGGAGAAACTATTATCAGTTTATTGTAAGAGAAAAGAATCTATTTTTAATAAAAGAAAAAATGCAAGAAGATAATCTGGGCACTTCTTGCCTTTACGTAAGTCATTTTAGGATAAAAGAATATGAGGGAACCTAGCATATAGTGTACCCTGAGATTTAGATAACAAAAAAATCTACCAGCACTGCTCAGTAGCATCTCTTTAACACGCAGGATCAGAATTGAAAGAGCCAGAGGGTATAGAGAACAAGTCCCTCTTAATCAACTAAACATGGTACATAGGACCTCACAGAGACTGAAAAAGCAAGCACAGGACCAAAATGGCTCCACAACAGGTTCACTGCACATATATCATAGCTATTAACATATTATTTTATGAAACCCCTGACTGTTAGAACAAGTGTGTCTCTGAGTCTTGTACCTGCTTTTGGGACTCATTTCCTCCTATTGGGTTGCCATTTCAAACTTTATATGAAAGGAAACAAGAACTGTTGTTAAGCCTTCCTTGTTCACAGGCAAAGTTTATTGACCTAGCGGTGAGTGACATCACATGTGTTCCAGAGATAGAAGAAACTCCAGGCAAACAGCTCAGTGCTCTCTGGAAGTGTTTAGCAAAAAAAAATTTTTGGAATATTTGGGTCTGGCTTGAGTACACTAAATGTTAATTATTCTGAAATATTTTGGTTTCAATAGAAAGACAACAAATTCAAATTGAGAGAGCCAATTAAAATGTAGGGCTCTTTATTGTTTTGAAAAACTGAAAACCTGAAAGAAAGACTGTTGACTGTAAGGGAATGGACCACTGGCCTGGCTGAATTTAGGAACTCAAATGAGGTCACCAGGGGCCAGTCTAGCTCACAGTCTACGAGTAGCACTACAGAGAAAAGTCACAGTGTATACAAAACATCTACCTTGCTGCTAGCAATTCCAAAGAGAAGAGTTATTTCTGGTCTCTGATAGCAACAGGTATGATTTCCAGCACCCAAAATTGAATCTTTTGTTGAGCTTGGTCAGTGTCTTGAAATGTGCTGAGTTCCTGTGTCCTGGGCAATAACCCAAACCTTTCCTCTAGAAGATGGGTCAGATTTATATGAGATTAAGTATGTGGATACCAGTTTCACAAAGAAAGGTAGTGTGTGTTTATGAAAGCTAAGAAGGATTTGAATATGAAAAATATTAAAGATATTCAAAATGGAGAAGTTTATAATAGATATGATGTGGTGGTACATGAATGTTTGATGCCCAAAGCAATGATATTTTTCCATCTCATGTATGATGCTGTCATGGTTGTAATGAGATCCAGAAATGTATCCTAACTGCTCAAAACTAACATCCTGTGACTTTATGGACCTGTGAAAGGAATCATGTGATCAGAAGGCTTTGGGAATTGGATAAAGGGATCATAATTTTGTTGCCCACCTTCCTTTTACTTTACTTGATTATTTGAGTGTCTCCCATCAGTGAACTTACATCACCGAATGAAAGGGTAACTGTGACTCCCTGGACCCACCCTTCTTCCACAGTCTCATAAAAGAAGAAAAAAAAGGGGCATTTCATTGTCATTTCTAGATTGGAAAATCAATATAATTTTGGCTAGCTTCAATTCTTAACTTTTGACTGACTAGAAGAAACAGACGAGTCTATTCCTAGATTCCTAGAAATATGGTAGTTTGTCAGGTAAAGATAATATTCATAACACTGACTCTCATACTACTTGTATTATAGATATATTTGAAAGTCTGAAGGAAACCTAATGACTCCATGCAAGAATAATGGCTTTAATTTTGAAAACAAGTTTTATGAATTATAAAATAAAGCTATTACTTCTAGATTTATTTAGCAGCATCTTTTAAAAGTAAACAATAATATAGTAAAATATTTGATTTATTAATTTTTAAGAAGTGTGAACAGGCATAACCATTTCTTCATATAATGTTCAGGCTATCATAATTATAAGTTGTATTTGAACAAGCACTGTCTCTGACATGAACTCAGTGGCTGGCTCTTTGATCACCTTCCCCTGAGGAGGGAGCAGCTTTGCCAGGCCACAGAGGAGGGCAATGCAGCCAGTCCTGATGAGACCTGATAAGCTAGGGTCAGATGGAAGGGGAGGAGAACCTCCCCCATCAGTGGACTTGGAGAGCAGCATGGGAGGACATGAGGAAGGGAGGGTGGGATTGAGAGGGAATGAGGGAAAGGGGCTACAGCTGAGATACAAAGTGAAAATGTAATTAATATTTTAAAATACAAGGTAATATATAAGTTGTATTTGCCAAATATATGATGTTATATAAAAATCTGTGATTATTGTTAACTTTAAAATTACTATACTCTCTTTAGTGAAGCCAAGTTTTTCATTTGTTTTGAGACAGTCACTCTCTGTAGCCCTGACTGGTCTAGAATTTACTATGTAGGCAAGTCTGCCCTCAAACTCACAAAGATCTGTCTGCTTCTCCCTCCAGATTGCCATCTTTAATGACTGTCTACCACCATACCTTGTCTGTTTGAAGTCAAGTTTGAATCAACGTATATGTTTTAGTTTAAAATTGGTGATTAACTAATAATTTATCCATCTTATTACCCTGACCCTCCACATCTCTTCTTTGAGCACATCAGGCTCAAAGCTGCTCAACTATCAGGCCAAAGGAATAAAAGTTTGAAATAATCTGCATTAGTTCTCTAGAGTGATATAGCATATGCATAACTTATTCAGTTACCTTACTTTGAAATAGTAACAACAGTTGAATCACACTGGAGAAGCTGATGAACTTGGTAGTTATTTAATCCACAAGGCTGATGTCTCAGCAGTCCCAGTCTGGCACTGAGAACCTGGAAAAGTTCCAGAGTGCTACAATGGAAGTCTAGAAACACTGGTTCTATATCAGCAAATAAATCAACAGCAGCGACAGCAATATAATCTGGGTTACTACCAGAGGTGCTGTCCATATTTGAGCTGACTCTTTTTACATCAATTAAAGCAATTAGAATTAAGATTCCCTAAAGGTGGTTATAAGTGTGGCAAGTTGACATTAATACCAACCATCCTAAAATACTACCAAAAAAAAAAAAAAAAACAAAAAACAAAAAACAACAAAAAAAAAAAAACCAGGATGAATGACAGAAGCCATAGGTACAGGTCAATGACTCTTATGACTCTTTTTCTCTCCTTTTCTTTCTTCTTCCTTTCTCTTTATTGCAGGAGAGCAAGATTTATATATTTATTGGTTTGTTCATTTAACTTTTGGAACTGAATACTAAACTAAGGCCTCCTATCATCTAGGCAATAACTTTAGCCTTCAGCTAGCCTCTTAACTTTTTGTACCTTGTATTTGGAAAGGGCAGTGATCTTTACCTGGGCATTTACACCTGAGGAATAAAACTGAGACATCCTTTCACTCAAGTAATTTTATAACTTGGGTAAGAACCATAGTGGTAATATGTCTTCTAGGTACACTCAATTCCATATGTTTGACCTCCAGTAAGACAAAAATGTAGCAAAGCTACACACTCTAATATTATAATAACCACAACTCCAGGAGAGAGAGTCATGATGCTTTCACTGGGATAGCCTATTTGTTTTTGTTTTACTTAGAAATGGGATGAACTGA
Source organism: Meriones unguiculatus (assembly GCF_030254825.1). Classification (NCBI taxonomy): domain Eukaryota; kingdom Metazoa; phylum Chordata; class Mammalia; order Rodentia; family Muridae; genus Meriones; species Meriones unguiculatus. Next base: position 105,554,805 of record NC_083354.1, on the reverse strand, counting down.
CATCATTCTTTGGAATAGAGGATACATTGGAGCTGCAGTGTCCTAAGTAGGTTGCAAGGCTAATATTCTAAACCTTGAAGAGCAGAGTTTAATGCAGCAAAGAGGGGGTTTATTCTGGTGGAAGACATGCTCTTTCAATGGAAATCAGAGATGATAAAAGGCGCATCCTCCTTAGAACAGTGGAGATAAAATTTAGATGTGTAGACACTAGTGAGGGTCAGTCAGAAATCTCTAATTCAAGGATTTGATGACTTTTTAAAACTTTTTGAGATTACCTTTCTTCTCTCCAGACTTTTCTATATGCCTCTCCTTCCTCTCCTTCCAACTCTTCCTCTTTCTTCATTAATTGTTGCAACCTGTGTATATTTACATGTATTTGCGTATGTATGTGTACTTATTAATATAACCTGCTCAGTCTGTATGATGTTACCTGTTGTATGTTTTCAGGACTGAGCATTAGGCATTGGACAACCAATTGATGCACCCTTCTCTGAAGAAGACTTTATTCTCCCACAGTCAACATTCCTTAGTTCCCTGTAGTTCTTTGTGTAGGTTAGAGGCCTTATGGTCTTTCCCCATCCACTTTAGCATGCTTATTATTGGTCTTCTTTTAAAAAAATATATATCTGCTTTTCCATTTAGCATTTTAATACCTTTTATGATGCAGGTATTTCTTAGTTGTTCTTAAAGTAATCATAATAAATGTCAATGTTTGGAGAAGAATTTTGGAGAGAATGAAAAACATTCCACTGTGAAGGGATGCTCCTGACCATAATGACTGCCTTGTGCCCCATGAATCATGCAGACATGCATGAACCCATCTATCCCTTGCCACCTTCAGGTCGTTTCCCAGATTTTGAATAGATTTCAAATCAAAGGCATTTAGCAAAACAGTAGACTTATTATTGTAAACTCAGGTGAAGTCAGAGACAAAAAATAAAATCCAAAGAAAACTGAGTAATGATACTGAGCCTGACATTATAAAATAAGTTTTACAGATACTGCCTTGCTCCCAACCCATGAAATAGCTATTACTGCTTTCATTTTACAAGAAAGAAAACTAAAATTCTGAGGAGATGAGTAGTTAATTAGCCATCACGTAGTAATGAGCATGAGATGCCGAGATGCCTAACAGCAAACCTAGGATCTGCCTTTTCTGCTATAAATTCTTTTTTTTTGGGGGGGGGAATACTTGTTCATTCTGTATATCCATTGGCTGGCTTCCCTGGCCCCTAGGGAATGTGCCAATGGGAAAAGCACAAGATAGCATGAAAAGCGTAGGTATCAACATTATATGACCTCCCAGCATATGTCCTAACTTATTTTTCTCAAAGAAAACTGTTAAAATAGTAATGAACAGCCTAGTACAAAAGTCTAGAAATTTTCCAAGTCGTCACTTGAGTTGTATGCACTTTTGAAAAGGATGACCATAATCATTGGCTTATGGTGAGATCAGAAAAGAATTATCTAGCGCATCTCTAGCATCACACTGGGAATCGTAATGGGAAACATATGTAAAGGTATCAATTTTCACAAAACAAACATTTGTCAGCAGGGAGTGGTGAGGAGAGAGAATTTAAGGTTTGTTTATTGAGCCCCAGATGGGTGGATAAGTGAACACAAGGCTATGCTGTGATCAGTTAGAACACATTGGCCCCATTCTCAAACTAATCCAGACATTTAGATCTTCAAAGAAAGTCACTATTTTGGTGTTTTGTTTTGTTTGTGTGTTGATTTTACTATGACAACAATTCACAAATCAATCTTATCACTGAAAATAATTGATTAGCACTTCTGCAAAACAGATTTCAAATGACAGTGCTAGGAAAATAAAACTGTTTGCAGATATCCTTTGATTTTGAATTCTGTTCAATTATAAACAGATTCCCCTGCTCAGCCTTATCCAACCACATTTTGTATTCTATGGACAGAAAAATACTTAAGACTGACAAAATATCCAGTCTCCAACCTCTATTGGAAAGGCTTGATTACAATAAAATTACACAAAAATGTGTCACTAAAAGGCATTGGACAGACATAAAATCTAACCTTTTGAGCTGAAGAATACTTAATATTCTCTTCATGATCATGCAAGAGGAAATTCTTTGCTATGGAATAGCTATTTTCCTGTTAAGCAGGCTATTTCATCAATGATTTATTCACAGAATGTAATAGGTCGTTTAAAATGGTGGTTTAAAAGTTGGGCCTTTTTGTTTAATTTTCTCACAGGCGGTTGGTAATTATCATGGCCCTGCAGTTTCTCTGGAATGCCATGGAGGGTCAAATGCCAATGGAACCCTGCTTTATAGGGTAATTAAGACAGTCGACATGGTTATTAAATACATCATGCTAAACTAAACTGGAATGCTGTGAAATAAAATCCAAAATCATAAATAAAACTTGGGTATTCCAACAAAGGGAAATGTGTGAAAAGGCGGAACCCTGTGCTCTTCAAACTGCATGAAATAGCTCTCACACACTCAGAGTTTAGTCTGCCCCAGGATAGCCTCTGAATTCCCCTGGAATATACAGAATGTATCTTCCATGTTTGCTGGCAGTTCTTTTTCCTCCCATTTCACATTGCATAAGACAAGATGGGAATAATAAACAGCGCCTTCTGTTTTTCTTGTGGCAACAATCAAAACGCTAAAAATTATGTAATGTAAAGTTTAATATGATCAGCAAATGAGTGTTAGGTAAGATTTAAAACACACACGTGGACGTTCACACACACACACACACACACACACACATCTACAGAAAGACAGAGACAGAGAGAGGGGGTACTTCCTTCCTAAGGTTTTCCTGGAGACTGATCCTCAATATGAGTCCCTGCCGCTTCACAGAATTCACCAGCAACCTGCACAAGATGAAGCTATAAGGACTCCTTCAAAGAAATCAGGGATGGGCTATTCAAAGGTCTGTGAATACTGGTAATTCTAAATATTATTTAGAATTAAATAAATATTAATTAAATAAATATTATTTAGAATTAATAAATATTTGTCATCAGTAGAATTGTAAGCATTTCAAATATGTGTCTGTCTTGTGGTCATAAGCTTTGAAACACAAGAGCCAAAGGCTTTAGTAATTTAATTTCTTTCCACAAAATGTGATGAGTACACAAAAATGCTGGTAAAATGGCTGGACAAAATGAGAACAGAATAAAATACAATCTTTCCAACCTCTAATATGCTGCCTACAAGAGATTTTAAATTATCCCCCCCTGTGTATTGCCTGGAAGTTTCTTTCTCCGTATGCATGTTTACAGGCAAATGCATTGGTTTACTAGTCAAAGGGAAAGAACAGGTCTTAAAAGGGGAAATAAATATTTCCAATTCTAGCTGTAAAACTAGAAGCCAAAATGTGTAGTAGACAGGCACAGGGCCAGCTGACTTCAGACCACTAGCCTTTCCCTAAAAATCAGTCTTACTATTTCCACATGGAACACATTTTAAGTTAACAATGTGTAGCTTGGCAAAGGAATTGTTTTTCTTTGGCATGAAACGGTTGTCTCATTTTGGAAGAAAAAAAAATGTATTTCTGCCTGCTTCTCCATACAATATATGTCCACGATCTTTTGAACTTTAAAAACTGTTGTTACATCAGTAAATTTTAAGATAATCACTTTATTTTTGTCTAAATAGGAAAATATATGTTTAATGTATTCAAATGCTCATGCATATGTTTACATCATTCTGAATATTGCTCAAGAATGGCCTGAAATGTGCATTGAATGGTGACTTAACTATATCATATGCTCTGAGAACACAGGCCTCCAAGAGATGTTTGAATTTGCTTTGATGAGCATTTTCTCAGGGTTTATGGACAATGGGCAATCTGAAAATGAATCCAGCCGTTTCCTCCTCGTCTCTCCGTCAGGGTTTTCAAATTGAGTCATTCCCTCAACAATGTATTTATAGCCCTGAAAACAGCAGAATGGAAGGCTACCCATTCAGACATTCTCTATTTCCCCATTTCTGGCTCCTGCCAGAGAAAACCCAGAAAAGCAGAAATGCAAATTTTCAGACATTGGTTCCACATGAAATGGGACCGATTTCTGCTCCAGCTACTGTTGTGCGACCAGATAGGGCCACCGCTGCCTACACATAAAGAAAGCCATTAAGGAGAAGTTGTTTATTTCTGCTTCTGCAGAAATCATAAACACCAACCCTGAGCCTGACAGCCCAAGCTGTGCTGCAGTAAATTCTGGTACTTTGCTGGCCATTCTAAGCTGCCCAGTAAAAGTTACTGTAGCTAAATCCCATATACATTTCAGGAAATAATCCGTCTCAGAAGATGGCACCATATTCATGCACAGCGGGGTGTGCAAATGCCCATAAATCATGTGTAGAATCTGAAATATCTTTTTTTTTTTCAAAAAAAAATCTGCAAATTTAACCATGACCCCTTTGGCAGACAATAGGCCTTCATGCATTTGCTGCTTAGCAGACACGCAGGAATTTTGTTTGGAAGCGATAGCTACTGTCTATGTAATATTTAGGACCTATTCATGAAGCATCTGGCAGAAAATAAAAGGGTTTCTGCACTAACATATGCTAAAGAAGGATGTGGCCCTGTGCCGGCTCCACCTCTTGTGATTTTTTGCAAATAGCACAACATAAGAGACGGTTGTTCCTGGCGGCCCTGCGGCATGTCATGGCTGCCAGGCAAAATCCCATGAATTATTGCTCTTCCAGATGTAAGAGATTTTCAGGCTGCCTTAAACTGCCTGTGGTTTGTGGTGCTGTAGAGGAGAGAAACGAGATTAAACTTCATCTCATCAGTGCAATCTGAAAAGATCACACAGAGGACGGGCAATCAGGGACTTCTCCTTCCAGAGCCAGACTGGAGTGCCCTGTATGTTTTTGCTGCAAGGTGATGTCACATTAAGCTTGTTGGAAGACAGTGATTAAGGTCAAACAATATTTGAGGAAGATCAAAAATAAAAGAAAAAGTAGTTGGCTCTCGTTTGGAGCATCCTTATTGTGTTGGCTTAAAGCGGGAGGGCTGAGCTCACTGATGTCAGGGGATGGGAGTGGGTTAGTCTAGTGACTCAAAAGTTGTTGGCATTTGTCTACACAAGGTTAATGCAAGAAAAATTAGAACTGCTCCCACAAAATTATAGCGCTGCTGTGCATTGTAATTTAGAAGATGTGTTCATCACCATCATAAAATATCAAGTGTCAGTGTTCTATCTCTAAAGGTCAATTTTGAAGTCTTGGTGTGTGTGTGTGTGTGTGTGTGTGTGTGTGTGTGTGTGTGTGTATGCTTGCACAAGTGCACCTATGAACACTCCACAAAGAGTTCACAAATATTCACTTAAAACCCAATGAGCGACACAGACATATTAAGACGTACAGATTTTTTTAAATATAATTTGATTCGGTTTTTCCCTATAAAGGAAGTAGTCCCATATATATTGGGCATTTCAATAGCCCAGGTTACCACCATTTAACTAAAGCTTCATAACTGTTCCCAGAATGACTCAGAAAATAAATCACACCCTCTCCCATTACGTACAGTTAAAATCCCCTCCTCGGGGAGTAAAGTTATAACTCATTACATTTCAATTTTCTTTGATCAAATACCATACACAGCACCTGGATATTATAATTTTAAATAATAGTTGTGACACAAACTAGGATAATGCTCAAAAACCCAAGAGTCGTAATCTGGTTACTATTAGTCCTTATCGTTTATGGCGTGAAGAAATGGTGTTTTTTTTTCTTTCTTTCTTTTTTTTTTTTTTTTTTTGAAGCATTTGCTAGAGTTCCATTAGCAAAATATTAATTATAGATCAAGAAAACATGTTTTTCAAGAAACACCTGGAAGTAATCCACAAACATATATGTCTTAGATCAGAACATAATTACCCAATCCAAAGTATATAACTTTTCCCTTTTGTATTTTAGATGTAGCCTATTTAAGTAATGGGGTAGGCTACCAGATGTAAAATCTCCCTGGCCAGCCTTTCTTTCCATTTCAGCTAGGCACCTCACAAAGGGTCCCTAAAGTGAGGGATCCCAGCGAAACCATGATGAAAACCATAGGTGCAAGTGGCTTACATGAAAGCATTTATTGCTTTTCATGCAAAGCATTTATAGCAAGGTTGGGGGAAGAAAGTCCTTTGCTGAAAAATGCATTAATTATTTGACAGTGGTTTGCCTCAAAGACGTTTCTCCTATGGATGCAAGTGAAAGATCCTAGCTGAAAAAAGATCATCATACTCGAGGTAGGCTCATGCAGTCCTTTCTTATGTTCTCTGTGAAGTTGTCTTGAACTGAAACCTATGCTTCTCGAGGATTAAGGGATTGAAAAGTAAAGACAGGAGCTTCTGTAATTTAAACCCAGAGATTCCCCAGCACAAAGGTGCAAAATTGGCTAAGCCAGTCTGACTCTCCCCAGTCCATAAAGGAAGTTTTACACTATTAACATTCCAAAAATGTTATCATCTTTAAAGCAAGGGGTCGTCTGCTGGCCTCACAGACACTGAGAGCCTGCAGACTGGAGGAGTGGTCAAAGTTTTACACTACAGTTTATGAATCTATCATCAATACCTTATACAGGAAAAACCTGCAAGCGTTTCAGAGGAAACTGCGTAACGATGATCAGTGACTCATGTTTTCTTTACGAAACCAGTATTTTATTCCATTAACTATTTCCAAGGAGTTGAAGCTTCTATTTTTTATTTTTTGTTCCAATTTTGGAAAAATGCTTGTTTGCAAGTCGATGGATTATTCATGTCAATGACACTAAAAAGTACTTTACAAAAAAAGAAATCATTTTGAGGTAAAGCAAAACAGCTCAGTGGTGGACATCTTCCTTTCAGAAAAGGGTGAAATATAAGCCAAAACTCCAAGAAAGCTTTATGCCTTCACTGGTACAATCTTATCCTGAATAATTACATTTAGGCACTTCTTTGAAATTTAATTACCATTCAGGCTCAGTGGTGCTAAGAGAGACAGTCTTGCCTCCTTATCTAGTCAACGATAGATACACTAGACTAATAAGTAAATAGCTATTTAAATTACAACTGTGACATGGGTAGTAAAGAGCTTATGTTATGGGAAAAGGTCATGGGAATATGGAATTCACACAGATGTGAGTTTTGCAGCTCCTGTGGCGGCATAACTTTGGCATGAAGATATGTGGTTTACCCCAAGTAAAAGGACTTTAAACCTTATTGCTATAGTTTCTAGAAACAAACAAACACTGTAAATAAAGGATTTAGTAAGAATGAAATTGTCCTGTTCTTGTGCCGGTGTTCTAAGACTCTTAGTGTGCTGATTTAAGTGGGGAGACATAGTATCAGAGAGAAATAAAAAACAGTTCACAAATGATTGTCAGTAATTAGAGCTGATCTCTGTTTCAAAAGTTACATGGTAAAACTGGGTTATCTTAAAAGATCTTAAAATGTAAATGCAAAACTCTTACTAACAGAAGCTGAAATTCAGCTCTTCCTTTCCTCATTTCAGAAATCGGCCAAGTTCCTTGTTTCCAGCCTCCATCCGTGGCTTAATTTTAGAAGACAAAGTAGAGCATCATTTTTTCCACACCCAGTTTCCATGTTTTCTGCCTTCATCTCTTACCCTGTGACCTTTGATCTTTCCTCGCAGTGTTATTTCTGTTTAGATGATGTATGTATGGTATCAGTGAAGTATTCTATTTTCATCAGCTGCTTGAGAATTTTGACATATTCACCTGCATCCAGCTTCTCCCACACAGTTTGGGGTTTCTTCATTTTTTTTTCCACTCATCAAGTCCAATTTGTGCTGCCCATATATTCTTGGATGTGTGGTCTCCTACTGAAACCCAACTTCTCAGTGGAAACACGTTATTATCTATAGTTATTTGGCTAAAGGTGGGACACTATGCCCACATCCTCTCTCTGCATTAGGATTTGATCAGGATTAACCAGAGGCTTGTACTTGATGTCATGATTACGGTGCATATGTGCAACTGCCTTGAGGTGTTGTCCAGAAAGCACTGTTTACAATCTCTATCTCTTACTTCCTTTCTGACATCCCTCTTCCATAATGATCCCGGAATCTTCAGAGGAAGAAATGAGAGATAGGTGTCAAATTTAGGGCTGACTATTTCAACAGTCTGGTTTCTGCCCCTTAGCCAATTGGCAGTCTCAGTGTTGATCACCACCAACTGTAAATAGAAGCTTCTCTGCTAAGGATAAGAGATGTGTTAATCTTAGGGGTATAATCATATACCCCTAAGTAATAGTAGTAGTTGGTATAACACTACATCCTTTTAGCTGAATAACACTACTAGGTTCTCCAACAGGACCTCAGGCTTATTTATCCACAAGTTCTTGGACTGGCAGTGGTTCCAGTTATAGATTTCATCTACTTTTAAAAGTGGGTAGTTAATAGTTAAAGTTGATGCCGCTTTTGCATCACTATGCATTTCTCGAAGACCCGTCATTATCATAACTAACAGCATTCACATATGGGCAAGACACACGATTGCTTTTCTCACCCAGTATCATGTACAGTTCTTTACACTGAAAACTATCCGGGAGGGATAAAGCTTCCAAGTCAGGACCAGCTAGGACATCACTGTGTTGCATAACTCAAGTATATAGTGTCTTCAGCAATAGGGCTTATTGTAAAGTTTTATAGAGTAATCAATAGCATTGGTAAAGGTCTGTAAAGTTTGGGGAATCTATGATACCTCACTGCTTAACAACTACAAAACAGATGACATACCCTGGTACTGGGCTTTTATTGGGTAGCTTATGCTGTCTAGGAGGGGCATTTTTATTTCATTATAGAATAGTTCTATTAAACTTGTGTGTGTGTGTGTGTGTGTGTGTGTGTGTGTGTGTGCATGCATGAAGCCTCTGCAGTTGCAGGCAGGTTTCCATATAATGTTGTTGACAAGTCTTTGGTATTATTTATCTCTCTCCATATTCCCTCCTCTACTTAGAGTGTATTTTTAAATATTTTATTGACTTTTTTGTGACTCTGACATCATACACCTGAGTCCTACTCATCTCCTTGTCTCCTATGTATCTGCTCTTTGTTCTTACAACCTCTCACCAAAATAAAACACCACAAACACACACACACACACACACACACACAAAGAACAACCACAAAGTATAAAAACAACTCATCTTGGAAGCTGTAGTACATCACAGTTTTCTATACATCACCTTTTCTATACATCTTCACTTGAAAATGTTCATTGCAATTATTAGTTGTTGGTCATGTTTGATATTTTCTGCTTCTGTGATACCTTCAGTATTGGATCCTCATTGGCATGTCTCCTGGTTATCTTGTTGTTGTTGCCCTTTGTCATGGAAATCCTGCAGATTTGGATCAGCAGAACTGGCCCTTTCACACATCCCAAACCCTCACAGATGTCATAGATTTTGGGGTGGGCCAATTCAGAGCTGTAGGTATGGGCCTGGGTAGTAGCCTAGATGGTCAGCCTGGCAGCTCTCCCTTATTTGCACCACCAGGGCAAGCTCTCCAGCACTGCTTCAGCTAGCTACCCAGTGCCGCCATCAGCAGGAGGCAGGGCCAACTCTCCTGCTCTCATGCCCTCACAGCCTGCTCACCATCACTCACACCTCCAGAGTAAGCTCCACTGTGCTTCCCAACCAAGGTTCAGGACCCACTCACAAGTGTGACAGCTTGTGGAGGAGGGAGGGGCTGGACAGCTCTCCAGCTCTCACACCAAAGGAACTGATTTACCAATGTCTTTTCCATCGGGGCCAACTCCACTCTATTGCCCAGGCAAAGTACAGGACCTGTACTCTTCTGGTGCTACAGCCACTGGGAGGGCGTGACTAGTTCTCCTGCTCTCAGGTTCCCAGCATCAGCTCTCCTGGCTACTGCAGGTGCCCCAGGAAGTATGGGGAGGGCATCACCCCTGAATCCATGCCACCTCATGCCAGATGAGAGGCACGGCCAGCTCACCTACTCTCATGGCCCCTGCGTCAGCTTTTCCTTTTGTCTCAGGTGTCGAAGGGGAAAAGGGTAGAGGTCATCTCTCCTCACACCCTACCCAGGCCACCTCAAGCCTGAGGAGTCGGTGGGCAACTTTCCTGACTGCTAGAGGTGGTGAGGGGATAGGGGCAGGCATCACCTCTGCGCCCATGCCATCCCATGACACAAGAGTGGTGGGGAGAGTAAAGTATTCATTTTATTATTATTAATCAATTCAATTGACATCTCTAGCATAGGCTCCTGCCTCTTCTCCTCCCAGTCCCCCGCTCCTTCTCCCATCCCCTCTTTCCTATTCCTCAGAATAGGAGATCCCCTCTACCCCAGAGAAGTATTCTGAAGAAGTCATCTTATCATTTTGGCCATGTTCTATAGCATCATGTACTATGATCATCTATGTCCAGATATCAATATACTCTTCCTTTTTTTTTCTTCTTTCAAATCACCCAATGGAATTTCTCTTGTTTCTTTTTATGTTCCCATACTCTTCCAACAAAATCTTTTCATAATGAATCAACATTATTTACCTCTATTGAGTTTTCCTTCTCTCAATATTCAAAATAAATTACTTTCCACATAAAATTTTCATGTGTTGTTTTGCTAATGACTAGAGAACTTAACATTTTTTACATTTACAGAGAGAGAAATACATATGTATTCATACATATAAGTGTACACACACACACACACACGCATATATATGGCCAGGGAATAGCTCAATTGTTGAGCACTTATCTAAATATATGAGGCTCTGGGTTTGACCCACATAATTTAAAAAATATAAAAAATACAAGTTTTTATTTTACATTATAAAATGAAGACAAATATTAAGTAAAATAATGTGTAAGCCAAGCAAGATATTAGCTCAATACTTTTCATCATGGAATGTGTTGGTATATGTCTCACATCATGTGACATCTTTAATGACTTGATATGCAATTGTATATAATATAGTTCTTATTTTTATGTACTTAAAAGGAATACAATTCAGTGATAATACTCATTGTCTTCTGAAGAAAAAAATCCCTGCTATTGAAATTATTAAACTGTTGTTTGAATAGTTGGGTATGAATCATTCAAACCCTATCCCACAACCATTTTTTTTCTGTGTAACTGAAATAATCAGTGGATTTTATCCCTTGATATGCATTGTTATCTCACCGAAGCCTTGTTAATTCTTTTCACATAGGGAACAGTGTTACTTTAAGTAATTGACAATAAAAAATACACGAAATGGCAGCGATGCCCTAAAGCAGCTTACATGCTCTTTTAAGTGATTGCAGCTTTTATTGTCAAAGGGGATCTCTTTTAATATTAGATGAATAAAGTTTTAGTAACAAGTTGGAAAATGTGCCATAAATTAAAATATGTACTACTAATATTATTTTTATTATTACATTTCACTATTCTTCCACCCTCCAAACCCTCCCGTATAACCCCACCCACTCTCCTTCAAATTCATACCCTCTTTTCTTACTGTTATTGCATGTATATATGTATTTCTAAATGTAATATGTTGGTTATGGCTATGTTGCTTATCTGAAGGTTTTCAGGGCTTACTGTGAGGCACTGTGAAACCAATTTGTATGCACTTCTCTGGAGAAAACAACCATCCCCCGACTCCCACCTTTACTTGGTTGCCTGTTGTTCCTTGTATAGGATTGAGGTCTTGTGGGCTGTTTTTCTTTCTTTTTTTTCTTTCTGTCCAGTTGGGCACATTTGTTGGTGTATTCCTTGTTCGCCTCACATTTGGGCAGTCATGTTGGTGAAACTATGGGTATAGATATTGATATTACTACGTGACGCAATCTCATAGAAAACTCCCTGGAATATTTTCTGTTTTCCTGGGTGCATCACTGGTTCCATCGTGTCACATTTTACTGGATGTGTCACACTGTACTAAATAATTTCGCAGTTTTCCCATTATGATTATGACCTAACACATTTAAGTTTTTCTGTCCTACTTCAATGGCTGTAAAGGCCTGAATGATCATGGCTGCATTACGCTGTTGTGAGACTCTAATCTTGTATATACACCACAGGCAAACCAAGGAGACCAACACCAGAAGGCCTGCTAACGCTCCCATGCCCGCCCATTCCTTCAGATGATTCATGGCTGCAGCAATCCATGGTGATAATCCTGTGGCTAGTCCTGCGTCCACTCTGGTAGAATTTACTGTGATAATGGCCACTCTCAGCTGCTCCATCATAGTATCGAATTCTCCAGTCCAATTACCTAAAATATAGCTAGACAATTGTTTAGACAGATTTGCAGCACAGGAAAAATTCTCATGTTGTATGCTAGTGACACAAAGTCCAGCATACTTTCATTGACAGCCAAGTTGAGCGATTTGCCATAGGGTATCAATTTGCTCCTGCACGAGGTCAATCCTCTGATTGAACACCATCAAGCCTCCTTTTAGTTGAACATTAATTCCTTTTTGTACAATGAGCTACATTGGCTCCTTAAATGACTTTCAAAAGTGGAGCAAAACATGGAGTTAGTCAATTTACATGGAGCATGTCTCGCCCCTGGGGGCAATGGTCTCCTGAACCTACTCAGACCTCAGACACCACCACTGCTAGTTCTAGAACTGATGCAAGATGTTCCAACGAGGGGGTTAAGGCTTCTCATAATATTTCCTATAAGCCCACACCTGTTTGTTTACATCCCCCATTTTTATTCATTATTAGCCAGATAGAGCCAAGTAATTGTGGTGATGATACTTGCTTTTTTGCCCATTGCTGGAATGCTAGTGAATTTAGGTATGCCCTGGTTACTCGCATGCCTCGCTGGGTGCCTGTGCCCGTTAATGCCCCTCACGCTATGACTCTCTTCAGACAGAAAAGGGATCTTGGAACTACAGCCGCCACTGTTACTGCCATCTCATTGGCGGCTGTTGGAGCTACCACCGTGGCATTAGCCATGAGTCATACTGTGCAGACTGCTCAGACACATTTAAGTTTTTATAACTTCTGTAAGGTTATAAAAAAAGAAGTATTTTGCAAATCGAAGTAAAAGACATCCAAATAAAAGTCAAATATATGAATCCAGGAAGCCACACCAACACCTCAACTTTTTATATAATTTTAAGAATCAGTTGTGGCTTTCACACAAGATTAATGGACTTTCTTTGTAGACATTACTTTGACCAACCATGCCCCAAAATCCTATCCTGAAGGTCAGACATTCTTCCCCAGGAGTAGAAGTAATTCCACTTCTAGACTCTATGTGATTCTTGAGACCAGGCCTGTCAGTAATGCATAATTGGGTCAAAGATAATAGGGAGTACCCGTTCATCATACAGGCAGCTGACACAAATTTTCTCACTTGTCTGAGGTTGAGTGTTGCTGGGCTTGGAGATGAAAGGTCAGTTCTTTATCCACCAAGCCCCCTAGACATTCCAAAACCCCCAGTGCATTACAAATTTGAACAGCTTAAGCTCTCTTAAATAAAGGATCTCTTTTCTGAGTAAAGTATACAGTGTATATAGATACAGTGGACAAGAAACATGTGAAAGGTCATAGCTTTGACCTTTTAACATCAATTGTTTTATTTATAGCTTGGCGTTTAGTCTGTAGGACTAAAAAGCAAGAATACAAAAAAAAGAGAGAGACAAAGTATCTTGTTAGCTTTCTAATAGCTACTCAGTTGTCTGAGAGTTGTATTTTGACTTGAGCTAAAAATAAAAAATTATAAATAATTAAAGTGACATATACTTTAAATAATATTTTTAATAATTTTAATTGAACACATTCTGTTTAATTTGAGTGTAGGTTTCATAACCCTGTTCTGGTGGGAATAAATCATTGTAGTTTACAGTTACATGAAATCTTCTCATATATATTAATTTTAATTAAATTTTTATGAAACATAGAATTTTGGTTATTTTATTTCTAACAGGGAAGATATTTTCTAAGCATTCCTTATGGACAATAAATAGTTTTAGATGAGGTATAGCTCAAACTTAAAAAGAAAAGTAAAATCTTTAAAACGTAAATATCACAACCTTTAGAAAACCATGAAAAATATCATCATTGCTGCAGATGGATTACTATGCCAAATCATCAGTTATGCTTCTATTGTAATAATTGGTTATTAAAGGCCTCTAGGTCTATTCCCACATAACCAGGGAATATTATATCCCCGTATTCAGACCCAAAGCCCCCCTCCTAAGGAAGCTCAGGATACCAGTTCCTCTGAAATTTCCATGGGGGTCTCTTATTTTTTCACCAACTAGAAGTATATTCAAGGGTGTCAAGAGCAAGCAGTTGTATATACTGGATCTCAGGTTTACAATGTCAACACTTTCCTCTCTCACTTTTTTCAGTTTAAAATGCTGACTATGAAATATATCCAGTTCGTAAGAAAACATAACGTTAAGCAAATACTTTGAACTATTTTGAAATCAATTCCATGGATATCATATAATTTTGCTTTTAAGTATACTGCTGGAAAACAAAAACCAAATCGGACTAACATTGCTTTTGGTGGAGTGGTTAACCCTGTTTTAGCACTTGACTCACTGGGGTTTCCATGGAATACATTGCAAATGATTTATTGTCTCTACACTCAGATTCTAGGCTATTATTTCTCTAAACATGATGGAAAACAGGATTCTGATTTTAAAACAAAGAGTAACCTATTAAAGGCCCCTCTCCCAGCCCTACCCAAGTACCAGAGCAACAAATTTTGCTACTCACTCTTTACTCCTTATCCCAGAGTTAAATGACATTACCTCAGCTTTAGTTCTAGGACATGAAGCTCTGTGCTCTAAGGCCAATAAGAGGGTAAGACATCAACTTATAGGTTCCAGGCCCTTCTAAATTATCCTGCCCAAAACTCAACTCTCCTCCATAAAATTCTGCTGCTGTTTGTCTTATCCCCTTCCCCTGCCCTAATCCAAACCTCTGGGTTTGCTCACATTGCTTAACAGTACTCCCTACCCTGAACGACTTTCCAATATCCTGATTGTGCTTTTTTTTTTTAAAAAAAATAACTCCTCTGCAGTGATGTCCATTTACTGTTCTTGATACTTATAACCATGTATTCTTTGTCAAAGTAATCTACAAGTTGCCACTATGAGTGATTAATACTCGGTTCACTCAGTAATTCATCACTTCCTTTCTCATCCACCAGACACACGCAGGCTTTGGATAGTCAGTGGTGGTAGAGGAATAGATCTTTCTCTGAACAAACAATGTCTGAAGGAACAAAACACACACAAACAAAAAATGGCTTCCTAACATATATGATCCATTACAGAGAGTTGAAACGCCCTTGTGTGTCATATAAATGTTCTGTATAGTCTTGTTCTTTATAATTCTCCTGCTTCATTTATTTTGCTTTCTCAGTGTGAACTTCACTCCAGGCAGCAAGGACTGCATGGGGATCTCCAATGAGCCTTGGCTTCCTGCCTCTGGGTTTTATTCCCTCTGCTGAAAATTGTCTCCTTCTCAGTGCAGCAAGCAGACCCGGACACCGTGTTCCTTCCCCCTCAAATACTTGGCTTCCTGGTGTAGATCCAATAGCGTGCATGCAGATCTCACATCTGTCGCTCTATTTTCTATCACCTCTCGCTCACTGCTTGTCTTTCCTAGAAGCAGATGCATGAAACAGTGTCTGGATTCTTTGTGCCGTTGAAACTGATGTAAAACATCACTCAGCTCTTGGATTCCGACTATGTAAACTTGGAAATTACAATCTTCTCTATAAAAATTACAATCTTAATCTTAACCACTATTAAGACTTTTAATTCAAAGTCTCCTGTGGGGACATAGTAATACAATGTAAATAAACTGTTTAGGACAGTGCTCATAACAAACCACTGTAAACAAGTAGTATTTTTTGTTTAAAACTGGTATTTATATTAATGTTTTCTTACATTTAACAGTTGGATTCAGGTGATAAGAGACAATGAATCTGAAAACAAGAAATTAATGTTTTTTATAAATTTACTCTTTATTTCACATGTAGTTATATTACCTTATTGGTCTTCATGTCAACAAGAATGGAGTAAGAATTATTATTGTCAACTTAAAATTTATAAAAGAAAGTTGTGAAGAGCATGATTCATTGGAGAGTATAAAACTCTGGCAGTGAGAAATACTAGGTTTTCTTTCACAAAGTGCTATAGCTTGGGTCAATTGCACAGAAATTGTTTTGTATGCATGGAGGCTGGGAAAAATGGTATAATTTACTTTGATTGTACTTATAGTTTCTTCTCTTGCTTACAGATGGTCACTTCTTTCTATTCTTGCTGTGTGGAGAATAATAACGATACATCTTTCTTTTACTGTCCCTCTAGAATTTAAGGATTAAGGCCTTTTAAAAGTTTATTTATTATTTACTACAATTTATTCACTTTGTATCCTGGCTGTAGGCACCCCCTTGTCTCCTTCAAGTTCCACCCTCTGTCCCCTCTCCCCTTATGTTCACTGATAGGGGATGCCCTCCTCCTGTTCTATCTGACCTTAGCCTATCAGGTCTTATAAGGGCTGGCTGCATCATCTTCCTCTGTGGCCTGGCAAGGCTGCAACCCACTGTTGGGGGAAAGGGGAAGCTAATCGAAGAGCCAGCCACTGAGTTCATGTTATAAACAGCCCCTGCTCCTCTTACTAAGGAACCCACATGGAAACTCAGATGCCTATGGGCTACATCTGAGCAGGAGTTCTAGGTCCTGCCCAGGAATGGTCATCGGTTGGAGTATTGGTCTCTGCAGAGATCCCTTAGGCTAGAAATTTTGGATCTGTTGGTCTCCTTGTAGAGCTTCTGTACCCTCCAGGTCTTTCTATCTCCCCCCTTCTTTCATAAGATTCCCTGCACTCTGCCCAAAGTTTGGCTATGAGTCTCAGCATCTGCTTCAATGCGTTGATCAGTAGAGTCTTTCAGAGGCCCTCTATGTTAGGTTCCTCTCCTCTTCCCTGTCAATTCCTGCCTCCGATGTCTGTCCCATTTGCCCTCTGAATGAGAATTGAGCATCTTCCCTAGGATCCTCCTTGTTGTTTAGCTTCTTTAGGATTATAGATTTTAGTATGTTTATCCTATATTATATGGCTAATATCCACTTATAAGTGACTATGTCGCATGGTTGACTTTCTGTTTCTGGGTCATCTCACTCAGGATGATCTTTTTTAGTTCCCACCATTTGCCTACACATTTCAGTATTTACTTGTTTTTAATTTCTAAGTAGTATTCTATTGTGTAAATGTGCCACACTTTCTGTATCCATTCCTTAGTTGAGGGATATCTAGGTTCTTTCTAGCTTCTGGCTATTATGAATAAAGCTGCTACAAAGATGGATTAGGGGCTTCTAATGTAGCATTAATTGTCTTCTGAATAAACCATTTCCAAATATAGACACCTTGAAGATTGGGCCTGGAGTAGCTGGATATGAGAAACAGAATTTTCTCCATAGCATTCATCTTCGTTGCTGACAAATCTAGCTGACAAATACAAGATGTTAACCAACATAAAGAAGTAATTGCTGTAACACATGAGGGCAGAAAATCTGTTCAAAAGATTTAGGGCTTTTAGCCATATTCTATTCCATGTTCTATTCTATTTCATTTTATAACATATTCTTGGAGCTTTTCAGACAACTAAGATATTAATAAGTGTCAGTAAAGCAACAACAGGGATATGTTAACCACTATCCATCCGCAAAGGGCATTCTGAAGAAACAAACAATTTTAAAAGGAGCTTCTGGTAAAGGAGTTTTCTAGTAGAATTTTGGGGGTCACTCATGTATACTATCATATCATATGTGAATAATGATACTTTGACTCCTAACTTTCTGTTTTGTATCCCCTTTATCTACGTTAGTGCTCTTATTACTCTAGCTTGGACTTCAAGTACTATGTTGAAGAGATACAGAGAGAGTGGGCAGCCTTGTGTGGAAGAGAGTGAACAGAACATTAGCCCACCATAGAAGTCCTCTGAAAGACTCCACTCAGCAGGTGATTTTGAGCAGATGCTAAGACTCACAGCCAAACTTTGGCCAGAGTGCAGGAGTTTTATGGAAGAAGCAGGGAATAGAAGGACCCAGAGAGAACAGGAGCTTCACAAATAGACCAACAAAACCAAAAACTCTGAGTCCAGAGGGGCCTGCAGAGACTGATGCACCAACCAAGGAGCATGCATAGAGAGGGCCTAGACTCCCTACTCAAATGTAGCTCATAGGCAGCTCAGTCTCCCTGTGGGTTCTCTAGTAAGGGGAACATGTGCTATCTCTGATATGAACTCAGTTGGTTGCCTGCTCTTTGATCACTGCCTCCTGGTGGGGTGGCCTTACCAGCCCATAGAAGTCCTGATGAGACTTGATAGGCTAGGGTAAGATGGTAGTGAAAGAGAACTCCTTTCAGAGGACTAGGGGAAGAAGATGGGGAGAAGGAGGGAGGGTAGGACCAGGAAAAGATTAGGGAGGGGCTACAACTGGGATATAAAGTGAAGCAATTGTAAAATAATAATAATAATAATAATAATAATAATAATAATAAAGAATTAAGCATCCTCCCATGGTTCCTACTTGTTGTTTAGCTTCTTTAGGTCTGTAGATTTTAGTATGTTTATACTATATTATATGGCTAATATCTGCTTATAGGTAAGTATATACAACGAGTGTCTTTCTGGTTCTGGGTTACCTCACTCAAGATGATCTTTTATAGTTCCATCCATTTGCATGCACATTTCATGATTTCCTTGTTTTTAATAGCTGAATAGTGTTCCATTATGTAAATGTACCACAATTTCTGTATCCATTCTGGGTCATGAAGTTTAAAATACACAGTTCTATATGGTATTCATGGAGGGTATGAAGTTTGGACTGAGGGAGGACTGCAGAAATTGATAGAATAATTCCTAATATCTGAAAAGGTTTGTATAGGAAACACTGTGAAAATGAGATGAGATGGTATAGGGTGTAGAGCTCTTGAGGACTGTTGAGTCTTGGCCAGATTACCAAATGAGCCAGTAGCAATGAGTCTTGTGGCTGCGAAAAAACAAGGGAAGAGATGTTACTTTTTCTAAATACTCTTTCTCTGCAGTATCCACTACCTTTTAAATTCCTTTAAAAAGAGCTGCAGAAACTTGAACAAGAAAACCTCTATCATATTAGCCTACATAGTGTATATATCAGGAATATTATGGTTAATAATTAGAAGAAAATAAAATGCCAGCATAGGCATTTCTCCTAGTGTTAAAAAAGTGTCTCTAGCAATCAATGGATGCCCTGGCAAATTAAGGTGAGCGCAGCCTATAGGTTTAAAATAAGGTGCCAAATAATTTTTCTAAGACTGGCTTTATAGTTGCTTATTAGTTTTTTATCTTTTTTTTATCTTACTTCAAAAAGGGAAAGTGACAGGAACAAGGCCCAACAGATACCCTGAACTCCTCTACAAAATTTTCCAAGCATATATTTTTGTAAAGATTTTGAAAAGATGCACATGATTCATAGAATCAAATGAATATCTGACCAAAACAATCTACAAGTTCTACACAATCTCAGTGAAAAGCCTTGGCTATTTACCATAGAAATAGAGTAAAAACAATCACAGAGCGTATGAAAGTAAAACAATAGTACAGATAGCCAAAACAACTCTGAGTGAAAAAAAAAAAAAAAAACAATGCCAGAGGCATTACCATACTGGAACTCAAGTTATATATACAGCTATGGTAATAAAAGCAGCATGTTACTGGGAAAGAAAGAAAGAAAGAAAGAAAGAAAGAAAGAAAGAAAGAAAGAAAGAAAGAAAGAAAGAAGAAAGAAAGAAGAAAGAAAGGAAAGAAAGAAAGGAAGGAAGGAAGGAAGAAAGAAAAGAGAGAGAGAAAGAAAGGAAGGAAAGAAAGAAGGAAGGAAGGAAGGAAGCAGGGAGGGAGGGAAGGAGGGAGGGAGGGAAGGAAGGAAGGAAGGAAGGAAGGAAGGAAGGAAGGAAGGAAAGAGATGTGTAGATCAATGGAATAGAAGACCCAGAAATAAATTTATGAATTTATAGCTACCTGATAGTTTTAAAATGATCAAAAAAGAGGGAGGGAGGGACTGGGAGGGAATGTGGGGAGAACACGGCTGGGATACAGAGTTAATAAAATGTAACTGATAAGAAAAAAATAAAATTCAAAAAAAAATAATTTTAAAGATAAAAAATGATCAAAAAATGTACACTGAAGAAAATACAGCATCTTTAACAAATATTCTTGGAAAAATTAGATATCTTCACAGGGAAGAGTAACAATAGATTGCTATCTTTCACTTTGCACAAAAGTCAACCACAAAATAGGTCAAAGACACCATCTTAAAATCTGAAGATATGAAAGGGCTGATCAGATGAAAACTGATTTTTCATCTCCCAGTAGCTACCAATTACAAATAGTTTCTGGGGAGATGGAGTCCTTCTTAAGCAAATCTCCTTCTCCATGCCAGAATTTTGTCTGGTTTGAATGTTTTCATATCTTGAGCATGCTATCATGATATCTATGAGTTCATATGTGTATCACCTCTGTTATGGCTGCAAAACATTGTTGCTTTAGAATCACCATCTCTGTCTTTTATAATTTTTCTGCCTCCTCCTCTATATAGATCTTTGAACCTTCATTAGAGGGGAATGAATTTAATATACCACTGTTCCAGAACACAGTGGTGAGAGAAAAAAAAAAAAAAAAAAAAAAAAAAACATGGCTGGCTGAGGTGCTGAGATTAAGGGCCATACAGAACACTTGGCTGCAAACATGGTATTTATACTATTTCTTCTAAAGCTTAGAAAACATTATGTGAGAAGGAGCATAAAGAATATAAGAACCAAAATATAAAGAAAAGAGATGAGAAGGGCTCTCCTTCAGTCATGGCACTGTCATTGCAATCTTATCTTGGCCCCTAGGCATGGACCTGCAAAAGGCACAGCAGTTAAGTAGTCATATAAATAAGATGAAACACATCAATCCTATCATTCTCTACTGGACTACTAGCTATCAAGTTATGGAAGAGGTCCACTCACGGTCTTCTGTTGCAAACCTGTTGATGAGCTCACTAGGCACCAACGGGGAGTTCCAAACCCATTATTCTAATTTGCCTTCTATTGCTGAGATAAACACCATTACCTAAAGGAACTTGGGGCTGAAAGGGCTAGGGACATGCCCACAACAAAGTGTTGGAAGCAATTGCTCAACTGAGTTCCCCTCTTCCATTGTGTGTCAACTGTCAACTAAAAGTAGCCATCATAGTCGTGGTCACACAGATGGCCATGGTTAAACTCAGTGGACGACAAAACAAAAAGATGTGAATATAAGAAAGTGACTTGTAGAAAGGAGATGGTGGGCAGAGGGTGGGCAGATAAGAGTAATCAGAACTTCACTATAATGTCAAAGAACAAATTTAATAACTCATTTTGAAACATGAAATAAAATATTCTATTAAGTGAATATTACATATAAATTATTTACACACACCTTACAAAATCACATTTAGATTTTATAAATATTTACATATTACACAAAAACATAATTAGTTATAAATTATGCAAAATTCATTTAATATTACATTTCAGTGGAAATGAACCCACTAAAGCTTCATGTTACATTGTGGGGTTTTAAAGATCTCACACACGTAATTTTAAAAGCCTCAGAGCCCACAGTTTCATACACATAACACTGAATGAAAAACATAAGACTATGCATTCTAGGATTTCATTTGCATGATGCCCAAAATCAAACAAGATTGATGGAGAGGATTAATTGGTAGAAGAATGAGCACCTCCGGGTATGGCTACTGACTGGAAGGAAGTGAGGCTTCAGGCTCTGGGTAAGAATAGGTTTTACTTTTCAGTTAATAAATGACAGAGCACATAGTTATGTGATAGCCTATGAAGTTTTGATATGATGAGTACACCAAGTGTTTAAACCAACTTCATCATATTTCTTCAAATTTTTGTCATTTGTTCAAAAACTTTTCTTCTAGCTTTTGAAACCTACATTGCATTGTTGTCATCTGCACTTAGTCTTCTGGGTCATAGGAACCTTAAACTAATTTATCCTATCTAATTGTAAATTAGCACCTGTGGGCCAGCTTTATCTTCTCTCCTGCACCTGGTACTCTCCCAGCTTCTGGTAACCACTGCTTCACTGTCAACACCTGAAAAATCATTGTTTTGCACTTCACGTGAGTGAGATGATATATGATTTATGTTGATGAGCCTGGCTAATCTCACATACTGTGATATCCTCATCAATGTAAATGTTGCAAATTAATAAATTTCATCCACTTTGGCTCCATATTATTCCACTGTAATTAAGTAGCATGTTTTATTTATCTGTTCATCAGTTGATTAACATTTTGATAGTTTTGAACATTTACAGGATTTTTCTGTGTAGCTGTGGCTGTCCTGGAACTCACTGTGTAGACCAAGCTTGCCTCAAACTCACAGAGATCCACCTGCCTCTGCCTTCCTGAGTGCTGGGACCACTACTGCCCGGCTGATAGTTTTGAACTTTTAATACCGTAAGAATTTGGGTCTTGAGTTAATCCAAAGGCCCATGTGTTAAAGGTTCATGCCCTCGGCTGATACAATTTGTGGGTGGTAGAAGTTTTAAGGAGAGACCAGGCAAGAAGTTTTAAATTTGGGAGGCGTGCTCTCAGAGGATGGTGGGGCACACCCAAGAGGAGTAGACATTTGGAAATAATTAAACTCGGGGCTGAAATTAATACATTAGAAACAAAGAGAACAATTCAAATAATCAATGAAACCAAGAGAAAAATCAGCAAGATAGACAAACCCTTAGCCAAACTAACAGGCAGAGAAACTAACTATCCAAATCAACAAAATCAGAAATGAAAAGGGGAACATAACAACAGACACTGAGGAAATCAAAGGAATCTTTAGGTCCTACTTCAAAAGCCTATATGCAACAAAATTTGAAAATCTAAATGAAATGGACAATTTTCTTGATAGATTCCATTTACCAAAATTAAAACAAGATCAGGTAAATAGATTAAATAGTCCTATATACCTCAAGGAAATAGAAGCAGGCAGTCATCAAAAGTCTCCCATTCTCCCATTCAAAAAAAAAAAAAAAAAAAAAAAAAAACAGAGCCAGGCAGTTTCAGCACAGACTTCTACCAGACCTTCAAAGAAGAGCTAACATCAATACTCTTCAAACTATTCCACAAAATAGAAACAGAAGGAACATTACTAACCTCATTCTCTGAGGCCACCATCACCTTGACACATAAACCACTCAAAGGCCCACCAAAAAAACAGAGAGAGAGAGAGAGAGAGAACTTCAGACCAATCTCACTAATGAACATTGATGCAAAAATACTCAATAAAATACTTGCAAACTGATTCTAAGAATACATTGAAGATATCATCCACCATAACCAAGTAGGCTTCATCCCAGGCATGCAGGGGTGGTTCAATATACAGAAATCCATCAATGTAATCTACCATATAAACAAACTTAAAGAAAAAATAACACATTATCTTCTCCTTAGATGCTGAAAAAGCCTTTGACAAAATTCAACACCCGTTCATGTTTAAAGTTTTGGAGATATCAGAGATACAAGGCACATACCTAAACATAGTAAAAGCAATATACAGCAAGCATATAGCCAACATCAAACTAAATGGAGAGAAACTTAAAACAATCCCACTGAAATCAGGGACAAGGCAAGGCTGACCACTCTTTCCATATCTCTTCAATATAGTTGAAGACCTAGCTAGAGCAATAACACAACTAAAGGAGACCAAAGGAATACAAATCAGAAAGGAAGATGTCAAAGTATCACTATTCTCAGATGACATGATAGTGTACATAAATGACCCCCAAAATTCTTAAACTTAACTCAAAAAAAAAAAAAAACTCAAGCCCTCCTGTATACAAAAGACAATGGGCTGAGAAAGGAATTAGGAAAATAACACCGTTTACAATAGCCACAAATAACATAATGCACCTTGGTGCAACTCTGAGCAAGTGAACTGTATGGAAAAAAAAAAAAAAACAAAAAAAAAACCTTCAAGTGTCTGAAGAAAGTAATTTAAGAAGCTATCACTATATTCTTCTTACATAATGACTCCTATGTATATGTATATTTTATTGTTGAGAGATAGCTGCAGGGCATGACAGATATTAAAACTATATAACATCTCAGAAGATGGGAAAGTGACTATCTTTTCAGAAAAACTACCTACCTTTTACAGCTTTGTTGTAAAAAAGAACAAGCTCTCTCCCATCTTATCTCTTCCCTTCCTTCTCAGTGTGTGTGTGTGTGTGTGTGTGTGTGTGTGTGTAAACACATGAGCTTCTGAACATCAGCAAATAATTCTTTATATTGAAAATGAGCAAAACTTTTTGCCAAGCATTACAACACAACCTTGAGATTGTTTTGGTTTTGTTTCAGGTCTATAAATCCATACGAGATCTTTATTTATGTGTACTTGCGTATGTAGATATGTAGACATTTAGACATGTCTCCAAATAATTTGTATAGAATACAAACAAAGGTTGAGGATGGGTAGAACGTTTGCCTAGATTTCGTATTTTAGGGTCAGTCCTCAACAATACAAAACAACAACAGAAGATTAAGATGTTCTACTCTGTCATTTTCTTAACTTGCTTCGGTTCTCTGATCTGCATTATAGAGGATATAAAAACTACACTTTCTTTTTGAAATGTTAAATTTAAGAACAGACATTTTCTCAGTGACATGATAACTTAATGCTTAAATCAGAAAAATGTTTAAATTCTACACTGTCCTTATACATCATTGGTTTGTGGTCATTGTTCTTAATCAAAATATTATTCAGTTGTAAAGATAAATGTAATTATGAAATGTGCGGGTTAATAGATGAAACTTGAAATAATAATTCAGAGTAAGGCAACCTGGACATATAAAGACAAATGGTGATATCCTCTCTCATATGTGGAAGCTGTCTTTGAAACTTTAGTGTTTAAATTGTAGTACCCATAGAGGTTAGGAAGAAGAATATAGTTATGGGTGAGGATTCACGGGAATAGAGATAGGTGTTTTGAAGGGAGGAAGGCAAATCATAAGCAGAAAAAGGAGTTAAATGCATAAAGTAAAGTAATACACTCCAAGTAAAGATTAAGTGGTTTGAGGGATCATAGAGCAGGGTAACAAACAGAGCACAGAGAAGACTAAAAACAATAAGGGCCTTTGAAAATGCTGTATGGAAAACTGCTACAATAGAAAGTCCTTAAAACATTCCCATGTTAATTTAGGTGTCATCCACCCAAAGAGCATCAGACCCAAGTCCCAATTTATTTCTAATATCAGAGATCAGACCTCTACTCTTGCCTGATGCGTCTAAAACAAAAAGGGGGAACTGCAGAGAGCTGCGTAATGCCGCGCCTTAAAGATGGAGCTGGTTTCCACCCTCCACCTTCCTGATGGTGAGTGCTCTCTGTCACGAACAACTCCACATTTGGCTAAGGCCAAGGATCTGGCTTGCTTCCATGTATGTGGACCTATCTGCATTGCCCACATGGCACGCTGGGGTTGGCTACCCAGAGGCTATTTAAGCTGTGGGCTGGCTTTTCCCAGGGTCAGATGATTGTTCAAGGTTCCTGAATAAACTGCATTGAAAAAAAAAAAAAAAAAAAAAAAAAACATTCCCATGTATAGGAGTTTAAATAGTTACCCTATAGTGGGTAGACAATGCCTCTCTCAAATACCATAGGCTATTAAATAAAAAGCTCAGTATCAACTAAAGGTTGCATCTTTTTTAAGTTGTGGGTTACTGGGCTTCTATAGACACACACACACACACACACACACACACACACACAGAGAGAGAGAGAGAGAGAGAGAGAGAACATTAAAGGATACAGATATTGTTATTGGTTGTACTCCAGAACTTTTTGATTTTATTTTATTTTTAATTACACTTTATTTACTTCATATCCTCCCTCTATTTTCCTCCCTCCTCCCTTCCTAATCCCTTCCTTCCTTACCCTTCTCCATGCATGCTCCTCCCCAAGTCCACTAGTAGGGGAGGGTTTCTTTTTCTTCCTTCTGATCTTAGTCTATCAGATCTCATCAGGATTCGCTGCATTGTCTTCCTCTGTGGCCTGGTAAAGCTGCTCCCCGATCAGGGTGAGGTGATCAAAGAGCAGGCCAATCAGTTCATGTCAGAGGCAGTCCCTGTTCCCATTACTATGGAACCCACTTGGACACTGAATTGCCATGGGCTACATCTGTGCAGGGGTTCTAGGTTATCTCCATGCATGGTACTTGGTTGGAGTATCAGTCTCAGGAAAGACCCCTGTACTCAAATTTTTTGGTTCTGTTGCTCTCCTTGTGGACCTCCTGTCCTTTCCAGATCTTACTATTTCCCACTTCTTTCATAAGATTCCCTGCATTCTACCCAATGTTTGGCCATAAGTTTCAACATCTGCTTTGATAGTCTGCAGGGCAAAGCCTTTCAGAGGACCTCTGTAAGAGGCTCCTAACTCATTTCCTGTTTTCTTCTTCTGATGTCTATCCTCTTTACCTTTTAGGATGGGCATTGTAGCTAGAATCCTCTCCTCCAGACCAGAACTGTACTCCAAAACTTAATGGTAAGATACTATCATTGAAATCCCACATCCTTGAGACATGGGACACAGAGAAACAAGCTGATAGCAGCTTGTAAGTGTTATAACTACTGACTAGCTTTCGTAGTGTTAGGGATA
Source organism: Meriones unguiculatus (assembly GCF_030254825.1). Lineage (NCBI taxonomy): Eukaryota > Metazoa > Chordata > Mammalia > Rodentia > Muridae > Meriones > Meriones unguiculatus. Next base: position 105,528,156 of record NC_083354.1, on the reverse strand, counting down.
CACCCGGTGAGAAAAACAATGAATGGTCTTACCTACTGCGACCTGAAATAGTGACTGCATGGAAAGACATGCTCACTGGTACATTCCGAAATGAGTGTTATTAGAGAAGACAACCAATTTCTGCTTGTATCTAAGCCATTCTCTAACAGACAGAACCCATACTTTCTTCCATTAACTGAGTCAAAAACCTGTAGCTGGCTAGGTCACAGACCCTAGAAGTGAGTTTACTATTATTCTATTATCCAAGTAAATAAACACTGTAAAAAAAAATACTCTCTGAGCTCTAATTTTTTTTTAATCTATAGATTCGTGCATAGGTCTGCCCCCATCAGAGAAATGCATTTTTCCCAGTAGATAGGGATAGATGCAGGTAAATATGCAGGAGGGAACTGTGAAATACTTTTTGGACATAAAAGTGCTATTGCATACATAAACTCACAGCAATATGACCACATAGCCAAGAGCAGCACAAGATCAATTCTGCCAAATCCCAGCATTCCTTAGGAAGAGGCTCAAGGAAGCTTGCCCAGCACTGAGGAGATGTTGTCATATGATGGCTGCTGGAGGAAGAAGTGTCATTTTCCTCAGAAATGTTCCCCCTGACCCAGTAAATGGCTATACACACATACCCTACAGGAAACACTAATTAGACTCAATGAATTGAAAAGAAAACACATGAGGGTAAGTGGCAAGAAAGTAGTCATAGGGACAAGTGAGCAATTTGAGGGGAGGAAATGGGGTAGATTTGATCAAGATACATTATGTGCAGATATAAAATCCTCGAACAATAAAGTCTATGAACACAATGCCACCTACATTTGCATTTTTCTTTTTCTTTAAACTATTCCAGTTTGCAAGCATGTTGTGTTTCATTCAGTAAAGAGAACGATTGAGACTAGGAACACATATGGAGGAGAGGTTTTTTTTTTTAATAATTTTTATTTTTTATACTAATCACAGGTTGTTTATTTTGTATCCCAGCTGTAGCCCCCTCCCTCATTTCCTCCTAATCCCACCCTCCCTCCCTCATCTCCTCCCTGCCCCTTTCTAAGTCCACTGCTAGGGGAGCTCCTCCTCCCGTTCCATCTGACCCTAGCTTATCAGGTTTCTTCAGGACTGGCTGCAATGTCCTCCTCTGTGGCCTGGTAAGGCTGCTCCTCCCTCAGGAAAGGAGGGAGGTCAAAGAACCTGCCATTGAGTTCATGTCAGAAATAGTCTCTGTTCCCCTTACTAGGGACCTACTTGGATACTGAGCTTCCATGGACTACATCTGAGCAGGGGTTCTAGGTTATATCCGTACATGGGGAGGAGAGGTTTTGAAGCCATGTAATAGGCATGGAAGGCAGGCACCAGAAACTTAAATATTTCTTTTTTTCTCAATTTAGATAGAAAAACTCAATCTTTGGAAAATGATGAATCTGAGAGTGTAAAAATACTACTGAAGAGTATCCTACTTTCGTCCTCTGTTATGATGCTGAGACACTGGCTGATGACATTTGATCATGTAGTAATACATTACTACAGTTAATTCCCAATGAATTCCATGTCCCTTCCTTGTCCGTAGTGGCCCATTGGCTCAGTGCTCATCAAATACAGTGTCGACAATAAGTCAGTAGACAAGTCTGATAGGGTAGACTGGTGATCCCAGCTTCTCAGGAGGCTGAGGTAGGAGGTTCAGAAGTTCAATGCCAGCCAATGTACCCACGTGAGGCAGTATTGCAATATCAAAACTACCTATCTATGGATAGAGTTCAGTGGCAAAAGGTACATTGAAGATGCATGAGAAACTGGATTCAAAATCTAATACTTCAAAAACAAACAACAAAAATCAGTTTCTAGTGCTTGAGTTTGTTTTTTATTAAAATTTTATTTTTTATATTATTTACATTTTATTCACTTTGCATCCCAGTTGTAGCCCCTTCCCTCATGTTCTACTAACCCCATCTTCCCTCCTTCATCTCCTCCCATGCCCCTCCCCAAGTCCACTGATAGAGGAGGTCCTCCTACCCTTCCATCTGACACTAGCCTATCAAGTCTCATCAGGGCTGGCTGCATTGTCTTCCTCTGTGGTCTGATAAGGCTGCTCCCCCATCAGGGGGAGATGATCAAAGAGCCAGCCACTGAGTTCGTGTCAGAGACAGTCCATGTTCCCATTACTAAGGAACATACTTGAATACTGAGCTGTCATGGGCTACATCTGTGAAAGAGTTCTAGGTTATCTCCATGCATGGTCCTTGGTTGGAGTATAAGTCTCAGAAAAGACTCCTAGGCACAGATTTCTTAGTACTATTGTTCTCCTTGTAGAGCTCCTGTCCCCTCCAGGTCTTTCTATTTCCCTCTTCTTTCATTACATTCCCTGGACTCTGCCCAAAGTTTCTCTATGAGCCTCAGCATCTGCTTTGATACCCTGCTGGGTAGTGTCTTTCAGTGGACCTTTGTGGTAGGCTCCGGTCCTGTTCCCTGTTTTCGCCTTCTTTCAGGGGAGACAATATTCTGAACAGAACACCAACAGTACAGGCTCTAAGATCAACAATCAATAAATGGGATCTCAGAAAATTGAAAAGCTTCTGTAAAGCAAAGGACACTGTCATCAGAACAAAATGACAGCCTACAGACTGGAAAAGGATCTTCACCAACCCAATATCTGACAGAGGGCTAATATCCAGAATATATAAAGAACTCAAGAAGTTAAAAAGCAACAAATCAACTAATCCAATTAAAAAATGGGGAACATAGCTAAACAGAGAATTCTCTGTAGAGGAATATCAAATAGCTGAGAAACACTTAAAGAAATGCACAATGTCCTTAGTCATCAGGGAAATGTAAACCAAAATGACCCTGAGATTTCACCTTACACCCATCAGAATGGTTAAGATAAAAAAACTCAAGTGACAATACATGCTGGAGAGTATGTGGAAAAAGGGGAACCCTCCTCCATTGCTGGTGGGAATGTAAACTTGTACAACCACTTAGGAAATAAATCTGGTGCTTCACAGATAATTGGGAATAGTGCTTCCTCAAGATCCAACTATATCCAAAATATGCTCAAGTACACAACAAGAACATTTGCTCAAACATGTTTGTAGCAGCTCCATTTGTAATATCCAGAAGCTAGAAACAACCCAGATGCCCCTTAGTTGAGGAATGAATACAGAAATTGTGGTACATTTACACAATGGACTACTACTCAGCAATTAAAAACAAGGAAATCATGATATTTGCAGGCAAATGGTGGGAACTAAAAAAAGATGATCCTGAGTGAGGAATCCCAGAAGCAGAAAGACACAGATGGTATATACTCACTTATAAGTGGACATTATATATATAATATAGGATAAACATACTAAAATCTGTACACCTAAAGAAGCTAAGCAAGGAGGACCCTGGGAAAGATAATCAATCCTCACTCAGAAAGGCAAATGGGATGGACATCGGAGTTGGCTTTCTTAATCACCCAAGTTAATGACCTGGAATTAATGTAAAAGCAAAAAAAAAAAAAAAAAAAAAAAGAAAAGAAAAAAAACAATTCTCAAATAAAGCTGTCACATTTCCAGTTCATGAACATGTGTATTTCTGAGCCCTTCGTTTAAAACCTACAATAAGCTTTTCCTGTTAGAAGAATTACTTTTTCTCATGGCCTCTTTGCCTTCCCGATTAAAGAGATCTGAAATGTGTCAGTAACCTTTCTCCATGAAATTAAAACTAAACTGCTTTCCTAGATGCCTTTGTGTTTCTTTCTTAGCAAGTAACTTGTGGATGTACATTTCTCTGTACCCCCAAGGACTTACACAGTATTAATTCTACCTTTTCTCCCCTGGAAAGCATAGGTTTTTGTCTGTGTGTGTTTCTTCTTTTATCCAGAATCTTTCAAAACTCCAAATGAACATCTTCCCTGTTTTCTGCTTTGTTTTGATACATATATTACAGTCACATTATCCTGCATTAGAATTTTAGTTTTCAGGTAGTTTATATAGAAATGATGAGATTGATTTTCATAATCCTCTGTTTTTCTCTCTAGCTCGACATCAGAGAATGGGCACATGATCTTAGTGTGGTGAGTATCCTAAAATTGTATAACTAATAATTATAAACTGAATTTCACAGAAAAATCCTCATTCACTTGGCCTCCTTTCTGTCTTGAATATTTTTCTGTTAAAAAAGCACAACCTCTTGTACATATTTTAGATATTAATGTCTTGATGTATGGCTCACTACTGAGTATCTCTGATCAGATTTAACCATTTTGGTTATTTTATAAGTATCATTTGTGGTATTTTATGAACACATACTAGATCAGACTTTGAATATGTGTTAATGACAAAATTATTTTCCCTATTATTATTCCTTCATCCTACACCCAATATTTCCTATATCCTCCAATTCATCTAATTACGCAAGTTTTCTATTTCTTTCATGCTGTATTTTATTTTGTCTTCAAAGGGATACTAACTCCAAGTCAGCCTCTTTCAGTCTTTTATACTAGCTTTAAATCTTGTGAGAGATATATTAGCAATTTTGCAATAGGCTAGAGGAATTGGGTCCATTAAGGCTGAGAGCATGATTTTAGACTAAACCAGAGGACAGAAGTCTAAAGAAAACATGAGAATAAAGTGGGGCTATTACAGGTGCGCAGCTCTGAGTTTAAAGACTCCCCAAAGGATAACTGTATGTCTTCCCATAAACAATGCCTAACAATGACCCAGGATGCTTTTTTCAGTAAAGATCCTGCACTGCCTAAGCATGCAAAGTGAAGAGAAAGATCAGATTTCCAGGCTTTATTATCCACTCTGCATTAGCCAAGAAGGGCTGGAGATCAGCATTTCTCCCATGCACACAGCCAGAGCAGTGAAAAGCAGAAGAAGACCTATTTCAGGTACAAACAAATGGCCTGCAGATGAGTAGAGTAGGATCTGCAATCAGACTGAAGACACAGAATAACTACATTCTTCTTTTCATTTGATATAACATCTGGAATATTCTTCAAATGTCAGGAGAGGTTTGCTGGGATGTGTTGATCCTCTTCCCAGGGGTCGAGCCCGTGGGTGAGGACAGGAGGTCCAAGCCAGGGAGTGAGAGGCACTGGAGTGACTACACAGACACTGGGATTAGGGCTAATGCAATCCTAGGGAGAGTAGATGCAGACTCTTTTATTCCCTGAAGAGAGAGCATGGGCAACCAATCAGTTTCCTCCACACCATCTCCAAGCCTGCCATTGGTTGTTGGTCTCCGAACAGGCCCCAAGGTCAGGCCACGCACCCTCCTGTGGACTACTTATGTCTCCCCAGGCTGTGAATCCCAGTGGTGCCTTGCCGGGAATGCCCACAGGGGTGGGTCTACTATGTCTGTTTGATTTTAGAAATAACTGGGCCAGACCAAGTCATTTGGATTCTATACATTGGTTTCCACGGAATAATTACGGAAATATTCCCCAAAGGTCCAGGTCTTTTAAGATTTATATGCACTTTTACAAACCACACGTATTTATTTAGTGACTCTCTCCCTGTTGTAGTCCTGATTTCAGAGGTGTTGTGTTGTTTCTCATCTGACTTCCTACCCAAACAATGAGTCTCGAACGGTAAGGTTCTTCTCCAAAAAAATTTCAGCATCTGAATCTTTATTAGTTCTGAGACTATCTCAAGAGTGTATATGTGCCGTATTTTCAATTATTTTATGAAGTCTTGTGTTATCAGAAATATAATCAATTAAAAATGCAATACAGCAAAAAGATATATGAATATTTATTATGGTCCCCCAAAATACTCATGAATGGAAAATTGTTCTCTAGCTGATAGCACAGCTCGAGAAAATTATAGAGACTTCAGAAGGCAGAATGGCTGGAATAAGTAAGTTACTGGAGATAGGTTTCTAAAGATACTCTCCCAGGTCCTTCCTAGTCACACTGCCTGTTCACTGATGAATGGTTGTTTGCAATCACTTGTTTTCAATATAGTGACATCCTGCCCAACCACTGCAAGCTGTTTCACCACGAAAGGGACCCCCTGACACCTAGCACCACGAGAATCCTCCTTTGCTTGATTTGTTTCTGTCAAGCACTTGATCACAGCAGCAAGAGGACTAATCTATCAGGGGTTGTTAGTAGGTACCTAACACTGATGATGTTTGAGACATTTTTCTACCTTCTTAATCCTTGACTATTTCTGTAATATACTACATCTCTCGATTTTTTAAATTTCTAATAGTTTTGCTAGTCTGGAGATAACAAATGGTTCAGTATAAGACATGCCCATATTTAATTAGTTGTAGAAATAATCTCTTTTACTAATTTATGTGGTTTATTTTAATATTTGGGGGGATTTCACATTTATATGCATATAGATCCAAAAAATAAATAAGTAGATACTTCTCATATGCTTGCTTTGAAATTCGATTTACCATATATTAATTGTACAAATATGTATGAATAGTGCGGTAGTTATGCCTACCCACTTACTTTTCCCTCATACCCTTTTGCCCCATACTCCCTCTTTACTTGCAGATTATCTTTCATTTCTACCTTAGTTTTAAGTTCCACATATGATAGGGAACAAAAACTGTTCATCTTTCTTTGTCTGAATTATTTTCTTTTCCATGGTATCTTGTAAATAAGAGGATTTCCATCTGTTTTCTTGTAAATAAGAGGATTTCATTTTTATATGGTATATATATTTATATTCTTATGTTGTTTGTTTATAGGACATCCTAGTTTGTGTTCATCTGCTGATGGGCCTTGAGATGATTCCATATCTTGTTCAGTGTGAATAGTGTTGAAACAAGCATGTGTATGCACGTTTGCCATGCTGTTTATTGTTGTGGTTCCTAGGTGTCAGTTGGATAGGACCACTAATTCCCCCACCACCACTTCTTGGCAGTTTGCATGTGATTTTCTGGTACTTTAAAAGCTAGACCACAGAAAGGAGGCTTTCAAGTTAGATCCAGCTCAAATAGTCCCAGTACTGTGCCCTAAGCATAAGAAGTCTAGAGGGCTTACTATAAACTTCTGAGAGGCAATGAAGGACTATAGTTATAGCCCATAATATCTGGGGAGTCTCATAGACTACACATATATTCTCAAGCGTTTGTGTATGTGTGTGTGTGCAGTATGCATACTCTTCCATGTATTCTGTATCACTTTAGAGAAGTATAAAATAATGTTTTGGTAAGGCTTACTTAAACAGCCTTGGTGTTATTTGTCACTGGTTCCGGTTTTCACTTCTATGTTGACCTCCTTCCCTTCTCCCCAGTTGGAGTACCCTCCCCATTATTCCATTTCTCTCTTCATGTAATCTGTATCCTGCTACTCCTTTGTCAACATCCTCACAACTGCCAACTATAGTCCCTTCATATTTTACTGGCTTCTGGGGTTACTCTCCATGTTGTGTAGTCATATCTGAAAATTTGGGGCTAGGAATCACAGATGAAAGAGAACATGTGACATTTGTCTTTCTTGGTCTGGGTTACCTCACTCAAAATAATCTTTTCTAAATCTATGTAGTTACTCAAAAATTTTACTATTTCGTTTTTTCTTTTTAGTTGAATCATATTGCATTGTTTATATAAATCCCATTGTATTTTTCATTCTTCTTTTGAAGGACATTTAGTTTTTTTCTATTTCCCAGATATTGTGAATCTGGCTGAGCAAATGCTTGTAAAGTGAGGTGTTGTGTCCCTTGGACACATGCCAAGGATGACACTGCTTGGTCATAGGCTTAGTTTTAGATTTGTTGGAGGGTTCTTCTCACTGATTTTCAGAATGGCTACACCAATTTGCATCCCTACCAGTAGTTAATAGAGATTCTTCTATTCCCATACCCTCACCTGCATTTGTTTTCAGTTGTCTTATTGGTCTTAGCCATTCTGAATGGGATGAGGTGAAGTCTCAAAGTTGTTTTAATTTATATTTCCCTAACTAATTAGGATGATGAAAACTTTTTGAGGTATTTCTTAGCCATTTTTATTTCTTCTATTGAAAGCACACTATTAAAATCTCTAGCACATTTTTGCTTTGGTCATTTGTTGCCATTTACTCTTTGAAGCTCTTTTAATTTTTTTTTGATACTCTGGATTATAAACTTATAATAGAGCCAACTAGATTATAATGTATGAAATGTCAATATAGCACTATAGCTAATTTGTTAACATCCCATTTGTAAATATTGATAAACTAGACTGAGCAACATTTTTGGCTTACTTCTTTCATTCCTTACCTTCCCTGTTTTTTCCTTCTTTATAACATTATCATTCTGCTGCTCCCAAGTGTGAATTTTGAATAGTCTTCCACTTTTGATGGTCAAAGAGAATTTAAGTTAGATAAGAAATATATGCTTTATAGAGCTTTTAAAATTCATCTTTGACAAGGTCCATGCATGGAGATAACCTAGAACACCTGCACAGATGTAGCCCATGGCAGCTCAGTGTCCAAGAGGGTTTCCCAATTATAGGAATGGGAACCATCTCTGACATGAACTCATGGGCTGGCTCTTTGATCACCTCCACCTGAGGGGGGAGCAGCCTTACCAGTCCACAGAGGAAGAAAATGCAGCCAGTCCTGATGAGGCCTGATAGGCTAGGGTCAGATGGAAGGGGAAGAGGATCTTCCCTATCATTGGACTGGGGGAGGGGCATAGGAGAAGAAGAGGGAGGGAGAGTGGGATTTGGAGGGGATGGGGGAGTGGGCTACAGCTGGGATACAAAGTGAATTAACTGTAATTAATAAAAATAAAATTGAAATTAAAAAAAGAAAAAAATTATGCTTGAACCCTCTAAGTCTGCTAAGTGGGTTTATCATGTTTCTACTTCATGGGGGAAAAAATGCCGGTAAGGAATCGTTCAGTGTTTCAGGAATATTTTTCACAATTAACCTTCAGTAAAGCTTTCTGTTGGTTCCTGAGTCCTGTTCATTATTACTTTCATTATTACTTGTTTCTAAGAAATGAATTGTGCATCTCTTCGAAAGATTTGGTTTTATCATAAAAGGTGAGAAGGCTAGGAAAGTGGCAGTGGTATATTCTCTAACATTGCCACAAGTGGATAGCTAGGATTACAGAACAGGCATGATTCTTGAGTTGAGTGGGCTGTAAGTCCAATCAGAACCTTCCTAGAAAAAAAAAACCCTAAATAACTATCCAATACCAAGGGGTCAGCTCGAAAACATAAACATAAAAAGCACTAAATGGTCTTAGCAGATTGTGTTCCTGTTTATGTGTGTGTATGTTTATATTTGTATATAAAACAATGGTAATTAAAGGAAAAGTGGCCATGTATTTGAGAGGGAATAGGACAGGGAGGACATGGAGAAAAGAAAGGGAAGAGAAAGGGATGTAATATATTTTAAATAAATAAATAAATAAATAGATTTTTAAATTGTTTTCTTGAAATGTAAAATAATTTCTAATTTCACAATGTATAGATAATAATTTAAACTACAACAGACTCATTTCAAGCCTACTGTCTTGAAATACATTCCTATCAAGAAAAAATAGCATAATCTTTATGTGATAATCTTTGTGAGTAAATTATTTGGGGGATGGGGAGGAGGCTGATTAGAAACTAAAAGATCCTGAGGTACAACTACATGACTCTTTGCAGTATAAGTTTTGTTTCCATTTATGGAGCCGGTGAAAAAAGAAATTACACAATGGATTCCTCATAAAGCACCATAATTATGTCAAATTCTATAAGGACCAAGGCTTGTCACTAAGCTTAATGTGACAACTAATTTGAATTGTCAACTTTAAGCATCTCAAAATCACCTGGGAAAGAGTCTCAATGACATATAGTCTAGATCAGGTTGAAGATTGTTTTGATTGCCTTAACTGATGAGAAAAGTGAAAAAAATCAAGGGTAAAAGTGCAATACATTATTCTCCAGTTAAGGGCCCTGGCCATATAAAAACAAAGGAAGCATATAGAGTACTAATCATGCATGACTGTTTCTCTTTGCTATCAACTGTGGATGTGATATGGCTAGAAAGTTTAATTTGGCTTGATTTATTGCTTTTTAACTTTAGTTCTTTATATATTCTGGATATCAGCTCTCTGTCAGGTATAGGGTTGGTGAAGATCCTTCCCAGTCTGTAGGCTGTCGTTTTGTTCTGACATCAGTGTCCTTTGCTTTACAGAAGCTTTTCAGACAATTAGGAATACTGCTTCCTCAAGATACAGCTATACCACCCCTAGGCATAAATCAAAATATGCTCAAGTATGCAACAAGGACATTTGCTCAACCATGTTCGTAGCAGCTTTATTTGTAATAGTCAAAATCTGGAAACAACCCAGATGTCCATCAACAGAGGAATGGATACAGAAATTGTGGTTCTTTTACACAATGGAATATTACTCAGCAATTAAAAACAAGGAATTCTGTTGTATCTGTTGAGGCTTACTTTGGAATCTAGAACCCCTGCTCAGTTGTAGCCCATGGTAACTCGTATCCAAGTGGTTTCCTAGTAAGGGAAACAAGGACCATTTCTGACATGAAATCAATAGCTGGTGCTTTGACATCCCCCCCCCCCGAGGGAGGAGCAGCCTTGCCAGGCCACAGAGGAGGACATTGCAGCCAGTTCTGAAGAGACCTGATAAGCTAGGGTCAAATGGAAGGGGAGGAGGACCTCCCCTCTCAGTGGACTTGGAAAGGTGCAGGGAGGAAATGAGGGAGGGAGAGTGGGATTGGGAGGGAATGAGAGAGGGGGCTAAGGCTGGGATACAAAGTAAATAACCTGTGATTAATTTTAAAAAATTATAAAAAATAACATGGGTACATTCTTCTAGAAGACACTAGGGTAACTGTCACTTCCCTACCCTTCTGGGTGCCATGAGGTGGTAGGCATCTTATCTCATGGTGTGCTTTAACATTACAAATCCACGGGACCAAAAAAACATGGATTAAAACTATGTCAAAATAAAAATTTCCCTCTTTAAAAGTTGAGTATGTTCAGCATTTCATTACATTAATGGAGAGCTAAACAATACAACTAAATTAAAAAACAAAAACAGGCCTTTGGGATGATACCTCAGTTGGTAAAGAGCTTGCCATGTAAGCATGAAGGCCTGAATCCAACCTCTAATAGATATATAAAAGGCTGGGTATCCTGGTGCACACATGTAATCACAGTGTTTGGGACTCAGAGAAACCAGGTCCCTTAGGCTTTCTGGACAGCCAACCTGCCCTAATCATGGAGCCACAGAAAACTGAGAGCTGAGATCTGCCCCAGTCAAGTTATATACACCCACCACCTCTGGATCTTCCATTCTTTCTGCTCCTGCTTTCACAATAATCCTTGGGCAATATGAAGACGGGATGTTATAGGTGAACACTGGGGCCAAAAATCCTGCAAATTCTTATTCTCTGTACATGGATCAGCCAGTGTCTATGTCTCAATCTCTATCTACTGGAGAAAGAAACTTATTTGAATAGGGTTGTGAGATTCAGTAGTGTATATTATAATAAGTTGTTAGGAGTCAATTTAATATTGTCTATTTAGCAGAAATAATAATAATAGATTCTCTCTGGTGCCTATGACCTCGCTAGACGCAAGTTTTTGATCTCAATAATGGTGCCAGACAATGAGTTGCAAATTGTAGAGTGGGCCTTAAATACAATCAGAAATTGGTTATTTACTCGTGTAATGTTTGTTGCACTATGGCACCAGTGAGTGTATATTGGCAGGCCTGTCATTACTGTAGCTTGCAGGGTTCACAGCTGAGTAAGACTTAATTTTCTGTCCTGAGAGAATACGTAGCACATCCCAGCAAGAAGGCTAGCCAGTGGGGATGAAAGCTTCCAGGTGGTTCCACCTTGATTTCTTCAAATCCCATGACTCTAGCGCACACTGGCTGAACGACTCTAAGTGATGCACATGTGAACTCAGAGTGCTTGTGACAACACATGAAGACTTGGAAAAGTTCCAGCCAGGCAATAACCCAGAAGAATGGGGAGGAGTGCTCTGAAGTCCTGCCCTCGCTCAGGAGTCATTAGCAATTGATGATGGCTGTGAGAGGAACAATCAGTTTTCTCCTGGGATGTGTTCTCTGAGAGATTACCCATACACCAATAGAAAGGCCTCAACCTATGTGTTAAGTTGTCTCGGTGGCTTAAAATAACAAATCACATAAAGTTTGGAGGGAAAAGTAGTTCAGGGATAACAAAGGAATGGTAGGGGGAATAGGAATGGATTTGATCCAAACATATTACATATGTATGAAATTGGCAAACAATAAAAATGGAGAAAAATAATCAAGATGGATGGCAGGAAGTGACCTTGTACATATATGCAGAGAGGGGTGGTGGTCAAAATGTCAGTCTCTGAAAATCAGAGCACAGGGTTGGAAGTGGCCAGAGGAAAGTTCTGGTAGAGGAAGAGCAAGGAAACTGCCCCAGTTCCTGTTGCTTTACTAAGTTCACTTTCAATAAATGACCTAAATTCCTTTAAAGAAGGACCTGGAGGGCACAGTTGCTCCACAGAAAACCAACAGAGCCAACTAACCAGGGTTCAGAAGTTTTTGTGGAGACTGAAGCACCCAGCCAAGGACCATGCCTAGGCTCCCATACACATAAGTAACCAACGGGCAGCTCTGGCTTTATGTGAGCTACCTAGCAAGGGGAGTGGGATCTGTCTCTGTCTCTGACATGGACTCTGTTGCCTCCTTTTTGATCATTTCCTCTTGGCAGAGCTGCCTTGTCAGACCACAAGGAAAGAGGATGCACTCAGTCTTGATACAACTTGATAAGCTGGGGTAGGTTGCCAGGGGGAGCTCCCATTTTTCTGAGGAATCAGGGAGGGGAAGAGGAAATGAGAGAGGGAGGGTAGGACTGGGAGGAGAGAAGGAATGGTCTACAATCAAGATATAAAGTGAATTCATTCATTCATTCATTTAAAGATGGCTAATTGTTCATGTTAAGGTCTAGCACAACCCTGAGATTTCACCTTACACCCATCAGAATGGCTAAGATCAAAAACTCAAGTGACAATACATGCTGGAGAGGATGTTGAGAAAGGAGAACTCTCCTCCACTGCTGGTGGGAATGTAAAATTGTACAACCACTTAGGAAGTCAATCTGGTGCTTTCTCAGACAATTAGAAATAGTGCTTCCTCAAGATGCAGCTATGCCACTCCTAGACATATATCCAAAATATGCTCAAGTATGCAACAAGGACATTTGTTCAACCATGTTCATGGCAGCTTTATTCATAATATCCAGAACCTGGAAACAACCCAGATGTCCCTCAGTTGAAGAATGAATACAGAAATTGTGGTATATTTACACAATGGAATACTACTCGGCAATTAAAAACAAGGAAATCATGAAATTTGCAGGCAAATGGTGGGAAATAGAAAAGATCATCCTGAGTAAGGTATCCCAGAAGCAGAAAGACACACATGGTATTTACTCACATATAAATGTGTAATAGGATAAATATACTAAAATCTGTACACCTAAAGAAGTTAAGCAAGAAGGAGTTCCAAAGGTAAGATGATCAATTCTCACTCAGAAAGACAAATGAGATGGAGATTGGAAGGAGAAAACAGGAAACAGGACAGGAGCCTACCACAGAGAGCCTCTGACAGACTCTACCTAGCAGTGTATCAAAGCAGATGCTTAACTAACTTTGGGCAGAGTGCAGGGAATCCTATGAAAGAAGCGGGAGTTAGTGGGAACTGGAGAGGGCAGAAGCTCCACAAGGAGAGCAACAGAACCAAAATATCTGGGCCCAGGAGTCGTTTCTGAGACTGATACTCCAACCAAGGACCATTCATGGATACAACCTAGAACCTCTGCTCAGTTGTAGCCCATGGCAGCTCAGTACCCAGGTGGGTTTCCTAGTAAGGGGAACAGGGACTGTCTCTGACATGAACTCGGTGGCAGACTCTTTGACACAAAGGAGGACAATGAAGCCAGTCCTGGTGAGACCTGATAGGCTAAGGTCCGATGGAAGGGACTAAAAGTGGACTTGGAGAGCAGAATGGGAGGAGATGAGAGAGGGGGAGTGGGATTGGGAGGGAAGGATGGAGGGGGCTACAGCTGGGATACAAAGTGAACAAACTATAATTAATATGAAAAAATAAAAATTGAATTAAAAATTTCTGTGTGGGCTAGCTCTTGTTGTGTCAGCATTTTTTTTTTCCCTTGGTATGAAGCACTTTTACCTTTTATCTTTTTCCTTTAGGAAATTTCTTCTCTTTTGAAACTTAGATTGCTTAAAATTCTAGTCTGTTATTTGTGGCAGAATGCATTAATTTCATTGTTTGAGCTTTAGAGTAGTGCTGATTGTTGGTGGTCAAGCAAGATTCCATGAGAAATTTCTATCAGATTGTTCTAACTAGTGTTTTATCAGTATCCTTGTTGTTTTCCAAGTTCGTATTATTATTTACTGATTTTTTATAACATTTCTTCATGAACTATGCCAGGCTCTGGGCTTAAGCCTGTTTTTTAGTTTGTTTTGTTTTTGTTTTTTTGGTTTGTTCAGTTTTGGATTCTATTGACCGTCTACTTTTCCTATTTTATTTTTCTATCATTGTTTTTGTTCTAATATTTCGTTTTAAAGGCTTTTCCTCAGCTAGAGAGATGGCTCAGAAGTTCAGACTGCTTGATGCTTTCAGAGAGGACTGTATGGGGATTGATTCACATCAGCTGCATCAGGGGGCACACAACTGCCTGTAAGGAGAGCTCCAGAAGATCTAAGGCCATCTTCTGGCATGCAAGAAAACCCTATCCACCTATGTGCATCAAATCCAAACCCGTGTAGACACACACATACACATAAAAAAATATTATTTTATTAAAACATTTGTATTTCCTTCTTAGGGGAGAAAAATTGGATGACACAAAACCAAACTATAAACCACAGTAAACTAAATGATAGATGAACAATTATTTCACTCTAATAAATAAAATGTGTCCTTTTAAAAATTCTCTTAGTTATTGGTGGGTTTTGATCACTTTGGGTCATGTTAACAGATCTGCCTTAGGTAGTGTCAGGGCTTAAAATGCAAAAGTGTCCTTTTCTAATAATATGTCTTCCAGGTACCAAACCTTGGTCCTGCGTTTCACTCCGGTCAGCTTAGATCTAAAATCAGACATTCTTGCATCCAATTCAGTAGCTCTGCTGTAATATTACCCTCCCCCCCTTCCCTTTGTTTAAATTTCCCTAAATTCAGTACTGTTTGTGGGAGTACTTTTTGATTTCCTGTTTTGAGAAAGATTCACCAAAAAGAGAGATCATGAAATACAGGGTATATAAAACTGAACCCCTAGACCCAACCTCCACCTTCACATTATATGCTGTCTCAAATGTACAAAGGGAACAAGTTCGGTCTTACTGTGAGAAGGGTACACAGCCGAGATTTTAAATAATATATAATAATATATTATATATGTAAAAAATATATAATATATAATTATCATTGGAAATAGCATGAGGTAGCCATCAGATTGCTGACCCTAAGACCTCTAATGGGCAGTTGCTGACTGGCAGCCTTTTCTAAACAAAGCATGAAATACAAGTGTCAAAAGAGACCCGGGGTTATCCATTTCAATCTCCCCTTTGATCCTGGAATTCCTCCAAGCTTTCCTACACAGGATCCTCAGCTTGCATCCCAGTTGAATTTTGCCTGCGACAAAGAACTCAGTAACTCCCTATAAGCACTGGAAAATGTCAGTTCTGCCTGTGGTACCATTATATTTGGAACCACATCAGACTTCTGAAATTTGGATGGCAGACAGTTTAATCTGATTCTTCTCACCTGAGTCACACAACCGTGAGTCCATCCGCTGCTACTCTCAAAATGTTTGAAAGAAGTTTAATTATTCCGGTTTCTTCCACTTGAATCAGTGTTAAATTCATGTCACATTTAAATATGACATGCAGACTCAGAAGAAAGAAAGAATCAACTGAAGTGCCAAGCTTCAGCTGGGTCCTGGTCAGCAATTCTGTCTCCATGAACCACTCTTTGTGGTGACACATATTGATGCTATTGGTCATCCACACCATACTAGCTCTTTCTCATCCATATCAAATCTCCAATGATAATTTCAGCCATTACTTTTTTATATAATTTTTGTATATTAATCACAGGTTATTTACTTTGTATCCCAGCTGTAGCTCCCTCCCTCATTCCCGCCCAATCCCACCCTCCCTCCCACATCTCCTCCCTGCGCCTTTCCAAGTCCACTGATAGAAGAGGTCCTCCTCCCCCTCCATCTGACCCTAGCTTATCCAGTCTCATCAGGACTGGCTGCAATGTGCTCTTCTGTGGCCTAGCAAGGCTGCTCTTTCCTTGGAGGCGGGGAGGGGAGTTGTCAATGTGCCAGCCATTGAGTTCATGTCAGAAATAGTCCTTGTTTCCCTTACTAGGGAAGTCACTTGGATACCGAGCTACCATAGGCTACATCTGAGCAGGGGTTCTAGGTTATATCCATACATGGTCCTTGGTTGGAGAAACAGTCTCATAAAAGACTCCTGTGCCTTGATATATTTTGTCCTTGTGGAGCTCCTGTCCTCTCCAGTTCATACTAACTCCCCCTTCTTTCATATGATTCCCTGCACTCTGCCGAAGGTTTGGTTATGAGTCTCAGCATCTGCTTTGATACACTGCTAGATAGAAAGACAAATGGGATGGATATTGGAAGTAGGAGAAAACAAGTAACAGGACAGGAGCCTACCATAGAGGGCCTCTGAAAGACTCCACTTAGCAGTGTATCAAAGCAGCCATTACTTTTTAACTCTATTTTATTTTAGTTTCTTTTCTTTGTGTTTTTCTTTAATTGGGGTAATCAACTTTTTTTGCTTCAGTTTTTGTTTCTTTGACAGAGGGTTTTTTTGTGGGTTGTGTGTGTGTGTGTGTGTGTGTGTGTGCATGTAGCCCTTGCTATCTTATATCTCTTCCTCCCTTCTCCACCTCAATCCCCTCCAACACCCCGATATGGGTAGGAGAGAAAGGTTAGTGGGTAGAGTTCTCTTTAGCTGCTTCCTGCTGGTTAGGGTCATTGGTTTCTTCAGGGGGAAGTCCAGTCTTCATTTCAGGATAGCTCCAACTTCTTCTCATGCAACTGCATCAAACAACAAGCAGGAGGAGCAGAGAAGAAGAACCAGCAGACTGCTTCTTTCTTGGAGCCCCCCTAGACACACACTCTGGGCTTTGGCCTTTATTCCCTCTTTGAGTCCTCAGATTTAAAGTACCTGAGGCTGGCAAAGGGCCCCTTTTGGAGATGGCATGAGGCAAATAGTTTTCCTCTGTGGACAATCCGAATCAGTCCCATATCCTATACCTGGGATCCAAACAAAAACATGGTACATCCACAACAGTTTTTGTTGTTACTAAACTTCCATTTTTAATCTGATGATACCTGAAGTTGAAAACATGTTTAACGTCATAAAAATATCTTAACAGTACAATGACAGAGTTGAATTTCAAACGTACTATTTCCGATTTGCATCAGTGCAAATTGTTTTAGCTCTGTCCCATCTAGGATGCTGCATCACTTCTTTCAGATTCAATTTCAGTATTTATGAAAGACTATAACATGGTGTAGATGTTTGCTTATGTTTTGAGATTTAAATGTAGCAATATAGGTAGAAATAACAAACATGCTGTGCAAAGAGCAGGTCACTTCCTTCATGTGCAACATGCTATCTTTGTCTGGGACATGGCCCCTTAGTGTTTCTCCATGTGGATGTCACAACCCAGTGAATTAGCCCTTCTTCCAATGGTGTTCTCATCTATGAATTCTTATATGCTTTCAATTTTTATACAGGTTATTGATAATGACATTAAAAGGCTAAAGTGCATGTGATGTTTTTAACAATAAACCTCCCAAGTCTGTGCTCGTCAGTATTTTTCCAGAATAAAAAGCAGTAAAAGTGAAATATGTGGAAGACAGCAGAGCACAAATCTGTTTTCATTACAAAATTGTCATAGAAAAGCTTAGAGAGCTGAAGCAGATCTTTCCGAAATATGACATCCTACTCATATTGACTCATTGTAGAATCAAAAAATAGCATGGACTCCATTTTACAGATGAACTTAAAGCTGACATAAACAATGAGTAACTCACATAGTGTCTTCAATAATCACAAACTTTATTTCACTTATGAATTCTAGTGTATGCACATCTCAAAATTTTTATAGTTTTTCCATATGGTTATTATATGATTATTTTATTTAACAATATTTTCTCATTATGTGAAGGACACCTGAAACTGACCTTCACACAGAGAAAAGCATCAAATGCCTTGTTGCCATAGAGTTCCAGAGAAAAGAGAAATGATGAAGAAATAAATAGCAGGATGAGTGACGGTACAAAGCCAAGAACAAGGGATTGACAGAAAATGGAGTGTGTGGTGACATATGTGCCTGGACAGCTACTTTAGGTAAGAATGGGTGGTGGAATGTTCTGGAAAACTACCATCATCGCACAAACCCAAAGAAGCAGAGTCTAATGACGGCTGGGTGATCAGTGAGCCATAAAGTGCCAGAATTGAATAAGAGGATGTGTCATGCTCAACTCTAATAGAACACCTAATCGCACCTCCTTCCTGGAAGGTACAAAGATCTCTATGGAAGAGGAGGTGGGGGAGAGGGAGTGTAATGGCCGAGGATAGTATATGTCTTCCTCAAAACAGTATTTTGTTTAGTTTGTCTATGAACCTGAAAATAGAGCAGAGAATGTGAAAGAAGATGAATCAAAAAGTTGGGGACAATGACATACAGATGTTTCAAGCAGGTGACAGATAATCAGCCACTGAGGATTCAGAGCAAAAGAATTGCATGGTCTAACCTATTGTTTGAAAAGATGGATGGAGCAGGTGGCAACCAATACAGAGACCAGGCTGGCTAACCTGTATTGGAGGGGGGAATGTGTAGTACTCAACTGTAACAGGATATCCAAGTCACATGTCAGTGCCTTTGCACATGTGAACTCACAGCAGTTGTGACTGCATCCATAAGGCCTACACAATCTCAAACCAAGAAAAATCTTCAGTGGGGCTCAAGAAGTCCCCATTAGCTGAGTCACTATTGGCAGTGGATGCCCACTGGGGGAAGAAAAGTCAGTTTTCCTTAGGGTTACAGCCTTCCATGCTCCCATGGATGGTCCCATACCTGTGTACATGACAGCAGTAAGAGGAAAAAGGAAGATATTTTGACAGGGCAGAAATTTGAGAGTACGGAATGGGGCTCCTGGATTTGATCAAAACACATTTTATACATGTATGAAATTCTCAAACAATAAAAATAAAGAGACCCAAGCACTCTCACAGTGGCCCCATGGGCACTGGGCACTACTATAATGAATGAAAATGTGGTAAAGAGAAGGGAATTATACAATGTGTGGCAGAGAAATGGGAGAAAACACAAAGACAAGCGGTTGCGGTTCTTGCACTGTGGAGAGAAGCAGAGCTGGTGAGGAATAGGCAGATATGAGGAGCCTGTGCAACAACCTGGATCCACGGTGATGTCTGGGCTTGGACTGTCACTGTGGTCATGCCTGGACCTATAGCCCTATCAGAACCAGGGACTGTTCTGAAGTGTGTGGCCTGTGTTGCCACCAAAGGCCATCAGGATGTCCTTGATGTGGGCTGCTGCCAAGCACCATGTGGATGTCTGAGGGTTTTGCCCCTACTAGGGGGCACACTGATCTGAGTGGCTGTGCTGCCACCTCAGGCCATCGTGACATCCTGGCCATGTGGCCGCTTCTAAGGCAGGATGCTTTGTTTTGGTTTGGTTTGGGGGAAAAGTTCAAGGGTGGAGGGTGGATATGAAGGGACAGGGAAATGAGTGGGATTGGGTGTGCATGATGTGAAATTCACAAAGAATCAGTACAAAGATTTAAAAAATAAATAAAAAAAGATGACAGGCTTATGATGTGAATCAGGAGGAATAGAGGGTCTTGATGGCAACAAAGGCATAGCTATTGCCAATAGAATATCCTCTTATTGCCTGCAGCCTTAACTCCTTCAGTTCTGGTAGCTTAATATAACCACAATCTCAAACACACTAAGTAGAAATCTTAGTACTGAACAGACCATGCTTCGAACTCTAGGTCCTGTAAGAAGTTCTCCGGCTTCTTCTCTGTACTGTATATCCAGTGGTTCACCCTGGCAGCAAACGCTCCTTGTCCACAAGTTAGTCGTTTAGCGACCATAGAAAATTTCAGGAGATCTGGAGTCATTGCAGCAATTGTCACTGAGTTCTTCATGATGGCACCAGAGCCTGAGCTGCGAAGGTGGCATTTTCCACTCCCATAAGTAAGGTTGTAAGGTCCTTCTTTAAGTGAAAACATGAAAACTCTGATCCGAATACAAAATTAAAAAAAAAATCACTTGCTGAGTGTACAATTATTAAGGATTAAAAAAAAGTTTGTGGTGTATGAATTGAAAAATTAATATTCAGCACTAACTGTACTTTCAACTTTCTACTCCCAAGCTTGGAACAAGTATTTGTTTGTTTGTTTTGTGGATAACAGTCTATCTGTAATCCCAGTGGGAAAACATGTATTTAGATTGGAGTGATAATGATATTGATAATGAAAATTGAAATTTTTTTGCATGTTTTAAAATATTATTTCAAGAATAGATGATATTTCAAGTAATGGGTAGGCATGTAGACCTCGCCAGTTGTTTGCAACAATTTGCATAAGAGAAATAATAGTTCAAAATTATTTCACAGTGAGTAACAGGGAAAATAGAGTAGCCCTTTACTGAAGCTGGGAATCTCTTCATGAAATCAGATTTTAGGTGTTAAACTTAGGATCATTTGAAAGTTTGGATGCCTGTTACATATCTGTGCCTAGAAACTACAGTGTCTCTGCATAGATCCTTGAATCCAGATTTGCAGTGGTCTAGACTACAAAAGAAAAAAAATAAAGTTTACAAAATAAATGAGGACAAGCAAGCTGGGCAGTGGGTAAAAGCCTTCGCTGTGAAAGCTTGAAGGCCTGTGTTTGGTTCTCAGAATCCAAGGTGAAAGGAAAGAACCAACTCCCTGAAATTGTCCTTTGACCTCCATAATCAACTACAGCACGTTGGTGTACCTACAGCAATGATATAATAACTAACCATATAATAGATGATATTTCTGGCCGTGGGAAGACATTCAGTCCTAGCCAGTCAATGAAAGAGCATAGCTGTGAAGACTGAACCTGCAGCAGCCCATTTGATGAGGAAGATGAGGAGGGTTCAAGAAAGGAGACTGAGAGGGAATGGCACATCACACAAAACCAAAATAAAACGGTTCAAACGGTAAAAAGCTTACTCCTCAATAAGATGGACAATGGTGCTTTAATTATTTTAAATTTTAGCTAGTATATCCAGAAGCCACACTCAAAATACTTGAAAATTGTCTGATACTGGCTTTAAATTATTTACCCATCTTGAATCAACAGGAACATGATCATGCAAAGCAACCAGAGCCTTTGAGTGATGGCTCATCAACCCCCCCCACCAACAACTTTGATTCTTCTTTCATCTCAAACCTCATCTAGCTAAAAGAAAAGTCATATTCCTCAGATCCACCCTCACCCCATGCAGCAGAGCAAGCCCTGGAATCTCCAGGAGACAAAACACAAGAATAAAGAAATCAGTCTATAATACATAATCAGCCAGTTTTGCTGTTAAAGGCCAAGCACACCAAAATATGTGTCATCACACCACTAAATATTTGCCCATCTCATTTTATATAACCCTGACCAACAAAGCCAACAAAAGGAAAGCACACAGGTATAAGGTCAGTTCAAGGGTTTAACAGAGGGCTCAGAAGCACAGAATCAGCAGATAGCATACTTCGCAGGTTGCTAAGATACCTTAATCTGGGGAAAGAATCAGAATTAAGTTTTTGTTAAGAGGTTTATCAATCCCTACTCTGATCTGTCCATACAGATAGTCTACAGGAATCTTAGCTTTGCAATTATATGGCTGACGTAATTGGAGAAAAGATGGCAGAAAAAGTTTGAACAGGAAAGATGATTGCTTAAGAATTTACTAAGTCACGTGGGTAGAATCATCTTGAAATTGCTTCAGGCAAGCATAACTGGTTTGGGAGATGTTTCTCTTTGGAGGAAAGAAAAAGTCTTCAGCAGGACAGTGTAGCTTTGCACCTACTGGACTAATAGTGACATAGTTATGAAATCCATCTAAGGGAAAGGAGCACAGTCCTTTGTAAAACATCTGCCTCTGCACACTTTATACAGGGTGGTTTCTCCTGCCAGCCCTGCCCAGCACCCATGCTCAGGATGACATTGCCAGGAATTCTTTTGCTATTAAGTAAGCATTTGCGTTACTTAATTTTTTATTGAAAAGAAGAAGGAGAAGGAGGAGCAGGAGAAGAAAAAGAAGCCATCTCCGTGTTCATCGTGTAAGGCTGTGTCCATGGAGAGAGAGGAACAGATTTTGAAGACTGATTGTTCAGTTTTATACTTTTTGTGCAAATCTAATGAAAAAGCATACAGCAGAGAGCTACCACATATCTCTAATGTTATTCAGAATGTAATAACTTGCTCCATTTGATAATGATTCGTTCTCTTCCGGAGTGAGGAAGGGTTGGTGAGTGTGTGAGAAACATGCGCTGAAAAGGGGATACAGGTAATGAGGACAATTTATATTTTCCCGAGAAGGAAAATCTGAAGAAAATTCTCAGCACAACCACCAAAGTGAAGACAGAGACATCAACAATAGTCTTACCTAAAGCACATTCCATAGTCAGTACTGACTATATTTAAACTTTGTATCTATCACACTAGAGATAATAAGATATCACACTGCTTTTTTATCAACCAAATATCTGTTCCTGGCTGACACATTGTATTTAGACATGCATTTTAATTGTTTCCTTTAGTGCATAATATTTCTTCAGTCTTTGTGATAGTATATTTCTGAAAAAATAGGAGCCCTTTGCTTTGTTGTGTTTTGTTTTGTTTGTTCTATCTTGAGATAGGGTCTCATGTAGATGAGAATGGCCTTGAGCTCTTAGTCCTCCTAGCTAACAGGTGCTAGCCACTGTGCTAAGCCAATGGGCCACAGTGTTTAATACCAACAGAGAGATGCTTAAATGCAAGGCATGCTAACAGATGCGTATGGGTAGATTGAGGCTCTGCCCAATGTGAGGGAAAGAAGCAGTAGCTTCCCCACAGCTTGTATACTTCTAACACCCCAGTCTTGGTTGCTAAGTACCACTTCCCACAAGGAAGCACCAATCGTTAGAGAAACGGCTGACTACTGTGTAGAAGTTGATAGGCTGTTTGGAGCATAACAATAAACAAGAAATTACTGAATTACAAAAAGGAGTCACAGACTTAAATGGGCATTAAAAATAGTTATTTAGTAAGAGAGAGGTGTAGTAGTTAAGGAAAGATCCAGAATAAGAATTATTTAAACTATAACTCAAAGAAGATAAAACCTAGCCCGATGAAGAATGTAAAGAATTAGACACAAGGGAGGAAAAGTTAAAAGACCTTGATGTCAAAACGCTCAGTCTTCACAGAAAAGGGAAAAGTTCTATGACTCTGCTTTAACACTGTCCAGTGCTAGTGGGGTGCCAGGGTGGCCAGAGAGAATGTGAATGGACATCACAGGAGGATGGAGTGACAGCAGGCGCTCATAACCCAGGTGATTCAGATTTTATTTTAGGTGGAATTGGAAAGCCCTGCAAGAGTTCACATGGGTAGTGACATGATCTGCCTTCATGTTCAAAAGAGCACCCGGCTGCTTTGTGAAAAATAAATTAGAGGCAGTGTGAGAAGGAAGGAAAAGACAGATAGGAGAGGATTAGGAAAGCCCAGGCAAGGAATAACTGTGGCCTGCGCGAGGGTGCTGTCAGCAGATAAAAATATATGGATGGATTCAGATTACATTTCAGAGTTAAGGACGCCAGGATTTATATGAGATTAAATGTGTGATATGGCTGAGGAAAGGGGCAGGTTAAAGGACAATGCGCAGGTTTCTATTTTGGAATGAGGTTAAAAGAGGAAAATCAACAGCTTTACTCTGGGCATGATAGTTCTGACGAGTGTTTTGGACACCAAAACAACTATCAAATAATTGTGGAAGTGGCAAAATTCTTAAGACCCATACCATTTTTTTTTTACAATATAAAGATATACCATTTTGGTGAGAGCTTCTGCATTACTCTCTTTTAAATGAGTTAAAGGAAACCTTGGTTGTCTGTAAATTTAAATAGCAGATTATGCTCTTAGGAACAATGAAATCTTGAGATCTACTCCAGCAATATATGAGACAAATCATAAGAAAAGTCGATTTTTGCAACAGTCCAAAAGCTGCAATTGAATAAAAGAGAATGTAAGATAGACTTCAGAAATAACTTCAGAGCAATAATAATTCAAATAAGAAAACCTTTAAAGGCAGTATGCAACCTAATTCAACTGAGACATTAAAAATGAGGCTATATAAAGCCTGATTTAAGAGAAAGAAAAATATATAATGGAGGAATTGGAATAAATTCTCTGATAATGTTTTTACACGGGTTACTAGTGTTTATAGAGCCAAGTCCAGTGAGAAGAGTGTTTTTATTTTTTTCCAGAGTGTTCACTCTACAATTACTTACAATTGATGAAGGTGAATTTAAATTGGCAGTATAATTTTTTAAATGCTATTTCTGGAAGTTTTCATAAAAGTAAGCAAAAAAAAAAATTAAGAATCAGAGCTCACAAAAAAAAAAAAAAAAATGGGGATGTGCCAAGCAAAGGTGAAGCAAACTTGGGCTGCCAGTTTCTTGAAGAGAAAAAGAAAAAGAAAAGAATATCTGCTCTACTTTAGTGAATAGGAAACAGATATTAGAAGAAAATTAAATAGCATTTGGCTGGATGATACTGAAGATATAAATAAACAAATTTGATGTTCATTACAAATAGGTTTATTTCAAAACCACCTCAGTTGTTGGTAACTGTACCTTTTTCAAATTTGATACATTATCCAGTTTTAAGGTGAAATCTTGAAATTAGTTTGTGTTTTCTTCACTAAGAAGTTAGCCTTTATAGAAGTTATTTGGGGAAAATTATATTCTTAATATAGAACATTGGTAATCTTTATTTAATATACAGAGGCATTTAAAACCCTTTTCTGTGAAAAGGGCTTCACTATTGCATTTCCATGAAGCCAACGATTTTAATTAAAAGTAGGTGTGGCTTTTTATTTATTGATAACTCAATGTCTTTTTGACAATATATTAAAGCTGAAAATCAAAGTAACTCTGTGATGTGTAGCACTCCTCCTCTATAAACTGTGAGAGCTTTTAAATGGCATAGAAAAGGCACAAGAAAAATCAATGCCGAAATGAGTAAGTGAATGGTGGTCTCTAGGTCTGAACAGGTCATCATTAGGCCAGACATGATTTTAAACAAATTCTCAGGGTTATTCAACCCAACACGCATAGTCTTCAGTTAGAAAAGAAATTACATTTCTACTTATATTTGCATAGTGCATTAAAGAATCAGAATGTGGACACTAGAAAACATGAAGTGGAGGAAGAAAGAATCATCAAACAGTAAGATAATCCAGTGACAATGGGGACCTTTGCAAGGCTGCAATTCCATTATACTCTTAAGAACCTCAAAAAACTGCCCCACCACTGAGGAAACACAGGCCTCCCAAAATAAAACAAGACATAAAAGCCCGCACAACCAATAATGACACTTGAGAGGACTTCTATGACACACGCTTATAAAAGAAAGCTCAACGCAGAGAGTGGAATGTGTCACCTTGATCTAGTGCAGGGCTGCTTAAGCTTTGTACTTGTGACCCCTTTTCACCCAACAAACTTTCACACAATAGTGCTTATGTGGGTATATAAAATAGGCACATGTAGAAAACATTTACAGACAATAAATCACAAAGAATTTTTTTTAAATATAATTCTTTGGCATGATGTAATTTGATGATTTATTTGAAATGAAAGCAAATTTACATATTAATAAGATGGATGTGGTTGTTTATCTTGGCTTTGTATGTGATACTCTAAGATGCAGGGGTGTTTTCAGAATTGCTCAATATTTTGGTTTACTACAACACTGCTCTGCATAAACATGAAATGGGTAGAAGTAAGTTCAGAGCCTCCTCAGAAATGGTTGAAAGGACTGTCCTAATCCTAGAGTTTAATTCCCTTCCAAAATCTTTCATGAAACTCAAGTCAGCAACTCAAAAAGCACTGTCTCAAATCACACATTCCCACATGAATAGTGCAAGATATATGAATTTGATACAGGCTGAGTGGTGGCAAGAATATATTAATGATCTTTGTTTTACATAATTAAACCACCCTATTTCTTTTTTATGGGTTTTACTAAATGAATATGATTTTTCTTTATTTCCCATTAATTAATTTATTTATTCATTTTATACCTTAACTGTAGCTCTCCCCCCTCCTCCTCCCATTCCAACCCATACCTCCTTACATCTATTCCCCATTCCTTTTCTCCTCAGAGAAGGTGAGACCCCCATGAGTTCCAATCCACCTTGGCACGTCAAGTCACAGCAGGTCTAAGAGCACCCTTTCACACTGAGGCCAGAGGAGGCAGTCCAGCTAAGGAAAAGGGATGCAAAAGCAAGCAACAAAGTCCCTGCTCCAATTGTTAGGGGACCCACATGATGACCAAGCTGCATATCACCTATAGTACGGGTTCCAGGTCCAGCCATACATACTCTTTCCTTAATTTTTTAATTATTACTTACTACAATTTATTCAATTTGTATCTCAGCTGTGACTCCTTCCCTCATTCTCTCTCAACCACACCTTCCCTCCCTCTTCTTCCCCTATGCCTCTCCCCTATTCAACTGATACAAAGATCCTCTTCCCCTTCTATTTGACCCCAGTCTATCAAGTCTATCAAGTCTCATCAGGACTGGTTGCATTGTCTTCCTCAGTGACCTGGCAAGGCTGCACCCTGCCCCCAGGGGGAGGTGATCAGAGATCCTGCCACTGAGTTCATGCCAGAGACAGCTTCTGTTCCCCTTACTAGGGATCCCTCTTAGATACTGAGTCTATGGACTACCATCTGAGCAGGGGTTTTAGGTCTTCTCCATGCATTGTCCTTAGCTGGGGTATCATTTTGAGAACTGGAAAAGATCATCTTGGTGAGGTAATCCAGAAACAGAAAGACATACATAGCATATACTCACACATAAGTGAATATTAAACATATAGGATAAACATACTAAAATCTGTACACCTAAAGAAGCTAAGCAAGAAGGAGGACCCTGGGTGAGATAATCAATCATTACTCAGAAAGACAAACGGGATGGACATTGGAAGAAGGAGATAACAGGGAACAGGACAGGAGCCTACCACAAAGGGCTTCTGGAAGACTCTACTCTGCAGGGTATCATAGCCAAACTTTGGGCAGAGTGCAGGGAATCTTATGAAAGAAGGGGGAGATAGAAAGACCTGGAGGGGACATGCATACTCACTGGTTGGTGTAAAACACCTTATTTCTGCTAGACTAGAAACCATTGTACATGTAATGAAACAGTGCCTTGAACCAGTGATCCAAGCTGTGGTGAGAGTTCCTACGTGTAGGCAGTGTGATCCCAGACACAGTGTAAAGTGCACATCATTTGTTCACAGTTAAGGGTGCAGTAAGTGTATAAAATACAATGGGGTGAGCACGGCCAGAAAGCTTAGATTTTTTTTATGTGCTTTATTTTCAATTATTTTTCTTGTCACTGTGCATTTTAAAATCATTTACTTTTGAGAACCTTTCTGTGACTCTGTCTTTGAGTTACATAGCTCCAAATAAGGCTGCCACCGTTTAAGAAACTGGAGTTTCAGGTACAACTCTTAATACAGTGTCCCAAAGTCATTCTCTATTAATCTCCATTTATAACCAAATCCAGGCTTGTGCTGTTTCACACCGACCCTTGCTGAGGATGGGCTGTAGAATCTCCCCTTGCCATGCTGCATCCAGAAAGTGAGGAGCGGAGTTGAAGACTGTAGAGCGCTGATGGTTGCTCCAAATTTGCTCTTATTATGCCTCTCTCCATTATGTCTTCTTCGAAATTGATTCTGTTTTCAAAAATGAAGAGAAATTCAGAATATATTTAATGTTATTAGTAATGCAAAACTCTCCCCTCCTTACAGTGTTATCCTGAGGATCACAGTGCAGGCAGCTAGAGCTAGCACTGTGGAGGGAAAGCAGGAAGAGCCACAAGTTCAAAGCCAGCCTGGGATAATTACTGAGCGTGAAGGGAACATGGGCTACTTAGTAAAAACCATGATTCAAAAATACAGAATACAAACTAGCTAAGTGATTAATAGTGATAATTATTAGGAAGATATACTCCTGCTCATTTTAGAAGACTTTCTGACAGCTTCTGCCCATTACTCTTCTCTTTGTTTACAACAGAACAGAGAATGTTTCTGAATTC
The DNA here is from genome assembly GCF_030254825.1 of Meriones unguiculatus. NCBI lineage: Eukaryota > Metazoa > Chordata > Mammalia > Rodentia > Muridae > Meriones > Meriones unguiculatus. The sequence goes on along the minus strand of NC_083354.1, from coordinate 105,499,790 downwards.
TTTAACCAAATGGCCTCATCTGCCTTCACCAATAGAAAACCTTTCACAGCAGGTACCCTGTGCTAATGGTCTTCCATTGACCTGCTGAGGTCTGTATCCCTTTGTGTTCATGACCTGAGTGTTGCCCAGGGTTTTATCTGATTTCCTTGGGCATTCTGTGCCTTTCTACAGTGAATTAATAACAAAAGTAAAGCAGCAATTGGATTCCTTCATTTTATTGATGATGTATTGAATTTGTTTCAAATTCAAATGACTCAATTCCATTTTATAAGATGCTCATGTAGGCTTTTTTCTTATATTCAAGGTTACAAGGTAGTTGTTATGGTAAACCAGAAGATAACTGAATTGTTTTTCAAATCATACTCCGTCTTCTACAAATATTCACACATGCATTCCCTTCTGTCTTCAGTCTGGTCCTCCATCCCACTCTGTCTCTAGATTCTGGGGTAGTCTGTAAATCTGAATGGCATCCCTTTAAGGCTTCTATTGAATGGAGCAGCAAAGCTGAGATCTTCTTTGCATCCTCACACCTGCACTCCTAGCACTGGAAAAGCTGAGGTAAAATGAGTAAGAGTGCAAGTCAGCTTGAACTGCAGAGTGAGATCCTGTCTCAAAAAACAAAACAAAACAAAACAGGAATGGTGGATAGAGGGAAAGAGGAGAAATAGTGGTGTGTGGGGAGAGAGGGGGGAACCAAGGAAGAGAGAAAGATGAGTGAGGATGGAAAATTAAGGGAAAAGTTGAATATAAACTTCAACTTAATCTGAAGTGTATATTCCACATTATACTTGGAATCTACTCCGAAAGTAATAGTAAATGAAGACAAAAATACTTTATTCTACAGTATCATCTCTATCACGGAATATGAAAATAAATCCTACAGCCATTTGTGTTTTAGATTCTGCCTTAATAAGAAAATAATTTTAATAATTTCAAAGACATCTCCAGAAAGGGTGAGTAAACATTTTGGTATCTGATAAAAATATCTTTTAAAAGATAATGTAATGTTAAATTTTAAAACATTTTCAGGAGAGGACAAGAGCTCCACAAGGAGAGCAACAGATCCAAAAAAGTCTGGGTACAGGGTTTTTTTTTTTTTCTGAGACTGATACTCCAGCCAAGGACCACTCATGCAGGTGGCCTGGAACCCCTGCACAGATGTAGCCCATGGCAATTCAGTGTCCAAGTAGGCGCCATAGTAATGGGGACAGAGACTGTCTCTGACATGAAGTGATTGGCCTGCTCTTTTATCACCTCCCCTTGAGGGCAGAACAGCCTTATCAGGCCACAGAAGAAGACAATGCAGCCAGTCTTGATGAGACCTGATAGACTAGGTTCAGAGGGAAGGGGAGGAAGACCTCCCTTATCAGTGGACTGGGGGAGAGGCACAGGTGGGGAAGAGGGAGGATGGAATTGGGTGGGGAGGAGGGAGAGAGCTACAGGAGGGATACAAAGTGAATAAACTGTAATTAATAAAAATAAAATAAAAATAATTTAAAAAACATTTTCAAATTTGAAAGACATTTTTAGAAAAAATCTATTAGAAATGAATTTGATTCATAAATGTTACAATAATAATTTTATTTGCTTTCTAGTATGTAAATTCTTAAAATGAAAATTTAGAATTTATAATTCTGTTTAGTAATCAAATATTTTGTTTTAAACCATGGTGAGAAATGAATTTTATCTTAGACATAATTAGGGCTACCCTGCCCTAATTATGTTAGAGTAAAATTAATGAGGACCAAATTAAATAAAGCAGAAAAATACAAAATCAGATTCTATTTACTTATATTACATTCTTAAAATCATTTATGCATTTTCTTTAGTGTTACATTTTTGACTGCATTTCATATAGTCTTAGAACATTATCTCTATATCCTGAAATATAATACATCTTTAAAACATTATCCAAATTAAACACACTTCTGGATATTCAAATAATATACACTATAAAATAAAAATATGCAACCTAAAACATTTCATAATTTCTTATTTGAGTACTTAAAATAAAGTCGCCAGGGAGAAATTTGTAGTTGAAACCACCTGCTGCCAAGATGCTCAACAACCACACAATGGATTGCCAATCAGGATCATAATGAGAGAAAAGTTTCATTTTAAAAAAGAGATTAAAATAAGTTTGGAAAATGCAAGGCAAGTTTAGGCAGCGTTGTTGGCCTCATTAACAAGCTAATGTCCATTAGATTTCTTTCATGGCAGTTATAAAAGATGCCAAGTAATTTCATACTTTTCCAAGTGAATGTGAAGGAACAGAGAAATGATCATTTCTGAAAGCAACAAATAATCCGATAGATCCTCATAACTTTTGTATTAGAAATCAGCTTTGGAAAAAAAGTAGGGTGCAATAATTTTGACATATTCAGCTAATGTATACATTGATATAGTCCATTTATTTCAGGCGGTAACAGATCTCTCTCTCTCTCTGCTTATTGTATAGACCGAATAATAGCAACATTGTCAGATATGCCACTGAGACCTACATATTTCCCCATACTGCAGCTTCCAGCAAGTCACGCAGAATGTGCAGTATTACCTATATGACCATCACTAATGTCCTCTTTTGTGAGGAAAAGCCGTGAGAATATTGAGAAAATGAGAATATTGAATTTATTATCTATATTCTGATTGGATGTAAACACGGTATTCTTTTCTGGTGGACTAAAAATAAGTCTGTGTGCTGATTAGTGTCATTTAAATTCTTGAAGTCTCACTTCCTCATTCAAATGTGGGGATAATAACTGAATATACTTTATAGGATATAAAGTGTATACTTTATAAAGTGAATTCTGAGTCCTGGAATGACTCAGGAATGCTTCCACAGTACCTGACCCATAGTGAGTACTCAATACTTAATAAATATTTGTTGTTATTATATAAAATAGCTACTGTGCTTAATGGTAAATATTTCATGCAAAGAAACTGAAGTGGCCTAGCTTTTTTTCTCTATATCCTTCAGTTAGTACCTAGTATATGATACTTACTCTATGATACTTGTATTACTTTTATTAGAAATTCCTAATGTATTAGGTTTCTCTTGTGATTCTGTTTCATTTTAAAAAAGAGATTAAAATAAGTTTGGAAAATGCAAGGCAAGTTTAGGCAGCGTTGTTGGCCTCATTAACAAGCTAATGTCCATTAGATTTCTTTCATGGCAGTTCTGTAACTTTCCTACTGCCCATTTGATCTTACTGCCACACCCACAAACTTTCCATTAACACAATTTTCCCTCTCATTGTTTTTGCTTGCTTAAATGCCTTGGGACATTAGTGACACACAAGACCATCAAGGAAAGTGACTGTCTTTCTGAAAACTAAGCCCCACCCCTTTGCAGGGGCGAGTGCAAAAGCTATGAAAACTTTTGCTGTTGTTGTTTGGTTTGGTTTTCTATGTAGCCCCTCTGTGCAGCCCCTCTGAAACTTCACTGTCTTTTCACAGAACAACCCTCATGGAATATAGGTCTTTACTTACCAGCCTGGCTCACACACGGAGTGTTGACAGACGAAGTTGTTTGCAGATGCATCTTTGTGATGGACCTTAAACATAGAGCCTCACACATTGTTCGCAACCTCTACGAATTTTTGTTTAGATGTTGAGAGCAGACATCTTTACCCACAAAAAAAAATCTCCCTCAAATCCTGTTCCATTCTCCATCCCAGAAGTTCAGGCTCCCATTCATACCCTCCACTTCAGGACAGTATTTGGAGTGAGGAAAACAACCCTGACAGAAATCTATCATCTCTCCTCTAGAAATGCCTAAGCAGACAATCATCCAATCAGGGTGATGCTTTCTCAATGAGTGGAAATAAGAAGTTGAGTGACTCAAAACTCTAGAAAGAACTAAGTCACTTATAAGCTCCAGAAGTGGTGATATTTTACAAAAAAAAAAAAAAACCAACAACAACAAACTATTTAACTACATTTAAAATATCTGAAAAATAGCAGTCTTGTATATTTAGAATAATACTAAACTTATTGACACCGCAGTATAAGAGAGTATATTTCAGGATGCTAGTATATCTATAGCTACAATTTTATAATAAAATGATGATTATGTTTGTTAATAATGCAATGAATTGAAAAACGCACAGGCTTTATCATCAAATAAACCTGTTGCAGCAAGAGAACCTTGAACAAAGAATTGTCAGGTAAATAACATGTAGTCTACAATTTGAAATTAAGAGATTTCTTTTTAAGTTTGTTACATTTATCATTTTAGGGGAGATCATGCCATGGCATGTGTGTTGAGTCAGTTATCACACCATGTGGGTCTCAGGGGTCATTATATCTGTATTGGTGACAGTGCCTTTCCCTCCTAGCCGGTGGTTCTCAACCTTCCTAATGCTGTGACCTTGTAATATAGTTCCTCATGTTGTGGTGACCCCAAGCCATAAAGTGATCTTGTTGCTACCTCATAACTATAATTTTGCTACTGTTGTGAATCATAATATAAATATCTGATACGCAAGATATCCAATGACTCCCAAAGGGATCAAAATCCACAGCTTGAGAACCATTGCTTTGAGCCATCTCATCAGACTAACTCCATGTTTTAAAATAGCAAATGTTGGTGTGGGCAGGGACAGAAGACACCAGGGGCCTGGGCATGACTACAATGAGCAAGTATGAGAAATAGGAGAGAAGCAGAAACGGAATGGTTTCTGCACTACTGTGAGAGACAGAACTGGAGTCTAGAGGGTGGTGAGGAACAGCCAGGTGTGAGTAGCCTGAGCTGCCCCCTGAAGCCATGATGATGTCCCAGCCTGTGTTGCTGCCAGTGAACATGTCTGGGTCCCTGGCCCTGTAGCAGTTGGGATCTGTGTCATTCTGTGTCCATGGCCCATGTTACCACCAAAGACCATGTGAATATTCCTGGTCTGTGCTGCACCTGGAAGGCTGTACAGAGCAAGCCCCGCCCCTCGCTGGCTATGGTGGTGGTTGGTCGGGGGCTGACACCACCTGTACCAGGGGCATTAGAGTGGGAGAGCTGGCCTGGGCAGCACAGTAGAGCTGGTGTTCTGGGTATAGTCCTGGTGGGCTGCAGCACTCAGAAGAGCAGCCCCTTACCTCACAAGAACAGAGTGCCTGGCAGCCTGGGCAGAGGAGTGATGGTGGGATGGCTGACAGACTCAGCTACCACCAGGCCAAGATCCAGGGCTCTGAGCTGGTCTAGCCTAACATCTGCCTAGCATATGAACTGCTGGAAAGTGCAAAGGGGCTGGTCCTACAGAAGTAAAGCTTCGGGATCTTCACGACACAGGGCAACACAGGATATCCGAGAGGAGTCCCAGTGAGGATCCAGTACTGATGGTGTGGCAGAAGCCAGAGGCCTCTACCAGACCAACGACTCCTTGCAATGAACATTTGCAAGTAAAGCTGTTTTGGGCGAAAGGATATGCTGAATGACACACTGTGACACACCGCAGTTTCCATGAGAGATTTCCTGTTTTTAGTTTTAATTTTGTTTTCCCCCTACCCCGGGGGGAGGGGAGGGGAGGGGTTGCAATGGGGGAGGGCAGCTATGAAAAGACAGAGAGATGGGTGGGATCAGGGTGCATGACAAAATTTACAAAGAATCAATAAAAAGTGAAGAATGGAGTGATACCAAATGTGCAGCGAGGGAAATAAAGTTAACAATGTCTGTTAATAACAGCCTCATATTTTATTTGAAGCTTCAATGCAAAGATGAAGTGGTCTTAGTTTCAATTAAGGAGTCTAGTTGAGGGGGGTATAGTGGTGCATCCCTTTAACCTCAACACTCAGGAGTCATGGAAAGATCTTTGTGAGTTCAATACCAGGATGGTACATATGGTGAGTTCCAGGCTAGTCAGGGCTGTATAGTAAGACCCTAACCGATGAAAACAATGTGTGTGTGTATGTGTGTGTGTGTGTGTGTGTGTGTGTGTGTGTGTGTGTACAATAAAGAACACACTTGCCCTTCACATTGATGTGATGTTCATGGGTGAGCAAAGAATTCACTGGTATTTCCTCCTACCTGCTTCACCCCCTGATTCAGTCCAGTCACCATTTCAGACAGGGGCAGAATGGCAGTCTGAACGTTCAGCAACAACGAAAATCTGAAGGTGAAGGCAACACCCTTTTATTTCTCAGGAGTTACATTATAATTGACACTGACGTTTAAAAAGAAAGAATACATTTTCCAAGCATCCCACGTTTCACTTTTGGCTTTGAGGGGACTGCCGTTGCTGTTATTTTAGTATTTCACCCTGACAGTTGATTGTTCACAGAATGCACAGGAAGGTGAACATTATTGAGTATATACCTAGGGTACGAATGCTCTCACCATTCATCAATCCCCAAAAGGGACCAACTGCTGCTTCACATTGTAGTTAAAAGACTGGGCTTCACCGCTGACCATGGCTTTAGCTCCTGTGCAGACCAAAGCATCTTGCTCACTTCTCTGTGCACATCATTTGCAATGCTGAAGTTGAGACATGAAGCCTAGTAAGAAAAGTTGTATTGTTTTTATGTTTTGCTGTCAAGAGCAGTGATGATAATCCTCCCTACAGAACTTTAAGCCACAGGCCATACCAGAGTTCTTAGTCTCTTTGTCAAGGTGAAGTCTACACATCTGTATGAAGAAGGCACAAGCCCGTGGTCTGAGGCCAAGTGAAGAAGAGCACCGTTTATTTAAACAATGCTAATCATTTCTTTAAAATTCAAATTTATGAAGTGCCTATAAAGTCAAGGAAGCTAGAAAGTGGTCACTAAAGGGAAGTGGGAAAAGAAATATTAATGGGTTGGGAGAGCTACAAGGGATCAAGGAACATGTGATGTGGACATAGGATTATACTAGGAAGGGGAAGATTTAATAAGAGATATGAAAAAAAAAGAGGATTCAGGAAGGCTTAACAGTGTCTTTCAGAGACGAAAAGGCCATTGCATGGCGATGGGGTGAGTCCTGCACCGAGAACGGTGACATCACCATTCTATCATGTGTTGGGGAGCAGCTCATGAAGCCCTCTCCTCTCACTGACACACTGTTTGTAGTTAATGACTACTGGAGGAGGGAATGCCATCTTTCCCTTTCTTCTATGATGTATCCACTCATACGTGGTCCACCTTTCAGAAATTAACCAACCACTCATCCTCATGCCAGAAACCATTATTAAATTCAGTGAATGGAGAAAAAAAATGATATCATGTAGAAGCAAGCTTATTGGGAAAACACAGGATGAAAAAATAAAAATGAGAGAGGATGATAGGAGACGGATGTGAAAATGCCCTAAACTCAGGACACATGTGTGTGCAACTGTAAAAATGAAAGCAAATAAGTAAATAGGTCCTAATTTAGGAAGAGAAAATAGCTTAGATCTAAGTGTAAATTGTGGTTTCCAAATAGAAGTAATTAATCTGAGGGGGGATATGAGTTCAAATATGTTTTCCCCAAAATTATGTTTCAGATCTTTTAAAAGAGGAATAAGGAGTATCCATTAAGCCCCTGATCAGGAGAAAAACTTAGCAACAACTATTGGGGTGCTTGCAGCAGCAACCTTCCATTTTATGCATAGAGGTGCAAAGGGATTCAATGTTCATTAACAGCTGGGAAGCAAATGCATCTCTCCCTAGACAGCCCCAACTAAGGCACACATCATTATTACAGAAGGTTTTTTTTTTTTATCAGTTACATTTTATTAACTCTGTATACAGAAGGTTTTAATTGAGTGATATTTTAAGAATTAGAGCAATCTTTTTAAAAATTTTTAAAAGTTTATTATAAACTTTAAGTAAGCATTCCAATAGTATGATTTTTTAAAATTTTTTATAATTTATTCACTTTATATTAGTTATATAGCCTCCTTCCTTATCTCCTCCAGACCCCATCCTCCTTCCATTTCCTCCCCCCGCCCCCCACACACACATGTTCTCCTCTCCTAAACCACAGAAAGGAGGAGCCTTCTTCCCCTACCATCTGACCCTAACCTAGCAAGTCTAATCAGGACTGTCTGAATGCTCTTCCTCTGTGACCTGGTAAGGGCGCATCACCAGGAGGAAGTGATCAAAGAGTGGGTAACAGAGTCCATGTCAGAGATAATCCCTGCTCCCCATACTAGGGAACCCACATGGATGCTGAGCTGCCTATCAGCTACATCTGAACAGAGGGTCTAGGTCCTCTCCATGCATCGTCCTTGATTGGTACATCAGTCTCTGCAGGGCCTCCTGGGCCCAGGTTTGCTGTCTTTGTTCATCTCCTTGTGGAGCTCCTGTCCCCTCCAGCTTCTTCTATCCCCCCACTCTCCCCTGAGATTCCCTGTACTCCACACAATTAGAGCAATCTTAACTATGTTCCTCTTCTCACTAATTTAATGTACAAATCCATCATGACAGTTTATTTATCCCCATGTATTATAACTATGGAGACTCAAATCTTCCACATTTAAAAGTTATCTTTTGCATCTTATTAAATTAAATCTTATTGCAAGAATTTTTTCGTGACTTGGGGATGTATCAGACTTTCAGAGAAACTGAAACAATGAGAGCATATCTGTAACTACAACCATCCACCAAAAACCTAAAGAAAAGCATATGCAGTACTGCTTCACATGAGCTAAATGTAGACTAAGATTTTAGGCCAAGTGAGTTTTTCAATTTTGTTTACTTTTTTTTTTCACTACTATAAAACTCTGCATTAAAAACTATAGCAAGACAAGCTGCTGAATCCTGCGGGTGCCTTCCTATGCTACTCATCCACCAGCAATGCCAGCCCTGTCTTTGACACGTTACCCTTGACTGTGCATGTGTTGGCTGCTCCAATCAAATCCTTGGTTCAGACCAAGAGGAAGCAGAGAACATCGCCCCAGCTGTCCTGAGTGTCATTTTGCCAATGCTGAGGCATGTCAGGGGGTTCTGCTTGCACTGCTGTTGAAGTCTAATTTGGGATAGATTGTACAGTACTCATCCCTCCCCTCTTTCTTGCAAAATTCTCTGGAAAGAGTCCACATCCGAGTTTCGTGCCCACTGTCAGCGCTTCATGGGTTGTTTTAATTGTGGAATATTAGATTTTATGACTTAGATTTTAGTTCCTTCACCATCAGAAACTGCAGAGTACAATAAGAAGGTGGGAGGGGAATATGAAGGGGAAAAAGAGAAAAATCTATTCTATTTTCTACAATCACAGGAAATAAACTCCAGATTATCCTTCTTTATCACATTGGGTCTGACTCATCAAATGGAAGATATTTTATTTCTCCAGCTTATTCATAAAACATCAAGTATTACATTATATGGTAAACTGTAGGGATTGGGTGAGTCACTGAGCACCTCATCAAAGTTCATTTAGAAAAATACATTACTCTCTGTTCCTCTATAGAATATGAGAGATTTGGAGAAGAAAAATAAACCCTATGGCGTCCTCAGTATTAGTCACAATGCAATTCTTTGCTGTGTGAGGGGCAGATATTTGGTCCCAAAATAGAAGCCAATGTTCTAAGAACTAAATGACTTCAATGATGTCCCAGAAATTGAGGTACAGAAAGAGATCGTGATCTTTCGGCTACTTGTCCTAGGCACAGGCCAGGGGAACACACTGCTCTCATAAAGACATGCAACTGGTAAAAGGCTACTGATCCTTTTTGTCCCACAGGCAATAAAACTTCTCTGAGTGAACAAAGACTTTTTTCTTGCCCTCTTGTTTTAGGAGTGCATGTGTGAATAAAGGATGACACCTTGGTGTTCAAAGAAACCTTACCAAAGTTGAAGAGGAACTACAAAACATAACATTTGTTTCTGAGTAAAGACGTATGAAGCAAGGCATTGAGCTACTTAGAAGCTGTATCCCAAATGTAAGAAATGATGTTTGTCCCCAAACAAAGTCATATGATAAACACATGTGCTTGTAAAACAGCCCACTCCAAACCACACACTGAAGTGAAAAGTGAGTTGAAGATGTATTTTATTTGATGAGCCATGTACAAATCTTAGTGTATGTTCGCAACCTCATTAAATGTATGGCAGCCCCGTTGGAACAAACCAAGCATGCTCTCAAGCTTCCTCAGTCTATTCTGGGAAAAAAGAACTACTGGGCAATGTGAACTCCAGGCCACAGGCCAACCACAGCAGCCACAAGCGTGGTTGGATGGATAAATTTAGAAACCATGAGTGCAGAGCCTGGATGTTCCTTGGGAATCTAGAGGAAGAGGAAAGAGCAACCACTGGGGTGTCTCTCTGTGTGTTCATTTATGGCAAATCGTTTAAAAGGTAAAGCTATAGGGTTACAACGGCACCCAAGTCTCCACCCTCAATTTACCTATGCATGAAGATCATTAATAAAAATCTCATCTGGCAAGGTAAAAACCATCAAAGTTCATCTCTGCCAAAGCCCATGTGAAAAGTTATGTATTCTCAGTAGCATAATAATTCTTGACCTGTGCCATCAATGTCCTAGCATCTTATAGTGTCTCAGAACAGATTTCTTCCAACTAGCTTGTGAGGGTCTCTGCGGGTAAATGGATGTGTCCTTGGGGACTCAGGTCATCTCATAATTTTTTTAAAGTTAGATTTTCATTGCTCTGATAACCTCTGAAAACTTAATACAGAATATTCTGGATCATCGGCAGGATCCCAAACTGCCATTTGATTTGTGCTTACAAACAAATTGATGCCACATGGTATTTCTAGAGGGAAAAAGAAATGGCTTTAATATATAAACCATGTACTTACCCCCAAATGAAGGCCAAATGCTGTCATGATTTACTGTACAAAAGAAGTTTTCACAGCAGTTCCCAAAGGGCAAATTGGGGTGGACTGGATCATCACACAGTACAGAATAAAGCACGCCCAGCAGCCCCTGCCTTTCAGAAATCAGCAACGGCTGCTCTTTGTGCCAAAATACCCGCTTCCATTCCCATGCACACCTAGAGGAGAGGGACTCTGTGCAGGATCAGTAGCAACTCATGGATGTTTACTACAGGTATAAGAAAACTTCAACCTTTAAGCAGGTACCAAATGATAAAGCGAAAAGACTAAGCAGAAACAGTTAAATTGAATGATTATTAGCAGATGCTTTGTAGTGGAAATTAGAGCTCTTGATCTGAAAATCCAACATGCAGCTGTTATAGGTGCCTGAATCCTCTCTGAAAGTGGATCACCTATTCTGAACTGGGAAAGATTACTCCTGGTGTACAAAGTTGATGAAGATTTCAAGGAGAGAGACACATCACCAGGAAAATGGCACATAACTAAAGAGATGGGAGGGGCACTTTCATGATCTCATAGAAAAGAAAATCTAAATAATCCTAAAATGAAGTAAGCTAATATAGAGGTGGACCAATGCAGAACAAAAAAAAAAAAAAAAAATGAGTCATAGATTTAAACTGAAGAAAGTAGAGTTTCAGATGGAAACCCACAGTAGAGTTGGTAGCCTGCTGAGAAGCTCAGGCTCAAAGCACAGTGAATACAAATAGGGTTAGTCATAAAGTTGGAATACATGCTACAAATCCACACACAGTATGAGCTGTGTTAACCTTAAATGGTTGAGCTGCATGCTTTTCTATTCATCCTCTTCTCGGGAAGTCACAAAGTACACGGGCAATGGTTTTTTACAAATAAACATGGAGGAATTATTTTTAACTGAAAGTGCACACTCTTGTGCCTTTTAAAAGAGAGAAAGAGTGATGTCTTACAAATTATCTCAAGAATCATAAGAGTTCATGAGGAAAGGATAAGATGGGTTGAGCAGTAAAGTGCTTGCCTCAGGAACAAGGGCCAGAGTTCAGGCTTCCTGAATTCACATAAAAATCCTGGTTTGGTAGGGCTTACCTATAATGCCAGGGCTAGGGCAGGGGAGACACGATGATCCTTAGGGCCTACAAAGCTGCCACACAGCCAAATTAGTGATTTCTAGATTCAGCAAGAGACCTTGTCACAAAAATACAATTTGGAAAGAGATTGGGGAAGATACTCCATGTCAATCTCTGGCTTCTATACACATGAACAAAACCATGTGAGCGCACACACACACACACACACACATACACACACACACACACACACACACACACAAATACATGGAACTGAAACTTTCAAAGATAGGTAGCTTTGTTAGCCATTGTCACAGCCCAAACTTCCAGAATTATTAACAGGAAACCACATGTAAGGTTTCGATTCCCATTGAAGAGTAATTTATACATAATCTGGGCAATATCATCTGCTTTGGATGTTTTGAGATTTGTGCCTGAGAAGCTGGATCTAGATGGTCCAAAGACTGACCCCCCCCTCCACCCTTCCACCAGGAAATGATTACTTTCAGCTGCAAACCTGAAAATTGGCGAAGTAGATTTCAGCTCAAAACCGAAATGTTGCAAGCTTCAAAGTGAATTCTACATAATGGGGTCTTGAGGCGGAACTGCTTTAAGAATGTGTTAAAGTTCAGTAGCTAAGTGTATGATCTCAGACTCAATCAATTGGAAAGCTGAAACGCCTTGTAACTTTACCCTAGCCCCACCCAAGTTCAAGATTCCATCATAATTTATTCACAAAGAATTTTGCAATAGCAAGAGAAAAGGATGGATGTATAACATAACAAGATACATTTTAATTGCTGTTCATGTTCAGCGGTGCAAGAATTCTGCACTCTGGAAAGTTAGGTAAACCATATTTAGGATGCTCTGCTTTCTTTGTGCATGATTCTGTTAGACCATCTGCTTCCACAATGTACACTGTGCTTAGGACATAGCTTGTGTGTCTGTCTCCCCTACTTTGTAATATATCTTCTGATTTCAGTGAAAAATGGATTATGGGGTATTTATTCATGTATATAATTTTCCTTTTCTTTCGCTTTCTTTAAAAACCAAAATTTTATAACTTTATTTCCCTAGGTAGGAATAGAAGCCAGGCAGAAATTACTTAAAGAAAAAAAAATGACATTAATATTTCAGTTTGGGTGTCAAATGCAGAGGAAATTTTGCAATATAAAAGGATCATGAATGTGCAGCTAATATTATCTGTGGTATTTTATCTCAACATACACTTGAAAAGTATTAGAAATTCATTTTTAATCTGAAATAAATATGCAATTTAATATAAAGTGTTTAAAATAAAATTAAACATTATCTATTGGGTTTGTTTCATTTTTGTTATATTTCATTCGTCTTACCTCTTCCTTGAAATCTCATTCCATAAGCATGTTTTATTAATGGTCTATTAATAAGAGTTCACTTAAAACATGACTGATTAAAAAGTAGACCTAATTTTAAGTAAGTGTTCTGAAAATGTTCATTTATTGAATTCGTGGAGGTTTAAGTTCTCATTTGTATGGCTAGCGGGTGAATTACAGATGGGCATGCTTGTTTTATCATTATAATGAAAGCAGAACTCGTATGTGCAACACTAATTAAAACTCTGCTCTGACCCATATAGCTGCAGTCTCTCCCTCAAATAAATTATTTTTAAATCTTTATACTAAATTTACTATATATGTACATGATAATGAAAGTATCTATCTTTAGTATAGCGTAATCAAGGTTAAGAGAACGCAAAAATTAAGTTCAGACTTTTTAATACTACAGGGTACATTTTTAGGACTCTACAGAGAGAATTAGTCACACAACTCCCATTAAGTTTAATGGAACCTGTATGGGCAAACAGTATGCTGAAATTCTTAGGAAGTTCATGTCAGTAGACTTTACTAGCTCCCCTACTTTTTCTCTTTGGACCTTTACTTTGGGCTACTTTTACTTTCTCATAGTCCACAGAGAAAAGTAGTCAATAAAAATGATTAACATAAATGTTTCCATGTTTTATAAGCTCATATTTTCTATATATCTGCCAAGAAGTTAAAAATCTGCAAACAATGCATGTAGTGATTTTTTAAAATTTTCAATTAACAGTTAAATTCACCTAAAAGGCAAATGATGGGAACTAGAAAAGATCATCCTGAGTGAGATATCCCAGGAGCAGAATGATGTACATGGTATATTCTCACTTCTAAGTGGACATGAGACATATAATATAGGATAGTCATACTAAAATCTGTACAACTAAAGAAGCTAAGCAAAAAGGAGGATCCTGGGTAAGATTCTCAATCTTTATTCAGAAAGGCAAATGGGATAAACATCGGAAGAATGTGAAAACAAGGAACAATACAGGAACCTACCACAGAGGACCACTGAAATAATCTACCCAGCAGGATATTAAAGCAGATGCTGAGATTCATAGAAAACTTTTGGCAGAGTGCAGGGAATCATATGAAAGAAGGGGGAGATAGACAGACCTGGAAGGGTCTAGAGCTCCACAAGGAGAGCAAAAATATCTGGGCCTAGTGCTCTTTTCTGAGGCTGATCTAACCAAGGACCATGCATGGAGATAACCTAGAACCCCTACACAGATGTAGCCTGTGGCAGCTCAGTCTCCAAATGGGCTCCCTAGTAAGGGAAACAGGGACTGTCTCTGACATGAACTCAGTGGATGGCTCTTTGATCACCTCCCTCTGAGGGGGGTGGGGTGGGCAGCCTTAACAGTTCACAGAGGAAGACTGTGAAAGATAGTCCTGATGAGACCTGATAGGCTAGGGTCAAGGGAAGGGGAGGAGGACCTCATCTATCAGTGGACTGGGGAAGGGGCATGGGAGAAGATGAGAGAGGGAGGAAGGGCAGGGTTGGGAGGGAACTAGTGTGAGGGCTACAGCTGGGCTACAAAGTGAATAAATTGATATAAATAAAAATTATATTAAAATATAGATAAATACTGAAATTGGATGAGTTTAGGTTATCACATTTGATTATCTGTATTTGAAGTGAAATAGTTATTGAATCCTATAAATTGTTCTTGCTATAATATTCTATGCCACCCTTTCACATTATTGAGAAAAAAGATCCAAGAAATAATTGTAAGAAAAACTTTCACAAATGTCAAAAAGAACCCATGTTTTCATAACTGCTATCAGGAATACTCTTTTATAATACAATACACTCTTCTTGGTAACAAGCTAAAATTATTATCTCTTAACAATTTTAATATGTTTAGTATTTTCATTCACACATAGGAAGAAAAGAAATAATTAGTAAATATTCTTCTAATGTCTATTTAACAAATATGTTCAAAGCACAATTAAATTCAAAACAATAAAGCAGCTCTCAATATTATCTTCTCACATCCAAATAGACCTGTCTATATTAAGACATTCTGGAAATTAACAATTTAAAACATTAGAATTAGCTATATAAAGGACTGTCAATGTAAACTTCAGAGCAATTTTATTTTCCCTTACTTGGTCACTCAAAGAACCAAAATTGAGTTTATCAAATAAATGTCCTGGTTTGATCACATTGTATGACAGATAATAATAAAGGCACTAATAAAAGTAGGGACATCAATAATTAACATAATTGCATGTTAGACAAGTAGATCAGGAAAAAAAAGTTTAGCTAAATTTAATTGGTACATAAGAGAAGATTTCTTTTACAACACTAGCTGAAAAGCTGTGGAGATGGGTCAGTATGTTCAGTGCTTGTTTGATTCCAATTAACTCATTGTTTCACCAAGCTGCAGTTGGGTGGAATAATTTATTTTCTGTACTTGGTAACCAGTCTTGGGTGAAAAGGTTCGCACAACATACTATAATGATCTTTTCCAACTTTAGAAAAATGTTTTAAAGTAATGCAAAAAACATGCTACAGTTCCTGCCATCTTGAATTTACTCAATGATGAAATGAAAAGGAGGAGGGAAAAAATAGAAGGGGAAAGGGAGGGGCAGAGGGAGGAAGGGAATGAGCAAGTTCAACCAAGAAGACAGCTTTTTAAATGGTATTTCTCTCCTTAATCTATTAGGTATCTCCTTTGTCTTTGGGCTTTATTGCTGTGAAGAGACACCATGACCAAGGCAACTTTTATAAAAGAAACCATTTAATCGGGGCTGGATTACAGTTTCAGGTGTTCAATTTATTATCATGATGTTAGGTACCATGGCAGCCTGCATGGCAGCCTGCAGGAGCTGAGAGTTCTATATCTTGATTCACAGGCAGGAGAAGAGGAGACTGTAATTCCACACTGAGTGGAACATGAGCATAAGAGGCCTCAAGGTCCACCCCCTCATTGACTCACTTCCTCCAGCAAGGCCACACTTACTCCCACAAGGCCACACCTCCTAATAGTGCCACTCCCTATGGGACAAGCATTCAAACACATGACTCTATGGGTGCTAAACCTATTCAAACCACTCAGTTGGGAGTTGAAAAGACATAATTATCCATAGGGCTGACTTCTATCCATATCGTTTTTTAAAATATCCACATATTTGTACATTACACTAGTTGAAAGTTTTCCTGATATCTACAAAACAAACATGTCAGTTTTAAAAGATGTTCACTTTCATTAGCGTTCTTCAGTATCTTACTGTTCTGGCTTCACTGTGTCCTGTTCAAAATCCAAGTGCTGAAACTATGATGCCTTCAAATGCTGATTGAGTCACAGGAAAGCCCTCCTGATAAGATCATACTTCCTCCTAAGCCAGTTCAAAGTAGTCTATCTTTTGCCCTTTCATATTTTTCTGCCATGTGAATATGTTGGGTTCTGTCCTGTCTGAGGATAAAATGCATTATGCAAAGTTCTATCTAAGAAGCAGAGTACGGACCCTGAGCAGATAGTGAAAGTCTTAACATATTGATCTTGGCCTTCCCAGACTACAAAACTATGAAAAATAACTGCCTGTTCCTTACGTACTGCCTAGCCTGGGGTATTTTATTACAGCAGCATAAGTGGAATACAACAGTGAATTTTGCAGTTTGGAACCTTTTTATGTTTGTTCTCATTTAAAAAAAAATAGTCAGAGGAAAAAGCCAAGTCCAAGTGGGGGGTGGGGAAATCAGACAAGGCTCATGACGAGGATTATTCTCCACAGCAAAATGGCTCCACAGTTATTTCTCATTCTGTGTGATTTTCCTCTGTAGAGAACAAAAGAGTCTGAAAGACAGGGTGGAATGAGAATGTGGCTGCTTGTGATTCTATGAAATTACATTGACTGTCTTGTCTTCAATGTCAGACAGTGAAACTGTTTCCTCTAAGCAGCAAAAGAGATGCTTGGTGCCTTTGTCTTTCACTTTTTCTGAATGCATAATTTATGTACAGCCCATTTATTACTAACCATGGCATACTGTACCTGGAAGTCTGCCTTCAAAAGAACAGAATCTGCAAAATCAAAATTCACATTTTCAGCTGGCAGTTATGACTCTTACATGTAAAAGGTTTGCTTTATTTCTTTCTTTCTGAGAATATTAGACAAGTTCCAACTGAACTCATTCAACTATTAAAAACAATACTTATAAAATTAAACATGATTTTTAACTCTTTCAGTGTGCCTGCCTAGTTATCAACCTCAAGGGAGATCTAGAAGAAAAAACAAAACATCATTTCATTTTTAAAATTTATTTATTTTTTTATTAATTATAGTTTATTTATTTTGTGTCCAGCTGTAGCCCCCTCCCTCATCCTCTCCCAACCACACCCTCACTGCCTCATCTCCTCCTATGCCCCTCCCCAAGTCCACTGATAAGGGAGGTCTTCTGGCCCTTCCATATGACTATCAGGTCTCATCAGGACTGGCTGCATTGTCTTCCTCTGTGGCCTGGTAAGGCTGCACTCCCCCTGGGGGAAGGTGATCAAAGATGTAGCCACTGAATTCATGTCAAAAACAGCCCCTGTTACCATTACTAGGAAACCCACTTGGAGACTGAGCTGCCATGGGCTACATCTGTGCAGGGGTTCTAGATTATCTCCATGCATGGTTCTTAGTTGGAATATCAGTCTCAAAAAAAAAAAAAAAAGCCCTGTGCCTAGATGTTTTGGTTCTGTTGCTCTCCTTGTGGAGCTCCTGTCCCCTCCAGGTCTTTCTGTCTCCCACTTCTTTCATAAGATTCCCTGCCCTCTGCCTAAAATTTGGCTATGAGTCTCAGCATCTGCTTTGATACCCTGCTGGGTAGAGTCAGACTTCCTCTGTGGAACAAGCTCCTGTCTTGTTCCCTGTCTTCTGATGTCCATCCCATTTGCCTTTCTGAGTGAAGATTAGTAGTCTTACCCAGGATCCTCCTTCTTGATAAAGCACCATTTCCAACTTGCCTCATGTGTGAGTAACTTACTCAATACAATGACACATGATATTGCAATGATAATAAAATACATAATAGCTAATAATTATGAAGTGATTACTATCTGTAAAGCATTGTTATGAACATTTTTTACAGTGCTGTGTTATTTAATCCATTCAACATGTAAGTAAAGTGCTGACACCGTTTTGTATTTACAATGAAAAGAGAATAAGCATTTGCCAAATTGGTAAAAAGAAGAGCTAAGATTTGAACTTAGCTTTCTTTTTTCCTGACCTCCTGTTCTGATTTATCAAAACTACCACTTTCTACCATTTAGAGTAGACACTGAAAATTACGTTTAAACTGATTCAATTTTTTTGCCAGATTTAACCATACTATTATAAGCCAGTAAGGGTGACAAATAAAATATTAATCAGTGGAGTGGTTCAATCTGCACAGGGGACTATAAGCCTGTGCTTGTGCTAAAGAAGAATTCAGCCATGTTCTAGTACAATTTCAGAAGTAGATCCAAACCCTCTGTGTCCTATGTAATGAGTGCTACATAGCTTGCAAATGACAAAGCCAATTTTATAACTTCCAAGATGAAAATTACAATCATATTCAATAATGTTATTGCTATTTATATATTTATTTACATGTAATGTTCACACAGTGTGCTGTCAGCTTTGTTTAAGAAATTGTTTAAGAAAACAGCTAATAAAGAAATTCTCAGTGTTCTTCATCATCAGGGAAATGCAAATAAAAATGACCCTGAGATTCCATTTTACACCCATCAGAATGGGTAAGACCGAAAACTCAAACGACAGCACATTCTGGTGCAAATGTGGAACAAAGGGAATATTCCTCCATTGCTGGTGGGAGTGAAAAATTTTACAACCACTTTGGAAATCAATCTGGCACTCTCTCGGAAAATTGAGACTAGTTCTACCTCAAGATTGCCCTATACCACTCCTGGGTATATACTCTACCATACCACAAGGACACTTGCTGAACCACGTTCACAGTAGTTTTAGTCATAATCCCCAGAAACTATCATTGGCACTCTGCTATGCTTGCAGACATATTTAGGCTTGCATGATTATCCACTGAGAGTCTCCACTGAGCAGCAGATGGAAACAGATGCGGAGACCCACGGCCAAACATTCAGCAGAGCTCAGGAAGTCTTGTGGAAGAGTGGGGGAAGGATAGAAGGACCTGAAGGGAGCAAGGACTCCACAAGAACACCAACAGAGTCAACTAACCTAGGCCCATGGGGGTTTATAGAGCCTGAAACACCAACCAAAGAACATGCATAGACTGGACCTACGCTCCTGACACACATGTAACTGATACACAGCTTGGTGTTCATGTGGGTCCCCTAAATAGTGGAGTGGGGCCTGTCTCTGACATGGACTCTGTTGACTGCTTTTCTATGACTTTTCCCTAGATGGGCTGGATTATCTGGCCTCAGTGGAAGAGGATGCACTTAGTCTTGATGCGATTTGATGTGCTAGGGTGGGTTGGTACAGGGCGGGGAAGGGGAAGGTGGGAGGTGTGGTGGAGTTTCCCCGTTTCTGAGAAGAAGAGGAGAGGGTAAAAGGTAAAGATCATGGGAGGGTGGGGCAGGGAGGAGAGCAGGGAGGGGGCT
The DNA here is from genome assembly GCF_030254825.1 of Meriones unguiculatus. Taxonomy (NCBI): domain Eukaryota; kingdom Metazoa; phylum Chordata; class Mammalia; order Rodentia; family Muridae; genus Meriones; species Meriones unguiculatus. The sequence goes on along the minus strand of NC_083354.1, from coordinate 105,480,086 downwards.
GCAATCCGGATATAAAGTGAATATGTAATAAACTTAATAAAAGGAAAGGAAACAGCTAATATTCATGCCCTCCTGCAATACCCTTTTCTTGAGTGTGGGTGAACCTGCACTTAAGCAGTTAAATACACAGAGTTGATGGGATGAACATGATTGTGTGCACTTGCTTACATGTCCATTTCCCTTGCTGCCTTTTGTGGAGAAAGCAGTGAAACTCCAAGCGTCATACAGCAGAGAACTTGGGTGGTCTCCAGCATTAGCCTTCAGCATTCTCCTTCAGACAGCCAGCAAGAAGATGAGGCCTTGTTTCTGAGCAACACAGGAGCTGAGTCACAGCGATGACCTAAGTGAATTCCCATGTGGTTCCTGTCCAGGCTGAGCTTCCAGAAGAAGCCAGCCGTGCTATTCTTACTGCTGACTTTCAAAGAATCTTAATGTTTGATGTTGTTAGCCACTGCATGCACAATAATTTTTTTCTTATGTGATAAAAACTAATACATGTCCTCAGACTCAATTTGCCAAGAATCTAGCACTGAATATAATTATTGTCAAGCCAAGTAATATTTGGATATCTAAAATGCAATAACTTTCTGTAATACACAGACCTAAAATGAAAAAAAATTTGAGACAGGGTTTGTCTGTCATAGAATTCACTTTGTAGACAAGTCTGGCCTTCAACCCTGCTTTCCAAGTACTAGGTTTAAAGACGTGACCAGCTGGAAAAACTCTTGAACTTAGCAGTGACAAAGTAAAAAATAATTATGTAACAGCAGTAAGGAAAAAGTAAAAGTTTATCATAGTATTCATATAATTACTATGGCTTATATAAAACCAGCACCCAAAAGTTAACAAAGCAGTTTTTCTGTATATGTGATGCTCATAATATATCTCTTTTGAAGTAAGTGCTATGGAGAATCCATCATTTTCCTTCTTTTTTATAATTTTTTTTAATTTTTATTAATTATGGTTTATTCACTTTGTATCCCACCTGTAGCTCACTCCCTCCATCTTCCCCTCCCAATCTCACCCTCCGCCCTCCCATGCCCCTCCCCCAGTCCACTGATAGGGGAAGTCCTTCTCCCCTTCCCTCTGATCCTAGACAATCAGCAGTGGCTGCATTGTCTTCCTCTGTGGACTGGTAAGGCTTCCCCTCCCTCAGGAGGAGGTGATCAAAGAGCAGGCCATCATTTTCATTCTTAAGCTGATTCAAAGTTCTGTTTTTTACTACATTCTTCATTTTAAAGACCAGTGGGCTTTTACTTTATATCCATGTATTATTAAGCCATTCTAAGGATTTAGTCAAAGATTTTCAAAAGGAATTAAGTATAAAAATATATATATGAATGAGAATACTCAATGAAACTGCTAACTTATGCTTAAAACATGGCTATACACAAAATGAAATAAAATGGAACTATTACTATAATCACTATTTTTACATTGACAAAAGCATCACCTTAAACATTTTCTACTCTATGCTAAAAAGTTACCAAATTGATTGATTTATAGACATATATTTCTTAGATGCTCTTACATTAATAAAATATGAAATCAGAGGTGGAAGGTGACTCCATGGGTAAAAGCATCAGCTGAGCAATTCTGATTATGTGAGTTGGAATGCATACACAAAGAAGCCATTATCAGTAGCCATTATTAGCAAAGAAGCCATTATCAGTATCTGGGAGGCAGAGCCAGGAGGATTTCCAGAAGCTAGAGGGCCAGCTAGACTGGCTAGCACAGTAACAAAGAGACCCTTATCCTATAGTAAGTAGAAAGGCAAAGACCAATACTGAATATTGTTTCTGACTTCCACACCTGTGCCCTGGCACATGCCCCTGCCTTCATACATAAGCAAAATAATTCATTCACATCACACACACATACACAATCATTCAATTACTTTATCTTATAGATGAAGATGTTGAAATAGAGTGAGGACCAATTCAAGGACAAGAACGTAGGCAGTGGAAGAAAAGAACTAGAAATACATTTTCCTGCATACAGATTATAAATATAGGTCTCTCCTGCCTTGAGAATTCATGGAAACCAGGGTTGCCAATTCACTCTCTCTATCCAATCTCAGACTCTTAGGACACAGACAAGAAGAACTTCAGTTTCTACATAAAGTGCTACATTTTCTGAGAGATGGCAAAGGACCACCAATGGTTAAGAAAAAGAAAACAAGAAAAACAATTTTTTTTTCAGGAGAAACAAAAGAAACAAGAAATCCAAGTTTGACAAGGAAATTTTTTGAAGTTATTTTTTTAAGCAATCGGGTATTAATTCATTAACAAATAAATAGTGTGTCTCAAAAAATGAGTTTGAGATTTAAAGCATTGTTTTCATGCCTTTATGAGCATTAGGGAATTCCTAGTCACTGTTCCAAGCACAATTAACAAAACTCAAAATATAATAAATATTGGATGTTGAAACAAAATAAAAAGCAAAAATTACTGTAGGTCACTGATAACAAATGAAAGTCTAGAATTTATTTTTGTTTTTTTTTTTTATAAAGGAGGTTACATACTGCATACTCCCTCAATGTTCTATGTACCGTATTATAGTCAAAGAGTGAGCAAAGTCATTAATTTCAAAAGTTCAGACACATATAGTCTGAATAAATATAATTTATTCATATGGAAACTAAATGTCTGCACATTTTTATGTTATTCAATGAAAAAGATCTATTCTATCTGTTATATATACATTTAGAAGTAAATGAGTAAGAGACAACAGAAAGTGTAACACGAGTCTCTGTTTTCTTGCTGAAATTTTTAGAGTCCAAAAGCATTTAGGAAAACTGAAAAATCTCATCTAACTATCACATAAAACACTACAGAATGACCCCATGAAATAATGTGTTTTATAAATACACAGTGGAACAATGGATGATAATAGAAGTTTGTTTGTTTGTTTGTTTGTTTTTAATTTGTGAAGCTTTTTGGGTTTTACCAACTTCAGTTGTTTGGAGTGTTTAAGCATTGGGGGCCTCCATGGCTTTGCATGGTTTTCATATTCAGTATGCCTGTGTGCATGTTTATACAGACAATTGCCATGTCTTGTAGGGAGACTATGAACTGTGTACAATTACTGGAGGAAGCTGTAAATGATGTATGAAGTGAGAAACCTTTGCCCACTGGCAGTGCATGGATGGAACAGAGATAATGCTGCACACGTTTCCCTATTACTTGTTATAGTGCTCATCTCATAAAAGGCAGAACAGGTTGCTCTATTCAAAGTTCTGCTTCTTCTTTAAAGATTGGCTTTTGAAAACGACAGTGCCCAAGGTATGCTCAAAGAAGGTCTATGTGGATTAGTTCAGTTGCATATCCAAAAAGAATAAGTGCAGAACATTTATGTAATTCTGCAAGAATGTGCCTTTATACTTTCTTTAAGCAGGGTTAAGTTTCTAGGTTTGCCATCCAAAGTAAGCCTGTTTGTGGTACATTTGTAAGCCTGCTTTGTTGATAAGCAGCATCCAACCATGTTTTAAGAAATCTCCATGCATTGCAGTCTTGACTTAGCACTTTATTGTATGGAAGACATTAGTTCTCACCCATGGTGGATGGATGCAAAAAGTAGAGGCACCAGCATCTTTCTCCTAAACCAGTTTTAAGTTGTGATTATTGTTGAGTCGTCTCACTCCAGTTCACATACCAACCAATTCTCAACTTGTTTATTTGATCAAGCAGCTATGCTAATTGAACGTGTGTGTGTGTGTGTGTGTGTGTTTGTGCATGCCACCTTGTCACAATATATTCTACTGCTAGGGGAAAGAAATGCAAAGATAAAATCATGTTAGAGATGTTCCTTGAATTTCTGTTTTTGCTTGATAGATACCAAAATGTCCTAAAAACTGAGGGAAACATAAAATCTTTTCATGAGGGAAATAACATCATATTGTCAATGTCACATTGTCACACACACACCACAAAAGCAAAATCTCTTGTGAGGGGTGTGGTTGAGGAATCAAGCACTATTAACGGGTATACTCTCTGATACGCATTCTCAAGGTGATGCCCATACTTCATTTGGTTTTATCACCTATGGCTTTACCAGGTTCTCACAGAGAATATCATAAAAATTGTCTCAAAGCTGGATGTGGTGTTAATTGTCAATCTCAGCACTCAGGGAGGCAGAGGCAAGTGGATCACTGTGAGTTTGAGGCCAGCCTGGTCTACAAAGTAAATTCCTACAATAGGCAAGTAAATCAACCATTATTAAAGATACTTGAATGTTTTTTTTTTTTTGTATTAAAAGGATTTATTTGTTTTTCTGTTTTAAGAAAAAAAGAAAACTTAGCCATTGGGCAATCTGGTAATAGAAAATAGTGGAAGAACAAAACACTTTCCCACTCTTTCTATTCTTCTCTGTAGGATAGAATGGGATGGAAGAGCCAGAGGTGCAAATTTTATAGTTTATAGACATAGGATCACTAAACTGAAAGCGAAGAGACTGTCCTGATAAGTCTGGACTGTCACATGGGAGGATCTCTGGCTATGGTTTGAGGAAATGTCATCAGAGGAAGTGAATTCTTTGTCTCCTCCAGTCTCTGCAATTTCCCGGCCATGTGAGCAGTACGCTTCCCTGGGCTGTACAAGAAAACGAAATGTGAGCCCATGAGCAAGCCAACTAATCATGTTTCTCCTTAGTTTCAGCTTTGAGTGTTGCCTGAGTTTCTGCCCTTAATTCTCTAAATGATTGACCTATCAGCTGAAATACACCTTCTCCTCCCTCTGTTGCCTTTGTTGTTTTATCACAACAACGAATAAGAAAGTAGAACGGGGACCTATTCGTAGGAGAGCAGAAGACATAAGACACACTAAAGAGAAAAGAATTGCGGAATGACCTTAGCCTATCAAGTCTCATCAGGACTGGCTGTATTGTCTTCCTCTGTGGCCTGGTAAGACAGCCTCCCCTCCTCAGGGGGAGGTGATCAAAGAACCAACCATTGAGTTCATGTCAGAGACAGCTCCTGTCCCCATTACTAGGGAATGGACTTGAACACTGAGCTGCCACGGGTTACATCTGAGCAGAGGTTCTAGGTTATCTCCATTCATGGGAGAGGAGGTCCTCACCTATTAGTGGACTGAGGGAGAGGCTAGGGAGGAGAGGAGGGAAGGACAGAAGGATTGGGAGGGATGAGGAAGGAGGCTACAGCTGGAATACAAAGTGAATAAATTGTAACAAAATTTAAAAAAAATTTAAATTCTTGAAAGCAAAATCTTCCAGGCATTGCCATAAATGGTATGTAATGAAGATAACCGCACACACACAACCTCCCCTTGAGGGAGGAGCAGGCTTGCTAGGCCACAGAGGAAGACCATGCAGTCAGTCCTGATGAGACCTGATAGGCTAGGGTCAGATGGAAGGAGAGGAGGACCTCCCCTATCAGTGGACTGGGGGAGGGGCATGGAAGGAAAAGAAGGAGCAAAGGTGGGAGTGGGAGGGGTCAAGGGAGGGGGCTACATCTGGGATACAAAATGAATAAAATGTAATTAATAAAATCATAAATAAATAAGTTACATTTCATTTAAAAAAATTGCAGAATGGGAAAAAAAATAAAAGAATCAGAACTAAACACCCATAAGTGAGGGATATTTGGGCATACGACTAATAATTTAAAACAACTATGCTAAGTACTTATTTATTTTTAAGAGTAAGTTTTTTATTTACTCTTTTTTATATGTGCATGAGTGTGTGTGTGTGTGTGTGTGTGTGTGTGTGTGTGTGTGCAGGCATGTGCATGCCCTTACATAGATGTGGGTGCAGGGGCCTGCTAAGGCTACAGGCAGGCAGTGGGTGCCCCTGATGTTAGAATTACAGGTGGTTATGTCTCACCTTACATAGAGACTGGGAACTGAACTCAGATCTTCTGCAAAAGCTGTGTGAGCTCTTAACCACTACGACACAGCTCCAGTCCCGAAAGCATCATATTTAATGGTGGGAGAGTAGAACCCTTCGTGCTAAGATCAAGGACCACATATTATTGGATTCAGCTACTTTATTTATTACAAAAGTAGAATATGAAGTTGAGAGGTAGTGTAAGAGGAAGTCCTGCGTTATTTTGCCTCGGGAGAGTGGGTTGGATATGATCCAGATATGTTTTATGTATGTTTGGATTTTTCAAATAATAAATTAAAATTTTAAGAGCAGTTATAGGGCTATGACCGCAGCTCAATAGCATATTGTTTGACCCGTAAGGCCCTGGATTCAATCATCAGCACACACATGCACAGGCACACACACACACACACACACACACACAACACACACACAAAAATGAATAGTAAACAAAAAAATAATAAGGCAAAAAGAAAAGAGCCACTCTTTAGCATGACTTTCTCAGTAATGATGAAGGTCCCAGCTAATAAAATAAGACAAAATAAAAACACCAGCAGTAATAAGCACTTTAGAACAGCTCCACGATACCAAATAGAGAAACAAAATCAATAGCTTTCTTATATGCCAATAAGGAATAAGTGAGAACTGAATAAAAACATTGTTTTTACATTGGCACAATTCAAAAGAATGAAATATTTGATATTAATTTAACATAGACATTTAGGTAAGAAAAACTAAAAACTTCTATAGAAAAAAATCTAAGAACTAGAAAAATAACTATTCTGCATTGAGGGTCAGAATGCATGCTTAACATGATGCCTGCTTTTCCATCTTGAGCTATAGATTCAACAAAATCTAGGTATTAATATTAATTTTTACTATCTATAAACGAATGAAAGTTTAAGCAGGTTATTTAGCAGCTATTAGATAAATTCCAGCAAGTTACTTCATGGTTCATATGGAGGGCTAAAAGACCTTATAGATCAACACAACATGTAAAAAAAAAAAAATGAAGAGGAAGAATGCAGGAATGAAAATAGACAACTTGACGAATTATGATGCTAAAGATACCAAGACAGGGTATGGACCAAAGACTAGACAGATAAATCTGTGGAAAAAAACCCGAGACCCCTAAAATAAATTTATATAGCTATACTGAATGGATCTTTATCAAAAAAGCAAAGTTACTATACTGAAGCAACATGCCTTTGTCTGAAAGAATAGAAAAACTAGATGTATAAATATAAAAAAAAAGTTCCTCTAAAAACAAGCTTTACCACTTCCAAAAAGCTAACTCAAAATGAACCATATATCTTAATATTTTTAAAAGGCCTTGAATGTAATGATGTTTGTAGATATAGCACAAAAGTATGGCTCATTTAAAAAAATGATAAAAATAGATAAAATAGATTTAATTATAATTAAAAGTATTCATACTCTAAAAAACACTGTCAAGAGAATAACATGATATCGCACAAAGTAGAAGGGTTTTTTTCTGGGGTTGGCTACCCAGAGGCTATTTAAGCTGTGGGCTGGCTTTCCCCAGGGTCCGATGATTGTTCAAGGTTCCTGAATAAACTGCATTGAAAAAAAAAAGCACAAAACTCAGAAAAAAGTAGAAAACATAAGTAAAAATTATGGCAGAGATGAAAATGGACATCTCATTGAAACATACACATGGAAAATTCAGCATATAAACATAAGGTCAATGTAAGATCTCATTGGAGAATGGTAACTGTGAGGAATGAGGTCATGCTCCATACCAAATGAAGCTGAAAATTCAGAATATTGACATGTATGTGTATGAAGAGCCTGGAATTGTCATTTCTTATTGCTGGGGATTAAGATAACCTCCGTGGAAGATAGCTTGCTTGTAGGTTTCTCAGACAGTTAACAGCATTTATTATACTATCCAGCAATCATGCCTCTGGTATTTGTCCAAAGAAGTTGAAAACCTACAACCACACATATCATAAATAGCAGTTTTATACATAATGCTAAAAGTTTTGAAAAACTCATAATGTCTTTCCATAGTTAAGTACATAAACGTATTAGCAGAACCCCAAACAGTGACATATCATTTAATACTCAAAATTGATGTTGCCGAAGCTGTGACAAGTCAGGGAGAAAACTGGAATCTGCACCAGAACTCTCAGAAAAGGTTATAGTCTGGACTGTTTCTTCTTTGTGACATTCTGAAAATTGTGGAAGCACATGGAGAGAGCATTTGTCTCGGTAGGTTAGTAGGAGTTGGGTAAGCTATGCACAGTATTTGTAGAGCAGAGGCACTATAGTAAATAATACTACATTGGTGACCACATCGCTGTGGATTTTTCAAAATCATAGGATGGGCACCAAAAATTAACCCTAAGAGTAACCATTACTTGGAATAGCAATGTTGTGCCAATCCTTTTTCACATACCCCTTTGACAGAGGTTGCTGAGTGAGAAAGTGCGTATTATAAGTGCCTGGTGAGTAGAAGAAATACAAATGATCTCTATATGTTCATTTTAATTCTAGTATGAACCCAATACCGCTCTAAAGTAACAGCTATTTAACCAAAACAGTAGAGGAAAAATACCTGACAAGTTAGTATATAGCTTTTTATTACAGAATTGGGTTCTGGAAATTAGTCAAAGGACACATATAAATCAAAGCTGTGCTTATATTGAAAAATGAGGCAAAATTTATCAGGAGCATTCATGAAAACATACATGACAATATCAGCAGTATGCCCTGAGCCTAGGTCTCATGTATATGAAACAAGCTCCTTACCGCTGAGTCCATGCTTTGGGGCTGCAGTGTCATTCTGGCATTCAGGAACTTGATAGTCTACAAATGCAGAGTTCAAAAGATTAAGATATAGTTCAATAATATATGAACTCTACATTTTGTGCACACAAAGTGTATGAAATTAGATCCTTCTGCAGAATAAATGTTTCTGCGCATCAAATGCTTTTGTTAAAAAGGAGGAGGAGGAGGGAGAAAAAGATACTCTGGTAATTGACTTTTTTACAGTATTCACAATTGTTTCTGGAAATCATACGACAAATATTTTTTTCCAACTATTTTTATCTCTTCTTGGATTTAAAGATATTTTCCTTTACTTGATAGTGCTAAAAGTGAAATATCTGCCTAGTGTCTTCCAGTAATAGACCACACAAGTGAATACATACATTCTCATATGAGCCTCAAAAATTTCAAAGAGCTATGTTGCCATGAATATGGCTTTAAAAGTGTAAGACATGGGTTGCAGAGAGGTCTCATTGGTTAAAAGCATGTATTATTCTTGCAGAGGAGCTGAGTTTGGCTTCTAGCATCCAGATTGGACTGCTTACAACTACATGTAATTCCAACTCTAGGCCGTCTGACATCCTCTCTGGCCTCCCTTTCAAACCCACACACAAACACATACTCACATAGTTTAAAATAAAATCTTGTTTAAAAAACAGAAGATAAATCACTTACATTTGATTAGTTTTCTGTATAGATTTACAACATAAAACATTAGATATTAATTAAAGATCTTCAGCGTAAAAATACTTTTAAATGACCTAATATTTTGTTAATATTTAGAAACTATACATATTCATCAGTGCCTATAGCGTTAAAGAGTTACTGGGTTGTTGTTTTTGTTTTTGTTTTTGTTTTTTTTTCCTTTCTTCAATTGCACTAGAACTATCTTGATATATGATAAGCTTGCCATGAGAATGGTAGCATCTAGCTCCTATCCTTTGTCCAGGTTTGCCTCTTTTGTTACTTTACAGAATCTTTCTCCATCCTGGCATTTTCTTTCCTTGTATGTTTGTGCCGGTCTACCTGTAATCTACCTATTTACTACATCACGCGTGAATTGAAACCCTGGACATTAGCAACTGACTGCTCTATACTTCCTGTGTCATGGTGTTTTCATTTTCACTGTTTCTGAGATTTAAAAAGAAAAAAATAAGAACTAGAAAAAGCCTGAGAATTTCAGCTTCCTAGACAATTAAGATAGCATTTGCAGCTGCATGTAAGTCAGGTTATTATCCCTGCTGTCCACATTAGACCTGTCCAATAGAGCCAGGCCTACATGAACTTTATTTCCAACAAAATCCATTCACATTCACACTGAACCTACAAGAACATATTGAAAAATAGCAAAACTTCTGTGAGACAGAGGATAAAGGTCCCCCTCTAATGCAGAGCAGAGCTTGTGGGTTAGGGCATCAGTAATTCACTTGATATGATCATACAGACTCTTCTTTTGGTAGCTATTGTTAAGAAATTACTGTAAGAATCACAATGCACTGTGTGCATCCCCCACATTCTCTTTATGTATATGGAAGCATGTTGAAATCTGCATAGGATTTAAGTAAGTTACTGATGTTTCTATATACATCTCCAAATAGGACACCTTCCCTATGAGAAGATATGAACAAAAACATCAGTTAATTCAATCATTTTGAAACATTCAAATTCACCCAAGAGAATAAAGCAGGAAGAAGGAAGTCAAAAATGCAGCACAATTTTTTTTTTTTATCAAAAAAATCTATCGACAATAAATGTCTCAGAGAAAACTCTGAAGGTTTTCTATGGTAAATCAGAGGGACAGAAAATATCTGTGCAGCCCTTTGGTTGATTATAAACCTGTTTCTCTTCTAAATTACTACTTTCCAACCCGCGTTTTTCTTATAGCTATCCTGCCAGCTAATCATCTTCCTGCATCTCTTGGGAAATATTTATTCATTTCTTGTCTAAACTCAACACCAAAATCAGTTTGCATGAGGAGAGCCAGTCTCACTAAAGATAAAAATAAAATGTATTCCTCCCCTCATTTTACAACACCACATATTTTTAGGTGAATAAATTTTAACTTTTATTAAACTGGTATGTAATGTCTTAAATACAATGCAAGAATATTTGCTTTTGTTAAATTCATAATAAAAATTCAATTTTTGTGAACATGATCCCTTTGACAGAACATAATCAGGAATTCCCTGGCATATTACTTTTGATCCACATTTGCTAAATTTTCATACTTAAAAATGATCCAAATGTGGTCATTGGTTACTTAATTTAAGCAATTTTGTTACAAGCTTGAATTTAATCATTTCTATTAAAAAATGTTAACCTGGTTTGAAAAAATGAACACACCTACCATAAGGACATCAGGAGTAATTTTCTATGATTCATAAACAATTATATCATACCAAAATACACTAAAAACACAAAATAGTTTTTTCTTGAGCTGTTTGGTTGTTGAAGAGAGGGACTTATTTTCATCCTATGAGTTGACAGATAACCAAGTAAGTTACACTTTGAGTAAGTGTAGCCACATAGGATTGTGAATCAACTGTGTCTGTGGAAAAGTAGGTAGTAATTTCTTTGGTTATATGCAAAGCATTTTGGCCATTAAATGATGCATAATAAATTTGACAAATAAATATGTCTGATTGCTACTAAAAGCCACATAGAAAACCTTTGCAACCACTTATCAGTCTATACACAATGCCCTGTCTTAAGGCAACTGGAACACAATACATTCAGGCATTCAGGCATCTTCATTCAAGTCAAGGTAGTTACTTAATTCTTCATAGATCTGTCCAAAAATTTCTCATTATTCTTTATATTGTCTTGCATTTTTTAATGTATAAAATGTGCTTTTCCATAGCTAATGAGATGGCTCATCTGGCTAACGTATGAGTTTGGAGATAAAGATACATGATTTTTACCTGTACCCTCCTCATTCACATACATACAGTGTATACTTGCACACACTCACATGAACACGTATATGTGCATACAACATTCATACTTTAATAAATAGTTGAATGTAGCATGTTCTCTCCCCTCCTCTCATTCTCAGATGAAGTCTAAGTAAGGAAGGCAGGATATCATGTACTCATCATTGTACCCTTCACAGTGCTCTTGTGTGACACTAGAGTTTGTATAAATTTTTGGAATCAGTGTGACTTAACTAGTCATTGCACAAAATAAAAAGCCAGAAAACAAGTGATCTGAATGAATTTTAAGCACTCATTCTCATAAAGGATGCAATACAACATGATGAACTAAATTGTTCATTTCTCTCATTTAAAAGCATCTTTTCCTTATTCAGCCATCCCAAAAAGTTGAGCTTCTTCATCTCATGCAACAACATGGATTTGAAAGATGAACTAAAGTCCTGTAAAGATGAATTGAGTTTCCAAATTCCAATAAAAACTTTTCTGTACAGTTGAAGTAAATGCATATACATATTGTGGTGTTTTGAATAAGAATGGCCCCCATAGGCTCATCTATTTGAACGCTTAGTCACCAGGGAGTGCACTATTTAAAAGGATTAGAAGGATTAAGAAGTGTGGCCTTGTTGGAGGAAGTGTATCACCTGGCATGGGCTTGGAGGTTTCAAAAGCCCATACCAAATCCAGAATCTCTGTCTCTGTCTCTGTGTCTCTCTGCCTATGGATCAGAATGTGGAAATCTTAGCTACTTTTCCAGCAATCTGCTTGTTGCCATGTCCCCTGCCATGATGATAATGGACTAACCACTGAAACTATAAGCAAGCCATAGTTAAATACTTTCTTTTTATAAGAATTGTCTTGGTCAAGCATCTCTTCACATCAATACGACAGTGACTAAGACAGATACATATGTATTTAGAGATAATAGTCTCTTAGAGAGAAAATAATCATAACATTCTATTTTTCAGTTATTTGATATCTATTTGATTCTTCACAATTTATTCATTATATATCCCAATTGAAGCCCCCTCCCTCAACTCTCTCAGTCCCACCCTTTCTCCCTCTTCCCCTCATCCCCTTTCCCTAGTCCACCGAAAGGGGAAGTTCTATTGCCATCTACGAATAGCTTGTTTAGTCTCATCTGAACTCCTTGGATACTCTTCCCCCTGGCCTGGTAAGGCTGAATCATCAGGCATGAGTGATCAGAGAGCAGTCAACTGAGTTCATGATAGAGGCAGCCCCTGATCCTCTCTCCCTCAGAGATTCACATGGAGACAGAGGTGTCAATCAGCCACATGTTTTCAGTTATTTCAAAGTTTCAAATTTAGATCACATTTTACTTAATAAGTTATTAGTGTAGTACAGTATATTCATCTGGAAGTTCACAGATTATTTTACTATTATTCTGGTAATGAAAATATTCTGCTCCTTTAAGAATGTTCTATTCTAACTTAAATCAATCCCACTGAAATCAGGGACAAGGCGAGGCTGCCCATTCTCTCCATATCTATTCAACATAGTACTTGAAGTCCTTGCTAGAGCAGTAAGACAACTAAAGGAGATCAAGGGGATACAAATCGGAAAGGAAGAGGTCAAAGTGTCACTATTCACAGATGATATGATAGTATACATGAGTGACCCCAAAAGTACAACCAGAGAACTCCTTCAGCTGATAAACACCTTCAGCAAAATGGCTGGATACAAAATTAACTCAAAAAATCAGAAGTTCTCCTGTATATCAAAGACAAAAGAGCCAAGAAATAAATCAGGGAAAGAACATCTTTCACAATAACCACTAATATCATAAAGTACCTTGGGGTGACTCTAACCAAGCAAGTGAAAAACCTATTTGAAAAACAAAAAACAAAAAAAAAAAAAACTTCAAGTCTTTGAAGAAAGAAATTGAAGAATATATCAGAAGATTGAAAGATCTCCTGTGCTCATGGATCAGTGTGATTAACATAGTAAAAATGGCCATCCTGCCAAAAGCAATCTACAGATTCAGTGCAATTCCCATCAAAATACCAATACAATTCTTTACAGACCTTGAAAGAAAAATTATCAACTTCATATAGAGAAACAAAAAAACCCCAGAATTTCTAAAAAAAAAAAAAAACCGGCATGATACTGGCATAGAAGCAGGAAGGTGGATCAATGGAACCAAACAGAAGACCGAAAAATAAACCCACACACCTATGAATACTTGATTTTCGACAAAGAAGCCAAAACCATTCAATGGAAAACAAACAAACAATCAAACAAATAGCATCTTCAACAAGTGGTGCTGGTCCAACTCGATGGCTACATGCAGAAAAAAAATCGGTTAGAAAAAAAAGTATGCATTGGCACAGGAGACAACTTCCTGAACAGAACACCACAGCACAGGCTCTTAGAGCAACAATCCATAAATGGGACCTCATGAAACTGAAAAGTCTCTGTAAAGCAAAAGACATTGTCATCCGAACAAAACGACAGCCTACAGACTGGGAAAGGATCTTCACCATTCCAATATCTGACAGAGGGCTGATATCCAGAATATATAAAGAACTAAAAAAAACTAAAAAGCAATAAATCAAGCAATACAATTTAAAAATGGGGTATGGAGCTAAACAGAGAATTCTCTGTAGAGGAATATAGAATGGCAGAGAAAAACCTAAAGAGATGCTCAATGTCTTTAGCCACCACAGAGATGCAAATCAAAAAGACCCTGAGATTTCACCTGACACCCATCAGAATGGCAAACGTTAAAACTCAAGTGACAGCACATGCTGGAGAGGTTGTGGAGAATTGGGAACCCTCCTCCATTGCTGGTGGGAATGTAAACTGGTACAACAGCTTTGGAAATCAATCTGGTGCTTTCTCAGACAATTAGGAATAGTACTTCTGCAAGATCCAGCTATACCAATCCTAGGTATATATCCAAAAGAAGGTGAAGTACACAACAAGGACATTTGCTCAACCATGTTTGTAGCAGCTTTATTTGTAATAGCCAGAACTTGGAAACAACCCAGATTTCCATCAATGGAGGAATGGATACAGAAATTGTGATACTTTTACACAATGGAATAATACTCAGCAATTAAAAACAAGGAAATCATGAAATTTGCAGGCAAATGGTGGGATCTAGAAAAGATCATCCTGAGGGATGTATCCCAGAAGCAGAGAGACATACACGGGTATATACTCACTTATATAGACCTGTAAGATAGGATAAACATACTAAAATATGTGCAAAAAAGATAAACAAGAAAGAGGACCTGGGGTAAGGTGATCAATCGTCACTTAGAAAGACAAATGGGATGGACATTGGAAGTAGGAGAAAACCAATAACAGGACAGGAGCCTACCACAGAGGGCGTCTGAAAGACTCTACTTAGCAGTGTATCAAAGCAGATGCTGAGACTCATAACCAAACCTTTGGCAGAGTGCAGCGAATCATACAATAAAAGAAGGAGTTAATATGACCTGGAGAGGGCAGGAACTCCACAAGGACAAAATATATCAGGGCATGGGGGTCCTCTAAGAGACTGATTCTCCAACCAAGGACCATGCATGGATATAACCTAGAACCCCTGCTTGAATGTAGCCCATGGTAGATCAGTAACGAAGTGGGTTCTCTAGTAAGGGGAACAGGGGCTATTTCTGATATGAACTCAACGACTGGGCTCCTTTACCTCTCCCCCGCCCCGAGGGAGGAACCGTCTTGGTCAGCCACAGAAGAGGACAATGCAGCCAGTCCTGAGGATACCTGATAAGCTAGGATCAGATGGAAGGGGAGGAGAACCTCTTCTAGCAGTGGACTTGGAAAGTGCAGGGAGGAAATGAGGGAAGGAGGATGGGATTGGGAGGGAATGAGAGAGGGGGCTATGGCTGGGATACAAAATAAATAACTTGTGATTTATATAACAAATAAAAATTAATAAATAAAAAGAATGTTCTATTCTAATTATTTCCTAATCACCTTTTAATTAGTCTACTATTTTTAAACTTTAACAAATTAAGTTTCTCTCTAGTTACTCTATTCATTTTCATCTTTCTTTTTACTATCCAACTCTTAGTCTATAAGTTACTGTCATCTCCATATAATGATTTAGAAATGCTGAGAGGTAGAACATTTTTGTTCAATAAATACATCATAAAGATTCTACTATGTCATGTCTTAAGATCAATTGAGCTGTCCTGTTTCAATAAAAATTGTTTCTATTCTAGGCAAATAAAAATGTGTCACATTAAATTACAAAAAAAAAAAAAAAAAAAAAAAAAAAAAGATCAGTTTCTATTCTCTGCTGTCACTACTCTCTAAGGATAAGCTGTAAGTCTTGGCCAATCTACTCTACTTCCCTGTCCTATATTTGGATTTGTTGTGGTTCTGGCATATAAGTTTGCAACTTCAAATTTTGTGAGAATCCTTCTTCTTCTTCTTCTTCTTCTTCTTCTTCTTCTTCTTCTTCTTCTTCTTCTTCTTTTTCTTCTTTTTGGCAAGCCAGTAGCACCTTAAATATATTGGTCTTTTTTACTAGCTTAACTGGGTCAACTGCTCAATTGCTCAACTCCTCATCAGTCTTGATAAACATTGCCTAAATCAAATTAACCAACTGAATTTGTAATATATTTGTTGGTAAACCAAATTTGCTGTTATGTACCTGAATTTATGCACTTTTACCTATCTGTGATTTTGTTTAATCTCATTAATAAGTTGATTATATAATCCACATTTAATGCAGAAAAGAATAATACTCTTAAGTTCATAAACTTACTAAGACACTCAACTAATATGTAGTACAGTCATCCATTAAATCACATTCTCTTGCTGAAATGCTAGTCTTTCTTTAGTGATGGTTATAATGACATCCTCTAGCTACTGAGCTCCTACAGCTAATTGTTATGTACTGGATCCAGATTAATAGGAATAACAACAGATGAACACTTCTTATGTCCAGAAGATCTGACTCTCTCTCTCTCTCTCTCTCTCTCTCTCTCTCTCTCTCTCTCTCTGGTTTTTGAGACAGATTTTTTTTTCTGTGTATATCCCTGGTTGTCCTAGAGCTCACTCAGTAGACCAAGCTTGCCTTTAACTCACAGAGATCCATCTCTGCAACCGTGGTGCTGGGGTTAAACGTGTGGTCTGTGCCACCACCACTTGGCAACACTTGACTCATACACTGTAGTGAGGATTAATGTTTCATTTTTTTTATGTATTCTTTCAGTATTGATTTAAACTGCCTTCAGAACTACCCAGTTTCTCTCAGAGTTAAGAGTCATTGGGGCTTCCTCTGCCATGAACTCAGTGCAGGCTCTCTGATCACTGGGAGCTGCAGCTTTGCCAGTCCACAGAGGAAGACAATACATCTAGTCCTGATGGAACCTGATAGGCTAGCGTCAGATAGAAGGGGAAGAGGATCTTCTTATCAGTTGAATAGGGCAGGGGATAGGGAGAGAAGAAGGAGGAAGGGTGGGATTTAGAGCAGATAAGGGAGGGGGGCACAGCCAGGATACAAATTGAATAAATTGTAATAAATGATAACAATATATTTTAAAAAGCAATATTTTGTAATTATCTTTGACAAACATGTTAAGTAAAAATTCTTGATACATAAATGAACAAAGGGACAGACAGAAATAAGAGAAATTATGATGAGAACATGAGATGAGGTGAGAACCTTAAGCAGAATTGTAGAGAGCAAGGAATAGACACTCACCCTGTTTTCAGATGTTGGCCGTGGAAAAAATGCCTCTTTACTCAGTGCTCAGTAAGCCAGCCAGGTGGGAGTACCAGCTGGTGAAATTTAGTGAGAAATGTTGATTTTGTCAGTAGAGACATGGACATCATCTAGACAAGCAAAACATCAAAGAAAAACTGAAAATCTAGGGTGATACAGAGTACATGACAAGTAGTAATAATTAAGTTTGGATTCTGAACATGGCTGGGTGCACACCTTTAATCCCAGCACTTGGTAGGGAGTGGGGCAGGTTACAGAAGCAGGGAGATCTCTGAGTTTGAGGCCAGCAGTCTACAAAACCCTGTTCCAGGACAGGTTTTTGTGTACACAGACAGGTTTTAGGTCTGCACAGAGAAAACCTATCTCAAATAAATAGATGATAGATAGATGATAATTAGATAGATAGATAGATAGATAGATAGATAGATAGATAGATAAAAATCCAGAATGTGTGCACTACAGATTTATTATTCTAGAAAATAATTTAAATAATGTATGTAAAAATGCAACCCAGTACTTGATGAAAAGAATATATGTATTAAAAAAAATATGAAAGACAGAGGGAACGGTGCTTTTAAAAGTTCCTATTTGGACTTCAAGATACAACATGCAATGAAGATTTAGAGCAGTAGATGGGCGAGATCATAAGGGGATTATAAGGAATACTGGGAATCAAGCCATGAATCAATCTCAGGACTCTAATGCAAGATCATTGCCTCAAACACTTGGACCCCCACAAATAGTCACAATAAAAAGTTGTCTACCAACAACCCTTCCACTGACCTCTCTTCATAAACACTGATTCTTTCTGACTATTTAAATCCTTAAACTTCCGATGTATACAAGATTTACTGTCCCACCCCCACAACTGATATGAGACCCAGAATTAATCTTTTTTTTTTTTTTCTGCTCAACTTTCTTATTCTCAAAATTGGAATTTCAGGATGTTAGAATTCAGATTCCCAGTAGTAGTACATTTAAGTCATCATTTTCCAGGAGGCAATGCTTATTGTATTTAGTGTCTTCTGAAAAGGTTTGTCCTCTAAAAAGCAACCTTAAATTGGTTACATTTGTTAATGTAACGGTTACTTTTGTGATGGTGTCAGCATCACAGGGAAGCTGGGTGTGCTTTTGAGGTTCTGTTGCCTTTTATGGCAATATAGAAAGAGTAGCATGCTCGGGTCTATTATTCCCATCATATTTCCATGGGATTATCAGCCTGTCTTAATGGAATAAGTCACAAGACTCAATAGGGTTCAAATAATTACTAAATTGTCTATAAACATTTCAACTATTCAATTTTTAAATTTACATATTTAACTAATTATCAATTTTAAACTGGGTGTGGTGGCTCATGACTGTAATTCCAATATTTGGTAGGTAAAGGAAGAGAAAAGGAAGCTCAATGTCAGCCTTTGATACATAACCCTTGAGGCCTGCTTTGACTATGTGAGACCTGGTCTCAAATAATTCACAAAATATTCTTAATTTTGAATACCATTAAAAAGCTATAATTTCATTCCCAGAGAAAACTTGTAACTACTATTTTGTTGACGGATAGAGTATTAAACTGAATACTTACGTTTGTACCCACAGATTAGTGAATAATACAAATCTCATCTCTCGTCAGAGAAGCTTCTGTGTACTGTGGACAGATGTTACTATAGAGACCCACAATTGGTCAAAGTTCAGAGAATTTGTGATTGTGGTTTTCTCAGCCCTAGATGGGACATCTGTACCATACCTCCTCCTGAGGTTCAATGAAAGAGGGGCTAGAAAGTTTAAGGACCAAAGTAAGTATTGTTGCAATATAGTGTCTTCTAGACATGACAGGCCCATTGCACTCATGATCTAACAGCAGTTGGGGCTTTCTACACAAGACCTGAACAATGTTTTGCCAGTACAATATGGGCAGAAATAAATAATTTTATATTTGTCAAACTCTGAAGGGCATTTTTTTATTTCAAAGAAAATATTAAAAGATTCACCCATTTAAAATTGTTGAATGTGAATGGAAAGTAAAATTAAAGCAGTCAAGAGAAGCTATGTACAGAATGAGTTAAGATTTTATACAATATTTTCTCGTAAGGAAAAAGATAGCTAAGGACTACTGACAAGGAACAGTATTAAAAAAAAAAAAACAATTCACTTCTTATAACTTAAACTATAAAATTTGGTATAAATTTAACAATAATAATGTTAAGAATTAAGGAAGAATTAAGGAAGTTTAAGGATTTAAATAGTCAGAAAGAATCAGTGTTTATGAAGAGAGGTTTAAGAATCTCTTTATTGCTATTGGACAATCGTAAGCAGCTAAGGTAAAATTAGACAGGAAATATTAATTCTCTACTTTTAGAATTCATTCCATTCCTGAATGACTTTGGTAGATGATTTAAGCATTTTTCATTGTTTTTTATTTATTTATTTAAATATTTATTTTGTCAATCATATCCAAATGTCCCTGAGGATGAGCATTCTGTGTCCTGAGTATCTAAACTTTCCTGCCAAAATCAGTCTGAATATCTTAGCTTATTTTGGCTGCTCAAAGTCCATGAAGGCATCTATCATTTGCTTGTAACTGTCATTTTAAAGGGCACCTTCTGGTCACACACGAGGGCACAAGTCACCCAAAGCAAAGACCGGGAAAGGATAGGCTATGTGTGACTCCTGTCAGTATTGAAGGAAAAGACTTCTGTTTTCTTTCTTATGAAATTAAATACAGAACTTCCCAGCAGAGCGAAAGGAAGTAGAGCACTTAAAAATGAAGTCATGCACAAGGCAGAGGCATTATTTCTGCCTTATAGATTGTATCATTTATAAACCAGTTCACACTTTCTGCAATTCTGTTGTACAAGTCTTCTTTGTGCAGGCATGTAATTGTTCTATAAGGAAAACAGTCTCTTCACTTAAACGGGGGAAGACACTAGCTTGTTTACTACAAACAGCCAATAGTATCTGTGGAAACAAAACCATTTTTTGTTTCAATCCCACAATTAATAAATACACACAGACATATCTCTACGTGAAAAAGGACGAAGCTGAGATTAAATAGGCTGGAAAAGAGCATGCCGATCTTAGTAGTCCCTGACATGAATAACTGTCCTTATCCTCAGCTTTATAGGATTACCTTTCTCTATATTGCTCTTACATTATACTTGGCCACATTAAACATTTGATAAGACTGTAAGTTTCATAAAGATTGTGCCTCTTCCTGATTGTGACCTCAACACAGTAAAAATTCTAAGGCTCATGGTGAAAATAAAACTAAATTACATTTTGCATGTTGCTTGTGGGGTGTTTTTATTAAAATCAGGAATCTAGAAATGTAATGTTTACAAATTCAATAGCTTGTGAAGTCATGACAATTTGTTTTGTATAAGAATTCCCTTTTTATGCCTGAGTTTCATTCAGAGTAGCACTCACTAATCTAGTTAATTCAAGCAGCCTGAGCATAAACACACACTTTAAGACAAAATTATCTAGAACCCAACAGTGGTGGGTCACAGACAATCAATTCCTCAGAAGGTGTCAGGCCCTGAGCACTTTCATGGAATAGTCAAAATCCATCACCTAACGATTTTCTTCCTGTTCTTAGAATATTCATTTTACACAAAAGGAAAGCCAAACCAGAAGACTCCAACTATTGCCCAGGTCACCCTAAACACATGAAACTGTAGTTAGATCTCATCCTCTCCTCAGGTTCCACAGTCCCTTCTCTTTTATTCTTCCCTGTGTTTTCTGTTTAATAGCTTGAAACTTTGGATTTTGACAAGCATAGGAGCCAGCAAGCTGTACCTGGAGTCCAGGAGACATAGAAAAACAAATTTGAAGTCAGATTTTCATTAAGGTAGATATGAAGTAATGTGTATTAATATTTTTGAACTCTATTTGTAAAGCATTCTCCGCATAAGAAAGTTTCACAGTTTCTGAATGAAGCAAAATGCTTGTATGACATCCGCATAGCACATGTGTACAGCACAATTGGTTAGGTGGCTGTAGCAATGTTTCCTATCATCTGCAGTTCTTATAAGTCACTCGGAAAAGGAAGTTTTAGTGAAAGTGTCATTGTGTAAACCTAAATGCAACTGAAACAAAGGTTAGTGAAAAACTAAGAAAACTAAGCATTGAATTCTATTTGGGGAGTAAAACTCAAATTATCCTGGAGCACAAGGCATCTAAATCAAGGCTCATAAAATGGTCTAGTTTTGTAAAGAAACACCATCTATTTATTAAAACAATCATAATTAACTGTCAGTGTTACAAGAATGTCTAATTCAAAGATGATATTTTGACATAGAATACTTGCTTCTCATTAAATTTCATTAAATTTGGGCAGCTTTTACAAACCCATCAGTAAATTCATACAGTTTTGATGGGGTCTATAGTCTAGAGACTATGCTAACAAAAAAACAAACAAACAAAAAACAAACAAACAAACAAAAAACCTGATCTCAAGTGTACCTGACAAACCCATTGATCTGACATCCCTACCTCCTTGAACTATCAAATTCTAGGCACATATAATCTTTATTGAGACCGAATAGGCCAAGTGAGCAGACTTCAGACAGTCACATTTTCTCCTTTTTCTTCACTAGAGGAGAACAGCGCAGGGCTCCTTCTCCTCTACTCAGAAGGATATGTTTTCATCTCCATGGATTTAAAGACTAGAAGGTTTTGCTAAGTGACTGTTACAGAAGCGGCGTGAGAGTGCTTAAGGAGATGGTTGGTTCTCACCTCTAGTACTTATCTGCTATACAAACTTGTGCAAGTAGCTTGACCTCTCTGCGCCTCAATTTCTATCACCTGGAAAGGGGGATAATAAGAGTACCACTGCAGAGAGAGATGCGGATGAACATGACAATGTTAGTGAGTAACTTATCACAGCACCTGGCATGGGGGGATGCATTCCATGAACCCCTAGGAATGCTTCCTAGGAGCTGTCAATGTTTAACAATTGCTGAAAGCTTCCTTCTCCTTGTTTCCCATAAGAATTAAGCCTCTTTCCTATTCTTGACTTCCACTTCCAAGTTCCTAGTTAATGAACTGATTTAATTTAGTTGCAACATTCCAAAGAGGTTCCTCCTCTTTATCCTTCAAGAAGAAGAAAGATAACAGCAAAACACAGGAAGATATCCTGGTTATTTGGGACATTAGGCTAGGTGAGATTCTGTGGTAGCTCAGTTCATTGGAGGAGGCAAGAAGGTGGTAGTTGCTGAGAGGCTGTATGGAGGGAGAAAGGGCTGCTATTTGGCTGTGAACTCAGCTATGCAGGATAGAGGAGACTTAAAGAACTTCAGCCCACAATCAAACACCGATTGAGGAGGAAATCACAACTTACATAGATTTTATAATAATACCAAGTGAGAGGGGGAGGGAGAGATAGAGATAAAGGGAAAGAAGAGAATGAGGAAGGGTGAGTAGAAGGATAAAAGGA
Organism: Meriones unguiculatus; assembly: GCF_030254825.1. Taxonomy (NCBI): domain Eukaryota; kingdom Metazoa; phylum Chordata; class Mammalia; order Rodentia; family Muridae; genus Meriones; species Meriones unguiculatus. Next base: position 105,457,369 of record NC_083354.1, on the reverse strand, counting down.
GGGAGGGAGGGAAGCAGGGATGGAAGGAGGGTGACATCCTATGTTCTAATTATGAGTTTAGGCAAACAGCAAAACAGCATGTTCCATATACTTCCTATTTGTTTTCACTAAATCTCCTTTAAAAAAAGAAAGAGAGAGAACCACTAAAAGGAAATCTTCAAAACTTACATTGGAGTTAAACCCAGCCACAAAACCTTTGACCTGCAGTTTGTCCTGCCTACAGAGGGTTTTAGGACAAGAGCCTAATTGAATCATTGTCGAAGAAACCAGAGAGACTTCATCCAGCAGCTGATGGGAGCAGATTCAGAGTCCCACAGCCAAACATTAGGCTGAGTTCAGGGAGTACTGAGGAGAAAAGGAGGAAGGGTGAGAGGAACCAGAGGGGTCAGGAGCATACCATGAAACACAGGTCACTGAATCAACTGACTGGGACTCATGGGGACTCAGGAAGCCAGTAGGGGTCTGACCTAGGTCCTCTGCATATATGATATGGCTGAGTAGTTTGATATTCTTGTGGAAATCCTAACAGTGGGAGCTAGGGCTATCTGGAAATGCTTTTGCCTACTGTGAGACCCTTTTCCTCCTACTGGATTGCCTTGTCCAGCCTTGTGCCTGGCCTTATTGTAGCTTTTTATGCCATGTTTGGTTGATGTCCCTGACAGACCTGATCTTTTCTGAAGGAAGACAAAGGGAGGTAGGTATCTGGGGGAGAGGGGAGCTGGAGAGGGAGAGATAGAGGGTAGGGGCACTGGAAGGGAAGAGATGGGGTGGGGGGAAGAGGGAGAGGAAATTGCTATAGGGATGTAATCTATGAGAGAAAAAAAAAGTTACCTGACACATTAAGCACATTCTCCCAATTTGTCGCCTGCTGTCTGTTAGAGGATTTTATGCCTGAAGTAGTTGGGGCACACAGTAATTCATATGAGAGGCTTCCAGAAACACCCTTTTACACACTGAGCATTGAACCTCTGAACTCTTAAGCTATAAAATGCAAGGATAACCAAACTAACAGAAAGAGGACATTAAGGAGTCTGTGACTCCAGCAATGTTGTGTAACACCCTCATCTTTACCCACACGTTTATTTGTCAGATTAAATGGAAGCGTATATGGAGTTGAAAAAAAACAAAACAAAACAATGTGTGGGTCCCCTGAATTCGAGTGATGACACCACAGGCTATGATGATATTTAAAGAGAGAGGAGCAAAGAATGCTAAGTTGAAAAGCTTGAGTGCCGGCAAGTTTGGGTCTTACATAATATTCTTTCTGATGGTAGGCAGATAAGACCTCCATAGCAAGAAGCCTGCAAGTCATTGCTCAGAATTTTGGTTCTTAGTCAAGGAGTATTTTTGCTGGTCTTATAATATAAAAAAGAAACAGCTATGTGTTCCAGGCAAATGAGGATCAAGAGAGCAAGAGGCAGGGCTTTGAACTGAGCAATGCAAGCACTGTTTTAAGGCTTTTTTTATCATAGAGTCAGACTTATAAATATTTTAAAGCGCTTGAACTGTTTATTCTGCAGGTTTATTGTGACTTTTCCAAGCTTCTTACAATTAGATGTTTAGGTGTGAAATATCATAAAATATATTTCTTAACCTGATGTGATTATGTCACTAGATGTTATTTTAAGGTCTTTACAAATAAATAAAAGGATTTGTACCCTAAACATGTTAAATATAATCCTTGCAAAAATAACAGCAGCATAGCTGGTATGCTTTAAAATAGATATGTATATTTCAGTGCCTATCAAACATTTAATAAAAGATGACTTTTCAAGGCAATATTCAAATGAAGGCTTCATTTAGATATATGTCAGTATAAATCAGTTAGCTTCAGTTCACCGTTTTTCTAAACAACTATGCCATAATCTTTGTTAGCTCTGTTTTCGCGAGGCCATCATAAATCTAGCACATTACCTTGTCTGCTCTCGATGCACTCGGAGATCCAAAGAGTGTGGTGAACGACACATACAAGGATGTCTATCTTCCTAATCAGTTTAAATCTCCATCACCTGTGGGACATGCCTCATTGTAGCCAAATTTTAATAGAAACACATTCATCGTGTACAAGGGCTCTTCTTTAAAATGATGCGTTGTTGGCAACCACCTTGCCTGTTGGCCTACACACATGAATATAAGAATGGGTACTCTTTCCCTATACCTGCATATGTAGTTTGCACATGGTGTAATCTGGATGCAAATGACAAAAAAAAAAAAAAAAAAACAACCATTCAACCATTTTTCTCAATTTGCCATTGCTGATATATAATTTGATTCTACCTAAACTTGCTAACATCATCCAAATGGAAGGAACAATTGAAATTCATTATTTAAGATTTATCTCTAACACTAAATGTGTCTACTAAAAGAAAGGCAAAATAAATTAATAAAAAAAAATCTTTAACCTTAAGTGTTAGACTTTAAGTCAGACTTAAAATGGCACATTAAAAACAGAAAAAAAAAAGTAAACCTTTCCTTTTTCTGGAATTATACTTTATACTTGTATATTTATTGAATGCATTCATAGGCTCCCTTAGGATGTGAAATGTATGGAAATATATGTGCATTACTAAAGAAAGAGCTAAATTTATTCTTTCCCCACATCATGCTCCTCTTTGCAGTAGAGGTTTTTAATTCAATACAGAGCTAGAATGAGATGGAGCCAATTTCCTGGTCTATATGTGTGACAAATGCTGAAAGTGGCGCAAGATTAGCAAATTAGCTGAAGTACAGATCTTAGAAGATTTTTTTCTGGGTCTCTAAATCAAAATTCATACTCTATTTGAAATGAAGCCTTCTTTAGAATTCACTAATAAATAAGAACATTTCACTTCTCTGTATTTAAGATGAAAAGATGGGATACCTGGCAACATATTAGAATTTATAAATGAAGATTTTTATTATAAGGAAGCTTGCAAAGATAATATATTTACCAAGTCTTAAATTATTATTGTAATTATTATATAGTATACTGGGTTGATAAACCTAATATGTGGTTTTCTACAATTGAAGATAGTCATTTCAAAATAAAAGCACAAAATAAACATTTGATACCATTTGCCCATGGGTAAAAACGTGCTTAAATATCCAGGTACCAAACAAATACATCTGCCTTTCTAACAACATTTGGTAACATGATTTTAAGGAAATATACATACACATTTATGTAAAGCTTTTCTACTTTGTCTGCCCAGAGAATTATGTGTTTGATATAACCCATGCAGCTAACACCAAACAATTGAATCATCTACGGCAATAAAAGCATGCAGGAGATATAGAATTGTTTAATTTTGGAGAAATGGTTATCTTTAATAGTCTTGTGTGTATGTGAATGTATTACTACTTTTTGTTGACTAATGTACATTTTGCAAATGGTGCTATTAAGGAATGTTAAACAGCTCCTTAAAGAAGATGTTCTAAAATACATGTTTTGAATCTGGCTCCCTCATTCATGTTTGGAACATGGCTGTGGTCCAACTGATTTGTTTGTACTAAATTGTTATATAGACAACAGCATTTAAAGTGAGCACAGTCTTACTTCTCATACCCACACACAGTGACCTGTTTAAAATTTGAGAAGAGCACTCTGCAGGTTGTGCCTCAGTCACCCAGGCTCCTTCCCCATATCTGTTCACGTTGACAGACTGTGTCATAATACACCAACAGAAAGATCAGCACTGAAAAATGAAATTTCATCACCTGACAGCAAAAGCAAAACTGATTTCTAGTATTAAATTAGTGAAACTATTCCATTACCTCACTTCCTATTAGTCTACTATCTTTTAAAAATATAGAGTCGGCTACATATAACCACAAATGTACACAGGGGCACTGAGGTTTGTTTATGTGTTTAGTATCACCCTCAGACTGATTTTGTTTTCTTTCTTATATATTGCCTTATTTTACGTATCTTGGAAGTTACTTAGGAAAATTTTAACAGGAGATAGAAAAACAGCAGAAATCAACTGACCACTAAAACAGAAAGGGGTCTTTAAAGTGCTGACAAAGTTAGTTGCCTTTTTCATACAAGATCGTGTTCTGCGTTTGGACTTCAGTGGAGATCTAACAATGCCTGTAATAAAGAATGTCTTTTGCAGCCTACAGCTTCATCTGCCACTTACACTTCAATTTCGCCCCCGTTTGGATGCCCTACAACACATGGACTTCTCTTTTGTCTATTATCCCAGAGTTGTGCTATCCCCAAATATTGACATCATCTGCTTTTATCAGCATTAACTGCTCCGCAGCTTTCCAGGCTCATGCTCAGCTCTATTTCTTCCTATTGATTATCTTCCTCACTCCAGCAGGTAGCTAGCCGGCAAGGCTGTCCTGAGAAATAGCTTCCAATGACTTTATACGCACAATTTACACGGAATTGTTTAAAGAAGATATTAGCCTCAATACAAATCAGTGAAGCTCATTTAGTCAATACTGCACAATTCTGCTGTTGGCACCCCGTCACATGTTACTCTTTACAGTCAGCTGCCGAACCCAATCTGCACGCTAGCCATAGTATTTAGTTTCATATTAAAACGAAGGCAAGCTTTTTTTCGCTTTTGCTTTTCTGTTTGAAATCTTTTCAGTGTACTTTTTACATCACCTCACTGAGCCATGTGATAGTAATATATTTTGAAATATAAAAACCTGAGATTAAATGCTTGATTCTTGACAGTGTTCTTAAATATAATAAATTCAAAAGGAAATACTGTTAAGTTAAAATGGAGTGTTTTTCATTAAGTCCAATCAAATGGTAGACAACAAAGGATCTTTTATTTGAGAATATGAAGTGAAAATGAAAACCAGAAAACCTTTACTAAGAAAAGGTCCAGCCAAATTATGTTGGAAGGAGGTCTCCAGATTGAGCCTGGGTGTTTCTTTTGCTAAAAGTGAATTAAACTAAGATATGCTATGAAGAAATATTTCAAAATGAAGCAAAACGTAATGCTTTTTGGAGATGAAAATAAGGGCTGAGAACAGTTGTCTTTGAAAATAATTCTAAAGAAAGATCACATATGAAAAAAATTGCCACAGCATCCGATCTTTTCTTATAATCATAACAGGAAAATGTTTGGGGTAAAGCAACCCTAGCCCCTCTTTCTCTTCGATGGTAAGATCTAGGAGCAGTGTTTACATTTCATAGTCACCCTCTCCTTAAACTTCTAGTTTATGATAGCTAATAAGATGATATCCAAATGCTGAAAACAGGAGAATTCAAATGAAAATCTAAATGTGAAGTTTAATATAATGAAATAACTAGAGAACATAATATGACTCTGAGTGTTTGTGCAAATATTGCAAAATAAACTGCAATACATTAAAATTCTTCAGGGCCTATGAAATACTGAGCTTAAGGTTTGCATCTAAAAGCTAAGCTATCAAATTAGGGATCTTTATCTCTATTGTATTAGCCTGACTTTTTTACTTGAAAACAGCACTAAACATCCAAAAATTCATGCAGGTAATTGCCCATTAAACCTGATGGCATATTTCTGTGCAAACTGAAGTAGGAAAAAAAAAGAAACACTGATTTAAATAATCCATTTTTTCATAAAATGCATTATAGAATTTATTGGATGAATTAACAGCTTTGAGGAATGTCAGAAAATATAAGAATCTTGGTGTAGGAGACTTTTAATGGCCGCATAGATAAAATTTTAAATAAACATAATGGGTGAACAAAATGACCATTTTAAATAAGGAATTGCATTATACAATAACATCATTTTAAAATTTATTTAGGAAAGCAATTAAAATTAAATTACATGATGAATAATTGTAAATATTTCAAGATTTTTCTCTTATGACTATGAAAGGTTAAAGGTTACTTTTGTGTGACCTTTGATTTCTTTTCTTTTCTCTCTAAATATCACTAGTTGGTAGCTGGAACTCTGAATCCTAGGTAGAAAAGACATGCTAAAAGATGGCCAGTCTATCCTGATTGTCCATCTTTTCACACATTTATTGCAAGCTGACACCCACATAACAGCCTTTTTTATCACAAAGATTCAACAAAGAACAATTCAGGTACCAAGGGAAAAATCATACTCAAGGAGAGAGAGAAATGCTTTGACTGCATATTCAGGCTGTGTAAGTGCAGGCATGGCAATCAGAATGGGAATAATCGTACGCAGCAGCATTTTGAAGTCAACCATCTAAGCGCGGCAGTATTCTGAATATGCCTCCATACGCAAAACATACTGTATACAGCGAACAAACACAAATTCCAGCTAACGCTGAAATGCTGAAAATTTAAGCTTTTACACTTTAAAATGTTCTCTGATTAACATGTACTGATATGAAGGAGTGAGTTTCACCAGCTGAAAGAGCTTCATGATAGCTCATTTATTATTTTCTTATTAAATAAAATCACTTGCCTTATATGTGCACTTAACTGTACAGATAACAGCAGCAAATTGAGATGAAATTCAGAAACTAACAGGAACAAAGAACCCAAACACTTCAGGTAAATAAAAATAAATATTTTTTCAAAAGAATCCTTATATTAGTAGTACTATTTTAAGTATAAGACAGTCATGAATTCAAATTATGTGAAAACATAAAATCCTTAAAACAGTGACGCTTCATAGTAAATTTTAAAAGAAGAGCTTTTAATTGCTTTACTTTACTTAATATATGAGAAATTTGCTTTTTACTTCTCAGTTTATTAAGATCCATTTATAGAAGGATATGATTGTAAGTCTCACATGGTTACAATGCTTGAGTGTTCACATTTATAATGTATGTTAAGGTTCAATAATAGCAACCTAAACTGGCTGTGGAAATGCAGGTGACACCAAAAGATGACCACTGACTACACTAAAAATTTACCACTACTCCAAAACTTTCCAGTGTCTCTTTCTAACAAAATGTTGATAAGCATAATTAGTCAGAAAGGAGGCTTTACAACAAAATTAACTTCAAATGAAGTAACACTGAATTCTATGAGATGTGTCTTTAGGAAAAATAACTTTGTGTATCTAAACACACACACACACACACACTCACACACACACACAAACACACACACACCAGAGCATTCTGTTAGGTGAATTCTGCTTTTATTGCTTAAATGAAAATGAACAAATGAACACACTGATATGACTGTTTCCGGGCTACTATGTCGTTGCACAGCTCTTCAAATATGCAAACATTTCAATTATTCTTACATATTTATTCATGCAAGTATCGTTATTATTATTTTTATAGAGTAGGAATATTTTAAGATATCAACTAACAAATACGTTTATTCAGATTCAAAGGCACACTTGTCTATTTCAACATAAACACACAAGATCACTAGTTAAGATTTATTTCAAATATTTTAGTTCCTTTACCTGTACCTATAGAAGCTGAGTGCAATATTAAGGAAATCATTATTAGTCAGTATTAGCCTCCTTATACAGAGAACAACGTTACCATCTAAAATCATACATGAAAATAGAGATCTAGCATATATACAAACATATATATCCTCTCAATCTAGAATAAACAATAAAAATTGTGTGTGTGTGTGTGTAGACAGAGAAACAAAATAAAATCCAGAATCCTTGCAGAGAGGTATTAAAACTCAATAACTTGTTTGAAAGTGAATATAAAGTTTTATAAAAAATTATTAATTTTTGTACTTCTCTGTGTCTCTCTATCTTGCTCTTTCTTTCAGTCTCTACAGAAGTGCCTTAATCACCAAAAGAAAACTAACACTTGATGAAAGAATGTCCACTACACAGATATTTATAATAAGGTTTTTGGACCAAAATTATTAAACTAAAATTTAAATCATTTGAGGTTTTATGGACTATGAAGTAACTATCCATGACATGTGCAGGAAAATTACATCTTTAATCTTTCCCATAAAAACTCCCTATATAAACATGTATACTATTATACCTTATTGTATTATTAAACATTCCCCAAGTCTTATAAAAATACCATGAAATAACCCTGAAACTGTGGTGTCCATGTTATATTAATAAAGAATCTAAGCAAAAACCAAGTTTCTTATTATTTGAGTCAAATACAACCAGGAGATATCTAATTTAATTTTTTTCTGTGTATCTATTTTTTTATTTTATAATCAAAAATGAAATGATACACGGTTACATGTCACGAAGTTACACAGTTACCTAGTACTTTATATTTGGGTCACCTCAAGATCTTGGATTTAAATAGTTACAGACTCAGAAATGACAGTACTATGGTGCTCAAGGAATGGCATTTAGTGCCTTCCACAGGAAGAAGCCCTTCAGACACTCATTTTTATCATCTGCTAACCTAGATTATAGGATGTACTAATTGCAAGCAGTCCACACACACACACACACACACACACACACACACACACACACACACAGATATTTGTACATACATACACACATACATGTATGTATATACATATATTCAGTTATTCAAAAAAGCATAAGTAAACTGTGAGGACAAAGGGGGTGCTGTCATGAAGTTCAAAAGAAGCTCCAGACAAGAGTTATCGGCAGCTCTCAACTAGATATAGTTGCTTCCTAATCTCTAATTTCTAATTTACAAGTAAACACTGACTACTTTCTAATGGTTAACTAATGACTCAATGCAATTAAAGCACTTACGAAGAGGTAAAGAGACTCGGAGAAGACTATCTTTTTCTAGAAGACTACCTTTTTCTAGGCCACAAAGTGTTGGGAGCTTAATTATTTTTAAGTATAATCCAACCAACCTCTTCTCATGCTTAGCTGCACTGAGTGACACTATTTGTGATGCCCAGTGTGCTGAAACTGAGCAGGTTGCTGTCAGTTTAAAAATGACTATAATAAAAGTGACCATGAAGATGGATCTTGTGATTTTGCGTTTCTAATCAGTCATCTGTGAAGAACACTTTTGCTTTGATTCAGCAGACTGGTGACAGCCATGATTGATAGCACATGAGAATGAATAAAGGTTATTAACTGTCTTCCTATTAAGCTCAATGTATTACCCCTCTAGGTGTGTCTCATACGTTAAGTTAAAGTACTTACTTAGGTAAGGTCAGGAATGGACTCTATGGAGATGGTATCCAACCAACTGAAAATGAGTGATGCATTCTTGCATTATTTTCTTAGTGTACAATTTGAACTGCATTTAATTCCTCGTGTTATCCAAGTTATTCATTTACATAGTGTATGTAGTGAAAACACTAAGGGAACAGGAGGCTTTATTGAGTGCACAGATCTGAATGCAGAGCTGACTGTTCACCTGCGTAGCACCCGAATGGATTCCTAAAGATCCATATCTCATATGAACTCTGAGAGTGTTGTTTTAAAGGAGAAACTAATGTTGCCTGATTACAAATAAATGCCTTATATGTGCAGGATTCTGTAAATTTTCAATCATCCATAAATGAAAAGTCTATAACAAAAAGAGCATTTAATGTTAGAACATCAAAAATTCAAAGGAATTATTAAAATTCCTGGGCATTTTGGCTTAAAGATATTAAGCTATTAATTTTACCTCTTCACGATTTCTAGAAATTACAAACAATGTATATGTAAGTGAACATATTAGTGGTAATATGTAATACATACCCAGACTTGAAAACTATGTATACAAATATGAAAATAGCAATTGCGGATCCTAAGGTATTTAAAGTTTCCCAGTAACTTGAATATATAGTTAAACAAAACAATGAAATCTTAGCATTCGCTACATATTCTGTGTGTATTTACTCATACAGAAGCCAAATATATTGAAATGTTTGGAACACTTCACTTATCTTTAAAACCTTTTATTTACATGTATGGTTTTATGAGAAAACAGATTTAAACAGATATATTTGGATTTAAAATACGGTGTGCTGCTTCGTCATGTATTTCATGGGTAAATAAATGATGATTTAGCCATATGGATTTAAAGACAATGATAGTTTGGCAGTAAGGCATCCATTTAAACTGTAAACAAATCTCAGTTCTGTGATTTTGGCAGGTGTTCATTGAGCAACACTGCACAGTAGCACAAAACAAGGCAATGCTATCTGGACATCCTTAGCATTCCAGTTCAGAGAAGACCATGTGATTCCTGAAAGTTGTCTCTTAGTGTATCATGAAGTGTTTTGTTCTTTTGTTTTTTTTTTTTTCCAGGAATTTTTATGCCTGTTTTGATCTTCAATAAATTATGTTGTCTGACTGTGGTACTTTAATATTTGTATCCATCAACAATGAAATTGAGCAAGTAGGAAAATCAGGCTCAAGATCTCATTGAATTTTTTAAGACTCAAAACTTGGCTCTCTGTACTGCTTTGCTCCATCTGGCAATTGCTGTCTTCAGGAGCCTTTCCAGTTCTCCAGTATTTCATGCATGCCAAGTAAAATTTAAATTCTCAGACACCGAGAGCCTTTAATAAAAAGTTAGATAAAATAAAATTTGCTTATTTAATGTATTGTTTACATGTGTACTGTTTGCATTATACTTAAGGGAACTTAGCATAAACTTTTGAATTCATACAAGATTTCCTCAATAACACACATGAACTTTTTATTAAATGGAATTCTGTCGTTTTTCTATCCAACAGGGGAACTTAGAAAACAATGAAGAAGTTAGAGATCCTTGAGGACATATACCCGGTGACACCATTCTAGATACTTATGCAAATATTTGCCAAAGGTTTTAGAAGGAGAGATTAAATTAAAAAGAAATAATACACTGTGTATTTCTTTCAGTGAAAAGGCCTGGCTCAGTTTACAGATTGTCAAGAAACAGTACAGTTCCAACCTGCTTCGTTGTAGACAACACTCTGCAATATTGGTAAAATGCTTTCTTTCCTATTGATATAATTATCAGTTTCTTAAGGAAAATGAAAAAAAAAAAAAAAGGAAATATAAAGGCCAGGCAGTGCTGGGGAAGGCAACACATGCATTCTTTAAGTCTCTCCTGGTTTCGCCCTCACACCACAGACCAACAGACAATCTATGAAAATCAAAGCAAAGGCTGCCTGAGATAAAGTTTAGGTCACTGTCAAGTCTTAGTGTTGAGCCATGTCTTGGGTAACCTAACACTGGCGAGCAACAACATTTTTTTTAACCTAACATTTCTATATTTGGGGACTTCCAGGAAGAAGTTGCTTAAAGAAACGACAGACCTGGCAAAGAAACCTCAGGCTCCAGGCTATAGTACCTTACAACTTTGAGACTACTGGGACTGTGTTTGTGGACTACTGGAGCAGAAAGCAGACAGCTTCGGTTTTATGAATTTCAGAACTGGGACTGCTTGGAGCTGCCCGCATCTCCATTTGTCCTCCTTTTCCAGAGCTGTTCAGTAGTAAGATAGGGGAAGGAACAGCGGGGCACACTTGTGGTCTGACTTGGAGGCCAGCAGCGGCTGTCCACTGCGAACCCGCGTGCGGGAGTGCCGTGGACCCTCCGCTCTTCCGCCCGCCCATTCTTGCCTGCCGCTGTTGCTGCTGTCATGTCAGCCGGTGATTTGATAGGCTTGTCGGGTTGCCATGGTGTTGACTTCTTGCCTCCAAGGAGCTGCCCAATGGCTGGAGGTCTGGGATTAAAGCGGGAAGAGGCAGCGGCCACAGCGATTTTCTGAGGCAGCTGCGTCAGCTAGAAGAAGAAAAGGGACGAGGTCTTTTAGCCTGCTCTCCCTCTCGCTCTCAGGGCCCGCAGCGAGCCAAAGAATAGAGAGGGTGGCCTGGTGCAACAGTGACCTTCGCGAGCCAGAAGACGCAGGGGAGGGTAGGAGACCGCTAGGGAATTACTCAGGAGCACACTGCACGTGCCAAGACGGAAAATCTTTCAGAATTCGTTATTCACACAGGACGTCATCCGGGTTGGGTGGAGGTTCTCGGGCGGGGGGTGGGGGGTGGGGAGTGGAGAGAGGGTTGTTTAAAAAGGGTTCTGTTGCCTGTCCTCCCCGCATCCCAGCCTTCATTCCAGCCGGTTGACAAAATAGAGGCGCTTTTCAGAGAACTTTAAATCTCAGTCAAGAACACATTCCACGGAAAGAAAGTGCGTTCAGATGGCCATCGGGCGCAAGGGCAGGTTCACCACCCTCTGCGGGGTCTTGGGCAGGGACCGGCAAGCCAGAAAGGGCTTGATGCACAAGCCCCAGACGGAAACTGTAAACTGCGGGCTGCAGGGGAAAGAGCCTGCTTCTGTTATAAATTAGGAGTTAGGTGAAGGTTACGCAAAGAAGAAAAGGGAAAGTAAAGCTGTTAAAAGAGTAGAGTAAAACCCCTGGGAGTTCAACTTGAAACCCCCACCCCACCCCTTACTCCCCAATCCAAGGAGGGGGGTAGAGAGAGAGAGAGGAGGAGGAGAGCACATTCTGGTGTGATGAGAACTCTCTGGAATGTCTGGAGGAGAGGTTTGAAGTGCGAGGGTAAGAAGACCCCCAGTTGCCAAATAAATGGCAGGAGGGAGGTGGGGGAGGGGAGGAGCAGTGGAGGCTTCATCCAGATTCACGAGTGGGAGTCCCGTAGAATGGAAACAGAAGTTTAGGCTCCCGGCGGAAGCAGGGAGGAAGCCACAGCAGTGGCCAAGGTGCTAGCAGCTGAGGGTGAGGGTGGACAGGAAGGCTAAGACAGCTGGAAGGACAGGGGGCAGGAGGCAGGGTCCGCCCGGAGGAGGACGCCGAGCGCAGAAGATGAAGGTGTCAGTAGGTGGACCAGCGCTCCAGGGAAGGGCCAAAAAGAGCAGCCAGCCAGGTGCCCTAACCCTACGCCGCGCTGCCAGCGACTCGGGGACTTTCCGGGAAGGACCAGCCTACCAAGGGGTTCCGGGGCCCGCGAGTCCCCAACATAATCCTCACTAACTACTTTACAGCCACTTTCATTGATTTTCTTTAACAAACAAGCACAAAGCCGGTTCCCGCAACACTTGCCCTGCACACAGCTAGAATGCCCTGAGCCCTTACGGTCGAGCTTCTTTAGATACAGTTCTGACATTCGCAAATAAATCGTTTTTCCGTCATCCTGCTTTCGGAGAGTCTAACCTTTGTTTTCCTATATAATTTAGGATTCACCTTTTAAAAGACGCAGAAGACAGTTCTCAGCCTTAACTTTGTAAACCCAGTAGGGCTCACTCTCATTTGCATATTAATTTTTGCTAATCAGAAGTAACTCGATTTGGAAGGAAAATGCCGACAAAGAAACCGACTGTTCTGTATCTACGGGGAAATTAAACACTAGTCTGGCAGGCACCGTTAAGCAAGACCCCTTGAGTTCTCTCTGAAATAGTCCCTTAAAAATAAGGAAAGTATTTATTTTAAAGTAGCCCCCCTCCCCTTCAAACGCCGTTTCTGCCCGAGGTTCTTCCACACATGTCAAAGGGTTGTTGAATTATTCATTATTGTAATTACTATCATCATTGTCATTATCCCCTTCCATGTGGAAATAATTTTATTATCGTAATTTGATATCTGAAGAATTTCCTGTTAGTCGTTTGATAATCATTTTTTCTACTGAAAAGAAAAGTTTTGTTTATAAATGAGATAGAGAAAATGTTTTAAATGCTTTGATGTTTGCTATAGATTTCCGTTTATCTAATCGATCGGAATGCCAATAAAATCGATTAAAGGTTTAGTGTTTTACAAACAACCATTTTGTGCTTTTTGATTTTACGTTCAGAATGATTTTAATAAAGCTAATGTTTTCCTTTAACAGTCTCCTCCCCCCCCCAAAAAACCTAAAGCATCGTTTTCCCTTTTATTATGTAAAGTTCCCACTTGAAGTTCTCCAAATAATAATAATAATAAAATAGACACAAAAAAATAAGCAATGGTTTGAATTTCATTCTCTTTTTGCCCGAGGTATTTAAATAAAGCCCTTTAAAATCTTGGTGAATTATATGCGATCATTCAGTGATTGCAGAATATTAAATTAAACTTAGATAAATCCGCATTGAAGGAGGCAGCACCCAATCCTGAATTTATTTCCCATTTTCTCTAACAGCATCACTGCGCTCTTCTCTTCGAAATGACAATGTGCCAAATCTGGGCATTTTGAAAACATTTTCCATATGCTTTAGCGGGGGACTGATAGCCGAAGAGGACAAGGGGATGATCTTTTTGCTCTGAGGTATTTCATTTAACCTTTTTTCTTATACTTTCACTGATAAGCATTTTAAGGCAAAAGTTTAAAGATTATTGAATGCACCGTGCTTTTTCCACCTTGTTGTTTGTTCCTGAAATGCAGTTTTGCGTACAAATCTAATGTGAAGCTATCGTTCGTGTACCCTGACAATATTTTGTTTAAAAGAGCTTTGATTAATTTAGTTTCTGCTGGTTGTCTTTGTCATTAAACGTCTATTTAATTACATATTTTTTTGTAACTTAGATCAGATGGGCTGTTTGTTTGTGGTAGGATTTAACGGAGCTTTTGTCCCTGGCATTTAAAGGCATTACCTACAATGATGGTGGGTTTTCCTCAACCAGAGATATCTGACTGCACTATTGTCTTAGAGTGGATGATTAGGTGAATGTTTTAAAATGCTTCTATTTGGTGGCCAGTTCCGGATATTGTTTCTACAGAAGTTTATTGACTACATATAGGTACTTTTGGGTTTTAAAAAAGATTACAACTCTCTGTTCTGTTCCGTGATCAGTTGTTTCTTTCTCTCTTTTTTCTACTTGTCTATCTTTTCACATCTGGATCCACCCTTGGAGCTCTTCCCCAGACTGAATGTAAAATGTCATTGGACACTCTTGGTGGAAATAGTGCCATATGTTTGAAGAGGGTGTGCTTGTGGTCTTGGGTCTGTGTGGTTTGTTGGTGTCATGGTGGTGATAAGGAGTCCTGCTTAATTGCAATAAGAGATGTCTGAAGTGCTTGTGAAGTTAGTGAACTGCTATTGTCTGGGGAGAGTGCCTGTCTGATTTTGTTTATAAACACTGGGCTGGTTGCCCAGAGGGAAAAGAGGTCACTGTACTATCTGCGCTCTGACCTCAAGGAGGCCAGAGGGCTCTGACTTTTCTCTTTTCCCCCACTTTTATTTTTCTTCTCCTCTCCCTTAACTCTTCTCCCTCCCATGGCAACCTGTGTAGCTCCTCCCTCCTTTCCCATTCTTAACTTTAGCAGTGTCTGAGTTTACATAATGAGCTTTCCCACCCCAAAGGTCAGAGCCTCCAGAGAAAAGGAGTTAAAGTACATTGCCTCTGAAATAAAAGCCTAAAGTGGACTTCAGGAAGAGAAAAAATGTACATGGATTTGGAAGAACAGAAACCTTGGAGCAAGAATGTTATTTTAAGATAGATAGATAGATAGATGATAGATGGATGGATGGATAGATAGATAGATAGATAGATAGATAAAACTATAAGGGAGATAACAACCAGGCTAGAGAAAATCAGGAAACTATTCAAATGCCCACAACTACTACACACATACGGAGAGTCTTAACACATTTTCTCCCTTTTGAATGTCATTGCCTTTACTTTTCACATCAAAGAGGGTGGTTGTTTTTTGTTTTGTTTTGTTTGTTTTCTCCATGTTAAATCGTATTGTAACAAACACACACATACACACAGGCCTTTGTTACTCTGTTCATAATAAGGTTTGGACAGACACACACACACACACACACACACCTTTTGAATTATCTCACTGTAAATACGTGCTTGTGACACCTTCCCAAGCAAGCCCTGCACTTTCCCACTCATTTTCCATGTCCCATTTCCTCCTGACCTATGCAAATTCTCATAGTTCTTTAAACACACAGAGTGGGAGAGAAAGAGAGACAGACGGACAGACACACATACACACACACACACACAGAGAGAGAGAGAGAGAGAGAGAGAGAGAGAGAGAGAGAGAGAGAGAGAGCAGTTTGGGTATCTAGTTTTAAGTGGTGTGCAAGGGGCTTCTGAGTTAAACAAAAATGTTAGTTAACATACGGCCTTTGTTAAATAGCTCCTGGGTGGAGACGATTCAACAAAAAGAGGAAGGGAGGAGGGGCTCTGAGGATCTGAAAGTGTCTGTGGTGCTCTAAAGCGTTCCTAACACTGAAATCTTGTAATACCTTGTTTCAAACAGAGCTTTTCTATAGCGCCCGGAAACCCGGTCAAAAGACTGGGAACCTTACCCTTGGGCTGGAGTTGTTCTGGAGCTGGAGGAAGCCAGGGAGAGGGAGGTGGGGCATTATTAGGGAATTGGTGAGGGGAGGGCAGACGAAGGAAAGAATGGACAGCTGGCGAGTCATTATCCTGTTTGGAAAGCCCAGAGTGTCCTCAGCGTGGATTTGTGAAATAAACTGCTCCGAGGGGGGGGGAAAAGTCTAGAAGTAGAAGTTACCTTTTGTCTCAATGTTAAATGTTTCCTGGACTCCAATACTCAACACCTTGGAGTAACAGTTAGGCACTCAGTGGCAAGATGCTGGTGGTGGGGGAGAACTGGGCTCCGCTAGGGTAGATCTGCAAAGTAAGGAAGAGGGTCTACCGAAAGTTCCCCACTCGTCAGGAGAGCCCTGTGCTCCTTTCACTTTGAAAAAAAATAAAATAAATAAAGTAGGCAGCGCTTCTTGCGTGGCGGCAGGTTGGCATAGTTTAAGTACCCCGAGAAGCTGCTAAAGAGTGGATTGGGAATCAGGGTCCAAGGTGCAGGGGCAGGGCTCGGCACAGACCTGAGGGGACCAGCTTGAGGGTCCTGGGGCGTTCGGCCCGGGAATGAGATAGTGGGGAGCCGGCGCTCCTTGGCCCGGGCTAGAGGCTGGGTTCCGCCCGCTCCCCGCAGTCTGAGCTAGGGCTCGCCCTTGTTGCCGCGCCCCTGCCGGCGGCCCACCCCGCGCAGACCAGCCGCGGCTCCTGCCCGCAGCTCTTCCAGCCCTGGCAGCGCGCTCTGAGGCCAAGCCCTGGAGGAGACTCTTGACTCTGAGCTAGTGCTCTCTGCCCCTTCCCCTGAGCCCATTAACCCCCCGACCTCAGCCCCAGCCTCTCTTCTTAGGAAAGAAGTGAAAGAAGAACACGGAGAGATGATTAAAAACAAAACACACACACAAGTACACTGGCTTTGGGAGGGCAGCAGTCCCCGCACAGAAGGGATTGCAAAAGTAGGCAAAGGCTCTCAATCTACTCTGCTATTGTTTACTTAGAATTCAATAACCGCCCTCTCTTCCCAACACACACACACACACACACACACACACACACACACACACAGTCACACACACACTCATAGAGAGAACTATAATTTGCAAGAAAGAGATGGGCAGTAAGAATGTTGGGACAACTAGCCACCAAAAATTTTAAATAACGTTCTTCTTTTGACATGTGTTGTTTTGACGTTAATGGCACTAATATTATCGATATTCTTTCAGGGAGGGTAAAACAGCAAAAAGAAATAAAGAACTTGCGGAGGCAATGCTCGCTTTCCTTGTCCACCGTGGCAGACGTGGACCCTGTCTTCACCTGAACCTGAAACAGACTCATTGCTCCCAGGTGTTTCCTTCGTCATCCGCATTTACGCGTCTGCAATAGCAGGAAATGTTTTTTCCATCACCGAGCTTGTACACTGGGCCCTCTCCAGCAAGGGGCTCGATCTTTGCTGATTTGAACCTGAAATGTTCCCAGCCTTCATTTCCCCCCTCAGTCTCTTGAAAAGTCCCCACTCCTTTCCGTCAGGCAGACCCCTCCAACAGTTCTGTTATTAGTATGTTTTTAAGGCAGGAGGTTTGCTCTCTGGTGTGTTTTTCTGCAAACAGTAACTCTACATAAAGCACCATTTTCACGTGGATGATACAGGGAATTTCAATTTTACTCCTGTGTGCAGCGGTGTTCCTCAACCTCACTGAGGTGCAATGGGAGGCTGCTAGTGAGTCCCTGATGCAGTTGCTGTGGGAAGGTGGGGCTAGACTCAAAATCACTTTAAAATCTTAGAAACTCTCCCACTGTGAACAGATTTCTTCCCAAAGAAGTTGGAAATTGGAGTCGTTGATATGACAGAGAATTTGCTTTCTTTGCTAACATTCAGGGGCCTTGGTTTCTAAAACACTGCTCCATGTACCTACTTCAGATTTCTCAGGTGTCACTGGTCTTGTCTCTTGCTGAAGGCCAGGTCTAGGTTTTATTCTCGGCTCCTAGCCTCGAGATTTTCATTGTAATATTAGCCAGTTGCTGAAGGCAAGCAGCTTTTCAGATATGGGCCTAGGTCTGCTCTTTGAGGGGACTATCATTTTTATCCACCCAGGTGTGTTCATTACATTTGCATCTGTCCTAGGGTGTAAGAAGTATACACTGGTAATACAAGGGTTTAGGCCCAGCAAGACATGTTTATTTTCTCTGAAGTAGCAATGCTGTGCTATAAATCTTTCCGTTGGGGTTTGCTACCTTTCCCTCTTAAGGCCTAAAACAAGGTTTTGGAGCAGATCCTGGCGACCCAAAACTTCAGAGGTCTGTCAGCTCACTAGTGAGTGATACCCCACCTGTTCACCTGTCAAGGAAGCTGGGCAGTGCTCCTATTTCCTGTTTCTACCTCACTTGTGACTCTTACCTTCATTATGTGATTCCTGGTTTTAAAGTATTCTATGAACGGTGTCTACTGGTGACCTCTGTTGTAGGAGTGTATGAAGATGCAGAGTAGCAATTCATATATATATATATATATATATATATATATATATAATCCCACATTCAGTAGGGGGTATTTAAAAGTATGTCTATTCCGAGTGTTAGTTAATTATCTTTTAATGAAAGTGTCACTCATATTCACATCTGTAATATTGGAAAGAGATAATTAGATTTTCAAATGAGAATCGGCCACCTTAAATTTTGCACCAGAAAATACCAAGTATATTTCACTCTAATGAGATCTGTAGCGGGGTTTTAAAATTCATCATAATGTGCTTCAAGAAAGATAACTCAACAGACTAGAAAGATGAAAGGTTTTCTTCCCTAAGTCTTCTTAAAGCTATTACATTGAACTTGTGAGATTCTGATAAAATATTCAGGAATATTACATAAAAGCTAGACTGGACCCCAGCACCACGGCTACAACCCAGACTTAGTCTCATTTGGAAGTTTACCCTGTCTAAACTAACCCCTTCCACCTCCTTTGCCCTGGGTTTTCTTCTTCTGCTAAGGCAAATGCAAGATACAGTTTTAAATAGAATGCCTGCGGACCCAGAGAGCCATTCCTTCTTTGAAAGAGCCTGGGCTGGGTGATGTTTGCACACAGACACAGGCACTCTTCATTTACATACATCTGCATATTTGCTCAGGCCCTAGCATTTCGCCATTAAAGTGCGTCCCAGTGACTAGCAGAATAAACTAAGTCAGAGAAAAGCTCTAATTACCTTCACTCATATTTCTCCTTAAAGCTCCCTAGTAAACAAATCTCTGGTCCGGTAGTAATTACTTTGTCTCATTAAAAAAAAAAAAAATCTCAAATGGTTAAAGGGCATTTCTTAGGAGTTATTTGTGCTTTATATTTTTCCCCTTGCTCCCTCTGTGTATGAGTGTGTGTAAGTGTGTGTCTAATGAAGTTTGAGAGTTGTGCGCAGGGGAGCATGGGGTGCGAGCCCCGGAGGTCCCCATCCCCTCTCCACAGTTGCCCGGTCCAGGGCTCCAGCCGCAGCGCTGGGAGCCTTGGAAGTCGCGAGGCTCCGGGCAGCTCTGAGTCCCGGCTGCGCGTCATTTGCAGTCTGGGGAATGTTGATCACCTCACTAATTACACCTCTCCCCCCCCTCCCTCTCCCTCTCCCTCGCTCTCCTCTCTCATTCCCAGAGTGCATATCGGGAATAGACACACAAAGACATGCGCACTCAACTTAATCAGCCATTTTTTTAAACAGGGCTAAAACGATAATAATTAGCAGAATAAAGACATATCGGATTTTCATTTCCTTTCCTCCTTTTCCCAACCCCTTCACAACCAAACAGCGAGACCGCGGTCGGCACATGCTTTAACTCCTCCCGGACCCCCGAGGACCGCTCCGTGCCCCCCACTTTCTGCTCCAGCGTTTTTATTTTCACCCAATAAAGTTCGAGGATTATTTTTTTTTATTTTTTTATTATTTTTTTAATGAACCCTCTCGTTTTACTTGGATGTGATCAGCTGTACGTAAAATAAAAGCAAAACAAAAAAGAGGCGAAGATCGAGTAGGAACTGCAGGGGAAATGGAAAGTAAGTTTTTTCTTTAACTTTTATTGAGTAGTTTGTGTTAAATTTAGGTCGAGTATCGATTATCTTTCCAGCCTGATCTTGCACAATCTTTGATATTTCGCTCCCTCTCTCTCCCTCTCCCTCTCCGCCTCTCTCCCTCTCTGCCCTCAGCTCGCTTGCTCCCGCTCGCCCTAGCACACGTACCCTCATCCCGACCACCTCTTCCGCTCTGCCCCCCTTTCCATCTCTTTCCCCCGTTTTTTTGGCTCAAAGATTTGCTCTGCTGTGGGAGTGAGAAGGCAAGGGGGTGGGGGGGGGCTGATTTTCTACTTTGGCGGTGGGGGGGGGGATGCTTTTCGGAATTTAACTTTTGGATTAAGTAGCAGACCAGGCACTTTCGGCCGAGCAGTTTTCTGTCTTTTCCCCCTGTCTTTTCGGGTCTGCCTTCACCGGGAGCCGGGGACACTGTGGTGGCCGGGGCGAAGCTGTCAGCTCCACGGAGGCGCGGGCTCTGTCTGGGGAGTCTCGGCTCGCCACGTACCCCTGCACCCCATCGCGATGACGCTTTCTCGGCACACATCCTCCGAAAGTTTGGACGTTGGTCGGTGGGGCTTGGAGCCCCCTCTCCTCTCGCCTCCTCTCCTCTCCTATCCTCTCTTCTCCCCTCTTCTTCTCTCCTCTCCTCCTCTGTCCTCTCTTCTTTTCTCTTCTCCTCTCCTCTCCTCTCCTCTCCTCTCCTCTCCTCTCCTCTCCTCTCCCCTTCTCTCCCTCGACCCTCCCCTGCACCTTTTTTTGGTTCCCTTTTTCTTCTTCCTTATACCTTCCCCACCCTTTCTCAAGTTCCCCGAAGGGCGCTCGCTGCGCGGGGCTGCGGCAGGCCGGGGCCGGCGCGCCCGGGAGGATGGGCGAGCGCGGGGCTAGGCGGCAGGTAGACCCCGGTCCGCGGAGAGCGGCGGCCGGCGGCGGCAGGCCCGGGGAGGCTCCTGGCTGCGCCGGCGCCGCGGACCCTGGCAGGTCCGTTAGGAGGCGGGATCTCCCGGCCACCGGCTGCGGACCTGGGGGTGGAGGCAGCTAGCCCCGGGCTTGATCGCCGCCCTAAGAGGACAGACACCAGCGGCTGGGGATCAAGAGCTTTTGCTTTCTTTTTGGTAAAGGGCAAGGTGTGTGTGCGTGTGTGTGCGTGTGTGTGTGTGTGTGTGTGTGTGCGTGTGTGTGCGTGCGTGTGTGTGTGTGTGTGTGTGTGTAAAAGGGGGCTGTGGCCGACTGTGGGAACTGATTCATTCCTTGCCCCCCCCCCCCACTCCAGGGTTCCATGTCTGCAAATGAACTTCACCTCCTTCAGCCGGCACCACGCGCGCCTTCTGGCCGAATCAGCTAGGCGAACAGAGGCTGGAATGTAGCTGGCTTTGCCTCTCTTTTCTTCTCTTTTCTTTTCTTTTTCCTTTCTCTTCTGATCTCTTCTGTTCCCTTTCTTTCTCCCTCCCCACCCCCCGTCCTTTTGCCTTCCTCCCTTTCTATTCCTTCTGCTCTTTTCTATCAGAAAATAATAATAATAATAATAATAATAATAAAAAAATTTCTCCTGGAATTGTATAAAAGTTCCTCAGCGATGGCCAAGTTGCAGAAGGCTCCCCATCCTGCCCCCTCCCCCAGAAGACGATGCACTGGTCTGTATTTCTTTTGTTACCTGTGATCCAGGCAGGGGGCTCCTTGAAGCGCTGGGTCTAGGGTCCGGCCCAGATATGAGGCTCCGACGGCGCCTTCAGCTGTGTCTCCACAGTTCCGTGCTGTCCTGGTGAGGTTTTAGCTACCGTTCCGTGAGACACCCTCTTTGTAGGTACCAAAGGTTCAGATCGCAAACACGGACACCCCAGACACACACTCCGACCCCTGCACACACACACACACACACACACACTCACAGTCAACACTCACAGACACACATTCGCCCCACTCCCCCCACCTCCAGCTCCCACCTTGCCTTCATTCTCCCCCTCCCCCAAAAAGCACACATAGAACAACACCCCCACCCCCACCAAACAAAAACCCAAAGACAAGTTCAGTGGCTGAAGATGGTGGATTGACACTGACTCAGACAGAGGCAGGTTCACCAGGAAATCTGGCGTTCCCGATTTCTGACAGTTGCATTTCCTCTCCTTGAGCCCCCCCCCCTTTTATTAACTCTGTTCCATGTTTAATCAAGGATCATGTAGATGGCAAAAGGAGAGACAGAGAGAGAGACACGGGGGGAGAGAGAGGAGAGAGCAAGGGAGAGAGGGAGAGCAGAGAGGGAGACAAGAGACAGGAGGTTTTTTCTTTCTTTTTTTCTTTCTTTTTTTTCTTCTCCTTTTTTTTTTTTTTTTTTTTATTGTGTTCTCCTGGATTTTCAGTGGCTTGATCTCTATAAACGTGAAGTGGTTAAAGCTCATATGTAGTATTATATTTTTAGTTGGGTGGATGGATGGAAGAGTGAGGGAGAGGCTGCGGCTGCCGCTGCCTTTTCGGTTGGTGCTTAGATTAAGGCTGAGACTTGACTGCGATTGGGACGCGACAGTGACACGGGCATCGATCGCTTCCATTGAGAGCAATGCAAAATCACAGCCCGGGTATGTAGCGCTCTCGCGGCCATCCACACTTGCTTTACTCTGTGTTTACTGACAAAGCTGACGGGGCAAGCTCGGATTTTCTTTCTTTCTCTCTCTGCTCTTTTCTCTTTTCTAACTGAAGAATAAAAAGAATGGTGTGCCTAGCATTTGTTGGAAAGGATGGTTTTTTTTAAAAAAAAAAAAAGCAGAAAGGAAATATTTGGGGTTATTTCACTTCATCTGTGACTGTGTTTTAGAGTTTTCCTTCTCCACCGAGAAGCATTATCAGAGAAATAGATTTTTTTTTCCTCATCTTAAAAAATAAGATATAAAATAAATCCTTAAGGGAATGGTTGATACTGTTCAAGGGCTCTGGTTTCAAGTAGCAGGAATGCACACAAAAATAAAAGATGACTGGCCAGCTGTTTTAACCTCTTGCACCTGGCTTCAGTGTAGAGATCATGAGGTTCATAGAGTTGTTTTTAATGGTTTTAATATTTATGGCGTAAACTGGGGAGAGCATTGCTGTGTGTTTGTTCAATAGCTGGCTGCTCTTGTATTTAAAAAGTAAAAACACTCTTATCGGAGTGTTTTCCTTTTTTATAGCAATGGAGATAGGGTCAATGAAACATGAGGGTAGCACCATAAATCTGAAAAGTGAAATGTACCCAAGGAACAAAGAAAGGTCAGGTAAACCAGCTGTATAAGTCACAGCAACAACACCCACTGTGGGGTGAGGAGGCAGAGACAGTGGCTCTGGGTCTGGAAGTGAAAGTTGCCACTTAAGTTAAAAACAAGGCAACCATGTTTGGCTCTATTGTGATCTTTTGCAGTTTTTGGCAGAGTAGCCCAACTCTGTTCCTTAATGGTGAGCTAGTTGGATTATTTTAAAGGTGCTGTAACAGCAAGGGGAAACAGAAAGGAGACTAAGAAAATTGCTGTTTAATATTGCAGAATTTACTGCTTCCATTCTGACCATGAGCCTAAATTTACACAATGAAATCTGATTATCTCTAATAACAATATTAGATCCTGCACTGGATGGATGAGAATTGAGGTGGTTTTGTTGATTGCAAGGGTTTAATGTTGCATTTCAGAATCTGATGTGGTTTGGCCTCCCTTCCATTAACTGGAAAACCCCTGAGGTTTTACAATTATTTCTTAAAGATAATACATTTAAGATTGCATTGGTAGGCTGAAGAAAAGTCATAAAGGCAAGAAGGGAAGCCCTTAATAACTCTTGAGGTTCAGACATGTTCAGCAGTTAGATTGGCTCTGACTTCACCAAGGGTCGACAATGTGTCATTTCCACGAAGCCAAATTGCCCTCTGCCTATATGATATTAATGTGCAAATCAATATTTCAGGGATTAAATTTCCCTTCTTCATTTTTTATGGTTTCTACCTCAATAAGTCTCAAGTCTATTAGAAGAGGCTGGATGATTTAAAATCTTTCACTGCAGAATGGCTTGTCGTAGTCTTGTTTCACAGACCATTTTAGGGTTTTCGTTATAAAGACTAAAGGTGCCCTACAGAAGTTGTGAGGCAGTGGAGAGCCAGGGTCAGTAGTGAAAAGCTCTCATTCAATTAAGAGCTGAGATGTATTGGGAATATAATATATATGTTTGTGCATGGTGTACACATTCTGCTGCTTTAAAAATATTATGTTAATCACCTATTGATTTATTTCAAAATCAATTGATGCCCCTTTCTTAGTAGTGATTTGTTCAGCATTCTTGAGGACCATGTTAATTTTCTAAAACACTATGCATGAATTAACTTGGTGTGAAAGTATTGGGAGGAAGAGATTTTTCATGAAGCAACATTTTCCTAAGAAGTACTTTTAGAAATCATTGTTTCTGACAGTAATAATCAAGTGGTGTCATTTGCATATATTGTTGTCATAGCTGTCATTGAGTTTTCTGGATGAGTGATTTAGCTGGTTTCTGTTAAATGAGGTCTCCTTCCATTCTTCCAATATATTTAGTTTCTAGCACTTAGTAGGAGCCATTCTTCTTTGGACTCTCTTGGAGAAACACAATAATATCAGAAAATATGTGAATTGATTGGAAAGTAGAAAGTAGAAATGAGAAGAAGGTTGAAGTAAAAGACTGTGACTTTATCACATAATCTTCGGAGGGCCTACTGCCTATCGTTTAGTCTTGTTTTATAGTCTTAAACCATCTGGACCAAGTTCCGCACAGCTGCAAGAATTTCATATGTGATAGAACATTTTTTCCATTCAGTGTGAAATGTTCCTTCCTAAAAAACGTACACCAGACTCGCTTAATTTAGTCTGTTAAAAGGAATGCACATGAGAAAGGACAAAAGGCTCTTTAATCTCTGCAAGCTGTTTGTTTTTCTTAAAGATTCCTGTCTGTTTGGGTTTGAAAAGTCATGTTTATTGAGGAGATGATTCTAAGGTGTGACATTAAAATAATCTACAATTTTTGGACTGGTGGTCATGTTCCTACCCAATTTGCAGCACTACTTTTTATGCCTGTCAAAACACAGAGTTAATCTATCCTTATTTACAATTAATCTCAATAAAATTAATCTTAACTATGCTTTATTCAGTGGCTTAAAATATCTAATTATATTCAATTAACTGCTGTTATAGTAATTAACATTGCTTAATTGCCTCTGCATATATTTATGTAAAGCTCATTAGTTGCTGCTGCCTCCTTTTCCCTTTTCTACTTGCTATTTTTGCTGTTGTCAAACCGTTTGTATCTCCTTGGATAGTGGCAATAGCATAGAATCTTTCTTAACACTTTCTTGAAATGAATGTGATTGCTCTCCTGACTCAGGCACTTGTTAGGAACCTTTAACTACTACTCCAACTGCTACCCCTGTTTTTATCTTCTTACCCCAGTTCTCTAGCACACTCAACATTTTTTTCTGTCATTGTGACTAGAAATATGAGAATGCAGGTTAGGTTCTGTATTTGTAAATGAAGTGTTTTTCTGTGTCTGCCTGGGGGCTGCCCCCATAAGGAGTATGTTTTTGTTTTCTCTTGGGGGTGTTTTCTGTAGCTTTTTTCCCCTCTCTAAAACCATTCTAAGGGTTAAAGAGTTGGCCAAGGTTCAAACTGAGAAGCGCCCAGGGAAAGTGCATGTGAATATGTACAAGTTTCATGTAATTAGTGCTTAATTATATTAACATATGCAAATTGTCAACTTAGGAGCTTGTTGAACTGGCAAAGATCAGCTAGGCACAATTGCTATATTGTTCTGAAACAATAATGGATTTCAAGTTGGATTGTGGAAACACGTAACTAGCTATCTAATTTAACTCATACCATGGTGAAATTTCATTAGTCTCCATGGAGACTGGTTTAATTGTGCTGACTAATGTTCTGGGCTGCAGAATGTCCTAAAAAGAAATCGTTGTTTGCCTAATCCACCTTACAATGACACTTGTTTGTACATGTTTCCCTTGTGTGGGAATTTGCATATGCAAATACATAGTTTCTCTGCCCCATTTGTCATGGCTGTTCATTACCCATGAAGAGGACATTGTTACTGGGCTGTTACTGAGTCTCCCAAGACTGGATAGTGTCAACCAGTCCAGCTACATTCTTTCATAATTTGTTTCTGATTAATAGACCAGAGTGAGTTTCATTCTCTTTGGGCATCTGCAAGGCAAGGTCAGTTCTTTTTCAAAAAAGAGTTTCTGCAGTAACTGAAGGACTTTTTCTTCTGTGCTGCCTTCTCCTTTTTCCACCCATTGGCTAACAGAATGATATTTAAAATAATGTCTACTTGTTCAAAGAATGACTGGACTAGTAACTGCTAGTTTCCTAAAGCAAAAAGATAGGGAAAGAAAGCAGATTCTGTTATTGGAATATTAATCCTGTTTTTGACAGAAAGGTAAACTGATATAATTGCTTTTCAGTTGAAGGCATGGGGGTTTATACAAGTGTGAAAGCATCGGAAAAGGATTAGCATTTTTTTGCATAATGAAAAGCTCTGCTGAATAGGGATCCGAATGGTTGACTGAATGACTAAGATGAAAGGAAGATGAAAATGCGGACTTCTCTTTCTTTATGTCTATGTTCTGTTCTCTCCTACATTATGTTTTCAAGACATGAGCAAACAAGAAGTGGATCAGATTTCAGCAACTTTCTAAAATGTTCTGAGTTTTCACCATGATCAGGAAGATATGGATGAAGATAGTACAAATTGGTAGATGATCACCAGAGGTCTGTATGTGGAAGGCTGTAAGAAACATGCCAGCCTAACTAAATACTGACTGCTAGGTGTTAAGAATTCCCAGAACTTTGCTGGGAAAAAAAATAAAAGGTTATTTTAAAGAGAAGCCAGTAATATTCACTGCAAGGAAAATTCTGTTTATTTAATTATACTATGCTCCCTCCCATTGATAAGAAATAACTTTCTCAATTGACAGAATATTTCATTGGGGAGGAACAGAGTGATGTGTTCTGATTTTTTGTAATGTTATGTGTTTTATGTGGCCTATCAGTTTTTGTAACTATGAAGAGATTATAGATGAAAATGCAAAATTGTCTTCTTAGCAATTCATAAAGTTCTGAATGCAATCTTGTGGTTAGTTTATAGGTTGAGTCTATGTTTATTTTAAGTAGGCCTTTTGAAAGATGTCTAGGAATTGTATGTTCACTCAAAAACATCTGCATTTGGGTTTTTCTTGGTCACTAGTTAGAGCTATAATTGGTTATCAGTTGACAATGTAAACAGGTCTCTTGATGAAGTTTCTTCAACCATAATGAGGGCAATGAAAATGCCATGTGTTGAGACACCTTCAGAGGTGAGAACTGGTTCTGTTGTATGCATAAATCAATGTAGTATAGATCATTGTTTGCATACATTTCCTATAAATATATGTATGTTACACAAGCTTTTTCCAATTTGGAGTCACCAAAAATGATCCAAAGAAAGGCTGCCCCGGAACAAAGCAGAAAGATTCCATGAGACATTATCCTAGCTAGTTTGTGGCTAGGCAGCAGAGCTTCCATTTGTCTCATTACTTTAGCTTTTGCTGGTGCTCTGTTCTGAAGGTTATGTGGAAACATGAGAAATCACAAGTGTTTTTCTATAAATGCAAGTGTGCAGGTTGCCTCCTGAGTACAGTGTATTATAAAGAAAATCTGTTTGATCTTTGTTATAAAGTCACCCACCTTCTTTCCTGGAGTCCTTTTTAAAATTTGTCAAGAAATTCTGGATTGTTTCAGAAACTTTGATGGCTAACTTTATGATATGCCTGGAAAAAAAAAAGTCTTAAAAGAACAAAAAAAAAAATCCACATGGAGGCTATTTTTTACACGAATAAGGGATTATTAAGGTATTTCCATAAGAAAAATGTGTTAATTTAAAAAATAAATTCATTTATATTTTAAGACATTGTTAAGCAGGCACCATGTGTTGTAACTGGCAGCAGTCCAGCCACCATGGATGTGGATCACACATGGGTTAATAGTGGCTTATGTGGTGTCTGCATTCTTAGGAAATGGGCAAAAGCCCAGGATATTCTTATATCAAGATTGCAAGA
This sequence comes from Meriones unguiculatus, assembly GCF_030254825.1. Lineage (NCBI taxonomy): Eukaryota > Metazoa > Chordata > Mammalia > Rodentia > Muridae > Meriones > Meriones unguiculatus. The sequence continues at coordinate 105,429,203 of NC_083354.1, read as the reverse complement.
ATCAGACAGAGCAGCATCTATGTTTATATGTGAACAGATGGACACATGTGAGAACTGAAAGTGCACAATTTCTCTTGGCACTTGCTTTACTTATCCTTGACAACATAACCAAGATCTTAGTTCACTCCTGGTCTTTGATGGTTCAGGACAAAATGGGCTTTTAGTGAGGACTCAGTAGCATTATTTTCTTGCATGAGGATTGTGCTCCTGGCGATCTTGCTGGAGTTGATACTGTGCTAATTCCCTCATTTCAAAGGTTCACAAGTTCCCTTGGAAGTTTGATATGGTTTCCCATTTGACATACAATCCTCAGGTCAGGAATGGCTGCTTCCCTCCCCTACTCAGGGATTGTAAGTGAAATGAAATACTTGCCACTGAGGGATATTTGGATTTATACATGTCATGTAAAAATAGCTTCGACACTAAAGTCATGTTTGGCAAGAGGCATTCCTAATATAATTATCCACTTTAACACTGTATATATTTAAAAAAATGAATGAACAGATATTAAGAATTAAAGTATACTGACTTGATGCATATGTCAGAATGCCCTAATGATCCAAGCAAGCTTGGTTAGGTGGTTTGGTCATCCAGGAGCAGCCATACTAGAATCTGATGTTTATGGCTGTTGCTTGCCTGTCCGGGGGACATGGCAATGCTCAGATGATAACTGGGCGGCACATATTCTAGCACTAGCCTCTAAAAACAAGGTTTTATGTGTTCTGTTTTGTCCTTGCTATAAAAACCAGAAAACATTCTACGAATATTTACTTAGATCTAAGTCATTTTAACTAGGAAAAATTGACTTTTGAGTTAAAATATGCATTTTATAACTGTCCATAAAGTTTCTTGTCTTCACAATAAAGAAGAAAGAAAACCCATAGCTGCAACAGCATTGAATATACAAAAACATACACTCTGCTGTGTGTGACCTGGCCGTATTCTTAAAATCAAGACAAATTAATACTTTGAAGATTTTGGAGTATCTTAAAATTTGCTTATTTAGAAGTATAACCTGATGAAGCCCAAATATTAATAGATTCATTTTTCCTCATAGCATACTTTCATGAAATCTGTATTGCTTATCTTAATTTTAGTTGTAGCACTTTAAAAAAATCGCATAAATTTAGGAATGATTTAATTCATAATTAAGACTTCCTTAGCTCATTAGACCAGTTGGTTTTTGTTTTGTTTTACTGTTTTAGTAGTTATGATTGTGTTCAATCTTTGATAACATGTCCACTCAAAGTGCACACACACACACACACACACACACACACGTGTGCGCACACACACGCACACTTACATGCAGACACGCACTTATACACATTCACCTGTCCTCTTCCTAAATGAGTGTTTCACTTTGCTCTGGAGATGTACTCAGTAGCAACCCGTGAAAATTTCCTCTCACAAGCTAAATTTTCTTCATTTTTAAAGAATTAGTCAAAGTAAGCTCTGTAGAAAAAATCAAGTAAGTTGTTGAGACCACTAAAAACACTAAAGATGCTAAGTCAGGAGACAGTGCTCCTTCCATTAAGTTCAGCTAGCTGCTTGGGTGAAATGGAACTGAATCCAGGAGAAACCATTATCAGATCCAGCTTGCTAGGAAAGTGAGAAGACAAGAACTATTTCACCATTCAAGGATGCATACTAACTCAGTATCTCCTATGTTTGGGAAAGGGATGGTTGCATGGATGAAAATGAAAATTGTGGATATTACAAAGAGAGGCAAAGAAAGATGTGTGATGGCAGTCCAGCAGGGACGCTGTTTTTGGATGAGAACGAGTGCTTTCTGCTTCTGAAGGGGTCTAATCAGAATCCGGGCAGACGCCCAGCTCTGTGACTCTTACACATACTTTTGTGTTAAGTAACAGGTTAGTCTAGGTGCTTTGAATGGCCAAGAAGAGTCTATGATTCACAAAAGTACTGATGACCTCAGTGACTTAAAATGCACCTTTAATAATCATGAACATGGTGTGAACAAGGAGAGACTTTCCGTTCTGTGTGAGGAGAGTAAATGAGGACAAGGCTGTGAGGTTTTTGAGGTAGCGCAGTGTACGGGAAGAACACACATAATTCAATCCAGCCCACCCTCGCATTCCATTTACTTTGGATTCATTTTCTTTTTGAGTACATTTGCTTATTTTCACTTAAATTTTACAGGAGAGTATACTTAATTTCTTAGCAGCGTAATGAGTGATAAGAAGCCTGTCATTTATAAGCTATCGGGAATAATTTTGATGTGTACGTGACCTTGCCCAAGTATTTAATCTTTGAAAGCCTCAGTTTCCTATGTTGTAAACTGTAAAATAATTCAGCATGATGTGATGTTATATGTGCTCATTGTCACTCTTATTTGAATGTAACATTAGGATGGTGGCTGTTTGATAAAGTAAATCTATACGGACATAAGCAGAGGATCCATATCCCTGATAAGAGGAGATAAGAACAGGCAATGGGTATGTGTGAGAGATAGGAAAGAAGATAGTACCCTCACATCATTTTCTCCTTGGTAGGTCTCTGGATGGCATCCAGCTTGGCAGGTGGCTCTTTCTCCACGCCATTATCTCCCACTCCATCATCGTCACTTGGTTTAGTTATGAGGGCTCCTAGATGTTTAATGCGTTTCTGGTTCTTCATTTTTCTATGAAGCAAATTAGGACAGAAACAGTATTTAAATAATTCAGGCCTTGGTCAATTCATATGAACTCAAGAGTCCTGGTTGTCCATTAAATACAATAATAGAAGAGACCACAATGCTCATTTCAGTCTTGCAGTGAACTCAATCTACTTGAGAGCCTTGAATTAAAGGGCTTTCCAAAACTGGCACACATGCCACAGAAACACTTTCTGTGTATTTGTTACTAAGAGATTGTGAAATGTTTTGAAATGCGTATAAGCCATACTGTTCCATGGTGTCCTAGTAACCAATATTCCTATAAGCCCAAAGGGGTAAAAAAAAATACAAAAACTCGTTGAAGGTATACATATATGCAAATATATATGAAATCATTATATCATCTTGGAGAATTTTCTAGACAAGGCATTCACTTGGCCTAATTTTTTAGGGTAAATCATAGAGTTTTGCCTTTATACAATAATGTATTATTTGATGGAGGATTACCCATTTTCAAAGATGATAGATTATCTAAAAGCTAATAAATACATAAATGCAATCTCTTGGACCATGTAGAAACTGAAATCTATTTTTGTTAGAGTTTTCAAAATAATTTAATTCATGATACTCCTTCACTGTGATACATGTTTATGAACAAAATTATTGTTTGTATTTTTATGGAACTATAAGTATCCTTGGATTGTATGTGCTTAAGAGGTCTTTAAATAGATGGTAGCCTCTGTGGGGCAGAACTGCTATCCATGCATTTAACTACTGTATCCACAGTGATGGGTATATTATTGGCAATTTCTTGGTGCACAAGCTGCTGAGTGACTTACTAATGACTCTTAAAAGCACACGTGGAAATCTTCAGTTTATTGTAGTAGCAGATTCTCACCTAGGCTCTGAAAAGAAGTGCACAAATTCAAATTGGTTGTTCCTTTTCTGGAGATTCCTTAGATAAAACTTTTAGGGCAGGGTAAATGGGTTTTTATATTAGAGGTCTAGTTTGCTGTAGTCAGAAGGGAAAGAGCACAATGCCTTTTTCTACTGTCAAGGAAACTGGAGCCATATAAACTCCCAGAAAAGACCACATAATTCAGAGTAGATGAGGAGATATAGGGTGTGTGTGTGTGTGTGTGTGTGTGTATGTGTGTGTGTCTAATAATGTGATGCAATGCATTGTCGGTCTAAGTGGCACTCTGAATACGAAAATCATTTGCAGTTTTCTCTCTTGCCGGCTCACTCATTCTCTCCTTTCTCTCTCATGTTTCAGCCTATGTTTTCTAGTTTAAAAATTTAGTTCAGTTTGTTTTTTTGGTTGGATTGTTTGATCTGTAAACTAAAAGCCATTGATTTTCAGGTGTCTCAGTTCTAAGAAAGCTCTCATAACAGACTAGGATGGGTCTATAAAGCTAAACAAGTAGAGATAGGACCCAAGTTGCAATTGCAAAAAGAATGGGATGGGGGCATTTCCTTCTTGAAAAGAATCAAGGTAAAGATTGGCTAGGAATCATTCTGATTTGCCAGAACTGGTTAGTCACAGAAGGCTGTTCAAGTATTCACTGTCAACAAAGAAATTATGGGCAGCACTTAAAATGGCTCACCTCTGATTCATTCCTAAAGTTCACGTGGGCACTTGGTTCTGTTCTTGTTCAAAGAAGGGTACCAATGTCAAGAAGAACTAGAAGAAAGCTCCTTGCGTGGTCCAAGAGTGAACATTGCTTTACCTCAATGCCTGATCTATTTTCTGTAGTCTGTTATGGGAGCATTGTCTATCACTGGCTATTCTCAGAAGATGGGGCAAAAGAAGTTATAACAAGAACTTACTGTATAAACTCTGTAGCATATGTACCAAGAACTTTTACCTGTGACCTGGGATCTTACTCAGCCTGTAGGTGGAGGTGTTTATGCTAAATCAAAGGCTTGCTATTCAAATAGTCTAAAGTATTTCACATTTAATAATAATTTGAATGTTACCTTTTCCTAATTGAAAAAAAATATGACAGCGTCATAATAAAACTGGTTTGGACAATTCTTTCCCCAACTGAAGTGAATAAAGAGTTCACACCAGAAAGAGGGTAAGAGGAAAATCAGCTCTGGATGGAGTAGAACTGAAGAACAAGGCCGCCTTCCCCACTGATTCGCCATGTTCATCTAAGGAGCTTCACTTACATTACTTTACAAGTAATGCTCTATTCCAGCTGCTCCTATTGAAAGTACAGACAGGACATTTACATGACAGTCAGCTGTTGGGTGTACGCTGACCAGAGGCTTAGTGATAACTCAGACCCCCAGAAAAACTCTAGTGTTTCTCTACTGCAAATCCAGTGTACACAGAGTTTCCTTTTCTTTTTGGATAGAGTTGGTTTCTTATTACCCATGGAGCATATATTTACACACACGCACACACACACACACACACACACACACACAAACTCTTCCCTCAAACTTTCACAATACATTAGAAGAGCCATGTTAAGGATGGTGATGAGAGTTAATGATGTATCTTTAGATAAAGCTGTGCAGTCACATAAGAGCCATCAGCTCGTTTGTCATGGCTGGAGTGAAGATGTCAGTACCAATGAGTGTATGAGCACAGAAGGGACAAAAGAGCTTTTGGAGAGACACATTTTTGTACTGGGAGCCAGCCATGGCTTAGATTTAGCTGCAGGGAAAGATTGGGATTAGACAATACTGTGTAAAAATCCTTAGCATAACAGAATGAGCTGGTGAAATGGGGGGCGGGGAGAATAAGAAATATAAGGATGGACATAGTTCTGGACATGCACTTTAGACGGCAGCTTCTCAACTGTGGAATTGCCAAGGTATATGTTGTGTGTGGGGTTATTGATTTAAGCTAGACTGAAGCTACAGGTTTGAGAAAGCATCAATGGGAAGACTTGCTCATCATATGCTAAACGTGCTTACATTTACTACTCAAGCATGCATATGCCTACCATGAACACCTCAGCTTTAAACTTAGCTGCATTAGAAGAGCTTCAATCTTCACTTCTACCTAAAATATATGTGGGGAGATAATATTTGCACACAGCCTGGTAACATTCAGGGATAAAATGCTTTTCACATTACAGTGGCAGTTAGTACTTAATTTCAGTAAGAAATCTGACAATGGAATACTTGTGGCATTGTTGAATTTACACAAAATCATGGAGCTAAACTTTCTTTACAGGGTTCATTCTGAAGCATTAATCGAAAAGTAACAGAGTTTCTTTCCTTACACAAGGTCTTATCTTTGATAGAGCAATACTATCAGATTTATTTCAGTTTGGATCCAGCTAACTGTTCTCTTTCAGCTAATGTACCCAAACAACCCTTTCTTGTTTAATTCTATTGATTTACAGTGTTAAAGTGAAATAATCTGATACCTGTTTCCTGCCCTTTGAGTGTTTGTCGTCAAAGAGGCTGGTTAGTTTCTCTCCTAGCTCTTTAGCTGTTTTAAATGTATAATTATCATTGCATGTCATTTGATAGCGGCACTAATTGCTGCCAACTATTGTCTGTTTGCACTTAATGCTGAAACCTGATCAACATCCTCCTTTGCTTGATGTTTGATGGTAAACTTTAATTAACTCTTATTGCATTGAAGAAGAGTTCAGGCTTGGTGCTAACTAATCATTTACCTTCATTATGTCCTGACAGCTCCACTTGTCCTTGGTCCTAATAGATACACCAGTCAGTAAATAAACCTGAAAACCCCACGTCTTGTAGTTGCCCCACATTAATATTTTGTTACTTAAAGTATAAGATAATTAGGGCCAGATAATTATTTAGTGAGTTTTATATCTCTAGGTCTTCAGACACTAATCTTAAATTGCTTCTTTATGCTGGACAATTTTATTTTAATAGAAACCGTAGATCTGAGATAACAGTATTTCTTCAACATGGTCCTGGGAACATGCATCTTTTGAATCAATACCATTAAGCTTGTCTCCTGTTGGAATTCTTGTAATTATTTTCCCTGAAATACTTTTCCTGTAATGATATTGAAGTTAAAGTAATCAGGTTACCAGCCGATCATATAAAATTCAACTCAAAATTGCTGGTTGCTTGATTTTAATTTGTCTGACATCAAGTTTGTTTGAAAAGGGATAATATGTGGGTAAACCAAGGAGCTTATAATTATGGTTGACATTTGTTTGTTTATAATGAAATCTAATTAAACTTCATAGATTTAAAACACAAAAGTTAATTACTGAATTGCTCACTTCACTGATGTGCAGGAGTCAAATTAACTTTAGGGGAAAGACAGAAGGAGAGATGGAGAAAAGAATGGAAGGAGGGAGGGAAATGAGAGAGAGATCACAGACAAAATCCTCTTCAAAATAGAAATAAAATAACCAACTAATCTTAGTAATCAAACATAAATTTGCCAAGATTTCATCCAGAAGAGCACTTGGCATTCCACTTATGGGCCCCATTACGTTAGTCCTAATGTGGTTTTTTAATATAAAGTAATGTAAAATATTTACATGGAATATAAAAACAGTTGCATTTGGTAGATTATAAGAACACTATATAGAAAGAGCCACTTGGTAGTGATTTAAAGAATTATGCATGTAACTTTCTTTGTTTAAACTATGTGAAATCATGTAAAAACATTAAAGTCATTGCTCAGGGAATAGGAATGTTTGCTGTTATACCTGACCTGTGATTAATTTTATGAAGGTAATTATAGTAGGTTTAGCCTGCAAGGAATGATTTTCTAAAATACTTAACACTAGTGTATTTATTGTTATGTTGATGTGAACAGGGAAATATAAATAATTATAAAATTATCTTCTTCTTAAATACTCAGTTGTTAGTAGGTCAGTGTTTTTGTTTGTTTGTTTTTTGTTTTATGTGACTAGATAAAGAAGGAAAAACACAGATGGTCATTAGAAAGTAATGTCATCATACTTTGTGTGTGATAATGCATTTGAAAGAAGGAAATCACAGATATGCATTGGACATACTCTTATCCTACTATATATGTTATCACACATGTGAAAAAGAAGGAAAAAAGTCACAGACATGCATTAGAACAAATGTCATTATACAGTGTGTGTGTGCTATTGTGTGTGGTCATTGTTGCTAAGCTAGAAAAATCTTTTGACACCAAACTCTTTACAGTTAAAGGTACATTACTTACTTCAATTAAGATTATTTTTTAAATATTCCCGTGATTATTAGCATTGCTATCATGTAGCTGTTTGGATTTTTTAAGAGAGAGCTGTTAGCCAGTTATAGTTTTAAGATGGACAATATAGGTGCAGAAAAGACATGATAACATTGATTTATACATTTCCAAGACATGCTTGAGGAGTCCCTGCCCCCCCCCTAAAAACTGAAAGGATTTCAAGTTACAGTTTTATATTTAAGTGTTTTGCATTTTGAACTTTCAAGTATGATAGGAGTGTCCAAGAGAGACCTGATGAAGGCTGATTGGTTTCCCATTATGATGCTTTGAAATTTAGAGTGATTTACACCATCTTGAAGTACTTCCGGGAAGTACATTTGAATGTATTTTAATGCAGCCCCCCCACACCGAGTTTTAGACTGACATATTATTTAGGGAGGAGATATCTAGAAGATCATTTAAGGATGTCCCTATTTTGTAACCAGAAGAAAGGGGGAAGGTGATGAATACTTAGGTATGACTGGGTCACTGCCATTATTTGATACCTTTCTTTAGATGATGAAAAGAGTCAGTATCGTGTCTGAGGATTGGCAAACAACAGCTTTAGATGATGAAAAGAGTCAGTATCGTGTCTGAGGATTGGCAAACAACAGCTTTCTAGTAATACTTTAGCTGATTAGTCCTCCCACTGCCCCTTACTATTTGATGAAGCAATCACCACAAAGTCAGCTGTAATACTAGCAAAACAGTATCAAAACAGTATCAAGGAGAAAACCAGAAAAAAAAAATCACAGGACTTAATTGCAGCTTATGACCTTGCCTCACACCAAAGCAAACTATTCATTTTCAATTAGAACAAATAAGAAAATTAGAATTCAACTCTATTGGTCAAAATTACCCAAGTTTGTTTCCAGAGGTAGCTCAAGTGTTGGATCCATCTCGCCCACTGATTATGAAATTTTCCTGAAGCAAACAAATAAAATGAGTCATATAATAGCATAATTTGGTTAAAGAGAGACTATTGATTCCTCTGTAAGCAAAGTAGCTGGAGTTTGATTAAAGTTGTAAAGAAAACTGAGTAAAATTCCCATTTCCCACAACTAATCTAATTAAGAACTATTGGACTTAGTGGAAAAGTATGCCACTCCTCATTTGCTCCACAGCCCATATGTTTAATGCTATGTAATTGTCACATAACTTCTATGTAGATTTAGTGGTCTGAGAGGGGAGGGGAAAGGAGACTAGAAAAAAAGAAGGGAATGAAAGAAAGAACCAAAGATGGGGAAGAGGATGCTTCAACCACAAGGGTCCTATTTATAGAGAGGGAAACCAATCTGCACTGAATCGCTAATTTAGATTTTAATGAGAAAAATGAGAGGGAAACAAGGAAAAATGACTTAGTTGACTCACACACGCATACTTGCCTTTGTAAACTTTCCCTTCTTAAAAATGTGCTTGCTCTAAATGCTGAATATATTTGGTTACATCCTTCTATTCAAACTTAATTACCTTCTCCCCTTTGTCATGACATGGGTGGAAAGTTTTTGCCGTGTCAGGAGAGGTCGTCACACATTCTTTTGCAGTTCGCTTCATTAATTCCTTCTTGCAGAAGCATTCTCTCTCGTGCTGGGAAGGTAGAAGGGTGTAACAGAAGAGCTCTGAAACATCAGCAGGAAGCACTAAGCCGGTTAATGCAGTATAATTGTCTGGACATAGACTGGTCTTTGTTTGTGTGGTTCACTCCGAATCAGCTGTAATTAACTCCAGAGTGTTTCCAGATTGCTAGCAAAGAAAAATTACAGCTTTTCTGTTTTAAATTGTAAAGCTCACAGACATTAACTATGGAGATTGCCTTTACTTTGATATATTTCTATCCTGCAAGGGGGAAAAAAACTTACTTGACTCCCCCACTCCACCTCTAAAAATGTGCTTTTGTTAAGTTACATGATTTAGTGTCTGCTGGAACATAATGGCCCCTTAATAGTTGGGTTTGAAACCTTTTTACTTAATATTTTCAATCTTTTACCATCCCTTTTGCTAACATCTTTAACACTGAAATGGAAAAGAAGTTAGGCAATTTTTAATGAAATACTAAATACCCTATTAAAATAGGCAAATTGCAGTAAAGGCTGCCTCAAAGGGACGCATCTTCAAGGCTTGAGCTCCACTATGTCTTCTGATGTAGATGGGGCTCCCATCCAGGTACTTCACCTGTGTTTTGATACATCAAAAAGAGGCTATGAGAAAAGGACCATTTCACGACCTCCTTCCTGTGGTCAGTGAGCCACACCCTTCTCCAAGCTCTAGTGCAGTAGTTTGTAATTATGAATTCCAGCATGGATAAAAATGAGGTAGCAGTGTGAACTAATACAGCCCAGCACACAAAAGATCTGTCAGCAACTGATGCAAAAAAAAAAAAAAAAAAAAAAAAAAAAAATCCAGCAAAAAAAAAAAAAAAAATCTTTTTTTTTTCTTTCTTCTGAATTCAACAATGAGGAATTTAAGCCTCAATGTGGCTTTAGGAAGCAAAGAAAAGAAGCTCTTGGTGTCTGCATAATACCACTTTGATGGATTTTTTTTTTCATCAGTTCTCTGTACGTGGCAACAAATAAACAAGTATAATTATACTTGTGAAGGCCTATTCATTGCTTTGTCAGGATTAGATATATGTGCCGTTTTCACACTGTGCCTCTCTTTTGTCTTTGCCTAACTCACTATGACATATTGATAGAGGATTTGGAATGGGGAAAAGGCCACAGCAGAGACAGTGATGACCTTTTGGAAACTTGATATAATTCAAGGATTTTTATTTATTTTCTTTTCTTTTTCTTTTTTTTTATCTGTAACTTGTTACCAAATTCTCTTATTAGCAAACAACTTTTAACCCATTTCAGGTGGAGTAAATAAAGACCCAGAGTGTTAGGAGACAGCAAGAGTGCAGGGGAGAATAAAAACAATAGGCTAAGGAGCGCCCTGGCCTTCTTTCCCAGCACTTAGCAGAGTGGCTAACCTAGCATTCTTTCCCCATTATTCTGGCCTCTTGATCACATCACGTTCTTTTTAATCACTTCACAAACACTGTCTCACTGGACCGTAGAAGAGGGCTGGGACAGCCTCAATTAAAAGAGCAGAGGTAAAACTGGCCTCTAATTTTGGGTTCTAATGGGAACTCTGAGTGCTGAATGCAAAGGCATTTTCCTATTGTGCAGCAAACACCCCCTTTCATTAGAAGGGCTCCTCTTAGGTGGGTTTGGCCATTTAGCAGAGCAGAGTTTAGGCAGCAGTGACTTCAGACGAAAGCAAAGCAGAAGCAGGAAAAAAAAAAAGAAGTTCTTTTCTGTATATTGTCTACTACTTCCGAAAAAGGGATTTGACACAATCAAAGTCACTGATCCACTGATCTTGGGAATTCCTGAGAATACCAAAAAAAAAAAAAAATGTGTACATGTATTGTATTCTAAGCAGACCAGTAGGTATGTGTGGCTCTGAACTTAGCATAAATGTTTCTTAGAGCTGGCTTCTCTAAGAAATTTCCCCAGGACTTTTAAAAATAGGGTATTTGGCAGTAGAGACTAGAAATTGGTGATGATTAAATAGAAGCCAGCTTTGATGGTGAAGCAACTTTTACAGGGAACTAATGTGTTATGCAGTCATTTGGGAATGGTTCTGTGGTTTAAGTTAAATGGCTGTCTTTGTGGTCTTCATACTGGGGTTTTTATAAAGCTAGCACAAGCTTCCTACATGAGTTTTATCAGTAAAAAAAAAAAAAAAAAAACCTTCTTTTTCTTTTAAAAGAATGGCAATGATGAAGAGTGAATCACTTGGCAACATATTTAGTGCCATGGAACATACTAATTTAAATAGCCATTTAACCATACATAAGAAAGTGTCTCCTCAAATACATGCTATGGTTAAAGTCAATAGCTACACAAAAATCTAAAATCAGGTAATATGTTTCTGTCTATGTCAGTTTAGACAGTTCTGTTGTTGTTGATTTTAGAGTGAGATGTAATGTAAATGTATAGAAGACTTACGTGTTTGACCTGGTTTCTGATGAATGTGTCTTATTGAGATGAAATTGATAGACACTTTGGTGTAAAATTATGTAGACATATTACAACAAAATATATCCTACCACAGTTCTGATAGGAATCCCTTTGACGTCGTTTCCATAATTTTTACTTGTGTCTCTTTTAATGTAAGATGAAAAGGGCACATATGTAATGTAGATATATACGGAGATGACAAACTGTGGAGCCCATGAGGCATCTAGCCCACACGTTTGACTGCACATTTCATGTAACTCCTCTGATGGACATTTGAGGTACATTCAGAGCACATGCAATAATTTTAACACATGCATGTTTGTGAGCTAAAAATTTATGGTAAAGGTAAAAATAAAATGGAACTCAAGTGATAGTAACAATAATGGTATTATTAATATAATAAATAATGTAGTAATGATTATAGCTCAGAAACTCATAAATCTGTTGTATGCTTCCATAGCTTTTCTTACTATTTGGAGCAGAGAGCATCAGTTCCGCATCAGATCTACCTTTAT